>NW_020950098.1:4796038-4918340 GCF_900497805.2 Vombatus ursinus
TCTCTCTCTCTCTCTCTCTCTCTCTCTCTCTCTCTCTCTCTCTCTCTCTCTGTGTCTGTGTCTGTCTCTCTGTCTCTGTCTTTCTGCCTATGATACTGTCTCTCTCTCTTTTTATGTATATATTTTATATACACACACATACACATATATGTATGTGTTTATATTATATATGTGAATATATTATATGTATATATACATGTATAGTATATATAATTACACATATAATATATATGTATAATATATATATAATTAACAGGGGGAAGGCACTAGAATTAAGAGGGATTGGGGAAGGCTCTCTATGGAAGATAGGATTTAATTGGCATTTGAAGGAAGCCAGGGAAGCCAGGAGGCAGAGATAAGGAGAGGATTCCAGAGAAGGGAGACAACTAGAGATAATGCCTGGAGCCCAGAAGTACCCTGTTCATTGAACAGCAAGGAAGCCACTGGGTCATCAAAGAATGCATAGTGGGGAATGAGGTATAAGAATACTGGAAAGGTAGGGGGAGGGGACAGGTAGCCAGGTTATGAAAGGCTTTGAATCCTAAATAGAGGAGTTTGTATTGATCCCAGAGCTGATAGGGAGCCCCTGGAATTTATTGAGTGGGGGGGTGACATGGTTGAACCTGTGCTCTAAGAAAAAAATCACTTTGGTGGCTAAATGGAGGATGGATTGGAGCAGAGAGAGACTTGAAGCTGGCAGATCCACTAGCAAGGTATTACGATAGTAGAAGGGTGAGGTAATAAGGGCATGCACCAGGGTGGTAGCAGTGGACAGAGCACTGGCCCTGGAGTCAGGAAGACCTGAATTCCAATCTGGCTTCAGATCTCTACTAGCTGTGTGATCCTGGGCAAGTCACTCAACCACAGTTTGCTTCAGTTTCTTCATCTGTAAAATGAAGATAATAATAACATCTACCTCCCAGGTTTTTTGTGAGGATCAAATGAGATAATAATTGTAAAGTTCTTAGTCACAGTGTCTGGTACATGGTAAGCTCTATATAAATTTTAGCTATCATCATTATTATTACATTATTGTAAAATGAAAATAATAAGCAAAATATTGGATATGAGGGGATGAGAGAGAGTAAGAAGTCTAGGACGATGCCTAGATTGTGAGCTTGGGGGGCTGGGAGGATAGTGATGCTCTAGACAACAATAGCAAAGTTGGTGGAGGGGACAGTTTAGGGGGAAAGGTAATGAATTTGGTTTTAGACATGTTGAATTTAAGGTGTCTACAGGACATCCAATTTGAGATGTCTGGAAATGGGCGATTGGAGGTCAACAGATTAGAACAGGATAAGTAGATTTGAGAATCATTAGCATAGAGATGATAATTAAATCCATAGCAGCTGATGAAATCATCAAGTAAAGTAGTATAGAGGGAGAAGAGAAGAGGTCCAGGACAGAGTGCCGTGGGACATCTATAGTAAGAGGCATAACCTAGATCTGGCAAAGGAGACAGAGAAGGAGCGGTCTAAAGAATAGGAGGAGAACCAGGAGAAAGTGGAATCCTGAAAATCCAGAGAGAAAAGAGTGTCAAGGAGAAGAGGGTGATTAATAGTGTCAAAGACAGCAGAGAGGTCAAGATGGAGGATTGAGAAAAAGTCACTGGATTTGGAAATTAAAAGATTATATATGACTCAGGCATTGCACTAGGAATTTCCTTCTAAATTTTGTATTCCCTCTGGCTGCAGGGAGTTCCCCCATACTGAAGAAATGACTGGTAAATTACCCTTTCTAAGTGCCAAGCCAGTTGGCAAACCCGAACATTTAGAAAGAATGATCTACGCTTTCTGTTTCCACTTTCTGATCACCTACTCATTCTCCAGCAAGCCTTGCAACCTGACTTCTATCTCTATCACTCTTCTAAAATGTTCTCTCTAAGATCACTAATAACTTCCTTATGGTCAAATCTAGTGATTTCTTTTCTCTTTTTAAGGTTTTATCCTCCTTAAACTCTGCAGCATTTGACGCTATTGACCTCCTATTTCTTGATACCTCAAGGTTCCATAGTGCTGTTTTCTCTGGGTCTTTCTCCTATTCCTCTGATTGTTCCTTTTTGCTCTCCTCTGCTGGTTCATATTCCTTCTATCTTCCTAGTGTGAGTGCCCATGGTGGCTCTGTCCTTGGAGTTTTTTTTGCTTTCTTTCTTTTGGCATCTAAGTGACACAGTGGATAGAGAATCAGATCTGAAGTCAAGAAGACCTGAGCACAAGTACAGGCTCAGACACTCACTAGCTATTTGACCTTGGGCAAACCACTGTTTGCCTCAGTTTCCTCAACTGTAGAATAGAGGTAATAATAGTACTTATCTCCCAGGATTGTTGTTAGGATCAAATGAGATAATTGTAAAACGCTTAGCATTGTGCCTGGCACATAGTAGGTACTATTTAAATGTTTCCTTCCTTTTGTATATTCCCTCCCTTGGTCTTCGGTTCTGCTCTAAAACTTTTTATCACGTTGATGCCAATGACTTCAAACTCTACTTCTCTACTCTCTTTTCCCAGAATTCCAAACACATATTGCCTAACTCTATCTAAGCATCTCCACCCAAATTTCTTTCTAGTGCAAGATGTGAAGAAAGTTTGAAGGAATTGGAAATATTTAGCCTGGAGAAGAGAACACTTAAGAAAGTCAAGGTAGTTGTCTTCAAGTATTTAAAGAGCTATCATGTGGAAAAGAGATGAACTTCGAAAAGGCAGATTTGGGAGCAATGTGTATGTTACAGAGAGGCTGATTTAGAGGTTTTATAAGGAAAGATTTCTTACTGTCCAAAATGGAATGGGGTTGCCTCAAGAGTTAATGAGTTCATCATCATTGAATGTCTTCAAATGGAGGATGGGTGATCACAAGGACCTTGTGAGAGTAAGCTTGGATGATATGGTTTGAGAGAGGTTCAGTGGCGCAAGGAAAGAATGCTGAATTTGGAGTCAGAAGACCTGACCCTGTCACTTACTATCAATGTGACCTTAACATTTCTGGGCCTCAGTTTCTTCATCCATAATATAAGGAGGCTGAACTAGATGCTTATTGCGGTTGGAGCAGTATTTGCTATTTAGGCCAAACCAGATCTCTCTCCTTCTCCTCAACCTTCAAAAAGGAGTAAGGGAAGCTGTACCTGAGACTTGACTGGTCTGGGGGAAGCTGATAGGCTATGTGAGAGTTTTGTTTCAGGAATTAATTCATGAGCTCCTTTGAGTTCTTAGCATTTTGTGCTTTTCTTTTTTTTTTTTGTGAGGGAAAGTCAAATTGTCCCACACCCAATGCCCACATTGTACATTGAGTGCCTGTGTGGGAATTGACGACCTTGTTCTCTATGCAGAAGGGGTTTTAGGGTCAACGACAATTATGTAGCCTAGATAAAGGGATCATTATACCCATTCCAAGAGGGCTGAGGAAAGAGGGAACAACAATATGGGAAAAGAGGGAAAGAGCAAGGGAGTAAACACGTGAGAGCAGGGTTGAGAGAGGAGACAGGATTGTGGAGACAGCAATGAATTTCAGACAGTGTCGCTGCATATGCTTCCAGTAAATTTAAAAGTTAAAAATAAGACCACACACGGAGCCATCTTACATGGGGAGAAAAAGCCTTTAAAATGAGTGGCTAAGGGTGTGGCCAGGGGCATAGCCAGGGGGTCTGGCCAATAGGGAGTGGCAAATGGGCAAGGAAGGCAAACTTGAACTGGATTGAGCAGCTCGGCAAGATGCCAACACTAATACCTCACAATGATCCTTTATTTATAAAGTAATGAGATAGAATAGAATAAGGGGCCCCCTCAGTTTCCTCATCTGCAAAATGAATAGGTTGGACTAGCTGGCTTTGAGGTCTTTTCCATCTCTAAATCTAGGACATTAAAATACCAATCTCAGGGTTGGAAGGAACCTGAAGCCAACTAATCCAATCTGTGCCCATGTAAAACCAAAATCTCCCCAACAACATAGCCCCAAACTGGTCACCCAGCCTTTGCCTGAAGACTTCTAGTCGGGGAAGGGGATGTTCTATTACTAATGAAACAACCTATTCCACTTAGGGAGGGTTTTAATTGTTGGTGAGGTTTTTCTTAGGAGAAGGAAATGGCAAACCACTCCAGTATCTTTGCCAAGAAAACTCCAAATGGGGTCACGAAGAGTTGGACGTGACTGAAAAACCACTGAACAACAAAAGACTTTTCCTACTTTGAGACTCAGTTTGCCAGGTGTGGCGGCCCATGGAGATCATCCTCCATATCGAGGGAGGCTGAGGCTGGTGGGTCACACGAGCTCAGGAATTTCTGAGAGGCAGCAGAAGTAAAGCCAATCTGGCATCCACATTAAGTCCAATGCCAATATGGTGAGACCTAGGGAATGAGGGTGAGGTGTGAAATGAGTCAAGCTGGAAATGGAGCCAGAGGGAAAGGGAAGGTGTGCAAACCCGTTCCTCTCTGGGGCCAAGAAGATTAAGTCTCTTAATCTTAAAACTTTTGAAGACGGCTACTATGTCTCTTTCTTTGAGCTCCCACCCAGTGTCATTTATTCTCTGGGCTAAACATTCCCAGATCCTTCAAGTGATCCACATATGGTTTGATCTTGAGGCCCTTCACCACCCTAGTCACCCTTTTCTGTATGTCTTCCAGCTTGTCAATGTTCCCTCAGGCACACACGAAAACCAGCCTCCTTATTTTGTAGCCATACCACATAAACTCCAGGCAAAAAGGCCCAAGACATCCATCACGAACCCTCTCAGAGCGTGTGTGGACCCTTTAAAACTCCTGAACAGAGGGTAGGACAATGAGTACTCCATGCCCCTTTAGGATATTAGGGCTGGGTTGGAGAGAAGGTTCATGCTGTGTGACCAAAACATTGAAAGATCATGAGCTTGTAATAATAGAAACAGAATAGGGGCTAAGAGTCAGGAGACTCAGGTCACAGTCCTAACTGTGTGACTTTGAGGCCCACTGTGAAGTCATGTCACCTTATAGGCACTCAGTTTCCTTATCTATGGCATGAAGTGATCCCATAAAGATGATTTCCAAGGTCTTTTGCTATTTTAGTTTTTCATGAAATCTGTGAAAAAACAGGCTTACAAAGCATTTTCCTAACAACAGCCCTGCAAAGTACAAGTATCATTCATCCCATTTTACAGGTGGATAAACTGGGTCTCAGAGACTTTAAGCAGTTTGCCTATGGTCACTCAGCCAGTAAGTATTAGAGCCAGAATTAGAACTCAGATTCAGGGTTCTTTTTCAATCATAACTCTGGCTCCATCCCTGTGTACACTACATAGGCAGCTTGCTGCAGCATCCTAAGGAACTGAAAAGTCCATTATTATTCTTGAGAGATTCGGCAGAAACATCACCAGACTTGGAGTCAGAAGACCTGGGTTTGTGTCCTAACTCTGACACTGACCACAGGGCCACAGATTTGAAGCTAAATGGGATTTTAGAGACCATCACGTCCCATCCTCTTATTTTACAAAGGAGGAAACTGAGGCCCAGAGAAGTTAACCAACTTGTTCAAGTTCACATAGGCACTAAGTAACAGAGCCCAGATTTGAATGCAGGTGCTCTGAGTCCTCGTCAAGCACTCTTTCCACAGCATCATGTTGACTCAGCATCTGACCATGGCCGTGACCATGGTTTTTGAACATCAGTTTCCAAATCTGCAAAATGGCCTGTATAAAAATACTTTTGTTCCCTGGCTCATAGGGTCACTGGGGAGAGAGTACTTTAGTACATAAACCTTGAATAATTCTCTGTAAGTGTAAGTTACTATTATACCCATAAGTATCCAACACACCTCATAAGTATTCATCAGAACCTATCCATAGGCATCCACCTTATCTCATAAGTATCCCTCAGAACCTATCCATACAACATATTTCATAAATAAGTATCCATCATAACCTCTTCCTGCCCCTTGGAAAGTAATTTAAAGTGAAGCTCTTAGCATCATCTCCTTTCCCACTTTAAATTACGAATGGTACATTCGGTTCAGCTTCTGGGACTTATTTGGAAGTGTCGAAACTTCTTGAAGGACATTAATCTTTCTTGGTGCTTTGTGGTCTGTTTGAAATCTTTCCGCCTTCTATCATGTTCTGTGTTCTCTTTTCTCTCCCCCCCTTCTTCAAGGACAGAGTCTGAAGGAGTAGGAAGGGAAATGTCTTTGTCACCAGAGGGGTGATCACAAAGATTGATTGCTCCTTATGATTGAATCTTAAAAGTTTCTTCCATGAGGCATGAAGGGCAAGGTCATAGCTTCTTCTGTCCGCTATAGTATCAGCTTACTGAACCTACTCTCATTGCCCTCGCCATGAGATGAGTTCAATCCACTAAAATCTGAACGCTGTGTTCCTCTTACTTCAATGATTCTTCCAGTTGTGACTTTTCCTGTTCTTCAGCTGCATTTCAAAGACTGAAGAGTTCAGAGTTATGTGGGAGGTGGTTTAAAAAAAAAAAAGAAGAAGAAGAAGAAGAAGCCAATATTCTGTCTGTTCTCGTGCCTGCAAAATTCATGCTCAGATTTATGCTGGAGCTCTACCCTGTTTTTACTAATTCAATTGTTCTCCCTTTGTTTATAAATTGAAGTTGTTGGGGTTTTTTTGCCTTTTCTCAAGACCCCAGGCTGATTTGTTTCCAGGACTGAAAAAAAAATCCATCTACGGGTTCTTATTACAGCAATGGCACTAGTCTGCCATTTATTTCCAGGATAATTGGGGTAAGTCTCTTTCAGTTCCTATCCCTGAAGCCTGATTCTCACAGTGTCAGTGAAGGTCTCCAGTGGACTCCTCCAATCATCAAGGCTTTGATCGGGGGTATAACTGATTCCTCCCACCCCTAGGTGCCACACTGCTGTCATCATTCGTCTTAGGAGGAGGCAGAGAGTATGCATGGGCTAGATTAGACTAGCCCTGGCCAAGCCATGGTACTCCAACTCAATCACTACCCCAAGGCAATATTCTTTCCAGTTTCCTGACCCCTACTAAAAATGGCAACTATTAATAATTTCTTTTTTATAAAGAAAGGAATGAGTGGAAGGGTTTGTTTTCTTCTTTTCTTCCCTGACTACAGTCTTCACTGTATTGCGATCACACAGGCCAAGGCTTGTAGTGTGGCCTAAAGCAGAATGTTTTGTCAGGTTCTGCTAATTGCCTATCCTAGTTACTAAGGTGCTGCCCTAGACAGCAAGGGCATCTGTACTGATTGGCCATCTAGACGAGGGAATGAAATCTGGAGGGCATACACAGCAGCAATCTTGCCCTACTAAACTTGCTACCTTTCATTCAAAGTGGTCCCAGTAAGGTACCTACAATACGGTGTTGAATTGGTCTTGGACTCAATACCCAGATCTAAATAGTGCCTAGGGAGAAGTTTGGACAGAAATAAGATGCTCACTGGGGGCCCTTTGAACTGGCTTTCTGACGCAAAGGTTGGTGATGTGCTGAACTAATGAGTTATTGTAGACCCAACAGTGTGGGAGGAAAGTTGAAGGTTTCGCATTGCTGAATGCAACTCTGAATGGAGTTATTATTTGCCTGATTGATTTTTCCAAAGTTCACGAGCCTCCCATTATTTTCCTCCCATAAATCCCTTCCCATGTTTTAAGTAAAAGAAAACCAGTTACTTGTAGGGGAGTAGAAGACTGACTTAATCCTTATATAAGTATAACTGACCAGGAGGGTTTGGGGTACTCTTCTCCAGAGTGTTTTCCTAGGCCAAAGGGATTCAGAATTTCATTAACTCATCCTTATAGTAAAGGCTTACTAGCACTTTAAGGTTTGCAAAACATTTGATATCTATTATCTCATTTAATCCACAGAATAGCCCTGTGAGGTAAGTGAGGAAAGGAATAGAAGGTTGGACCTAGAGAGAGGAAGACCAGGATTTGGAGAGATTTCAAATCCTGTCTCAAACTCTTACCTAGTTGGGTGACTTAGGGAAAATCACTTAACTGCTCTCCCTTAACTTCTTAACTCCTTACCTTCTCTGTCTCCTCATCTGTAAAATGGGGATAATAATAGCACCTACTTCACAGGGATCTTGTGAACATCAAATGCATTAACATGTGTAAAGGGCTTTGCAAACCTTAAAGTGTGATATAAACACTAGTTATTATTTTTATAATCACTGTTTTACTCATGAGAAATCTGAGGCTCAGAGAGGTGAAATGAATTTCCTGGGAAAGCAGGATTCCTGTGAAGTTCTCCAGGTCCAGTCCTCTATCCATTACACCATTCGGCCTCTCCACATGTGGCATTTCCATGACCACTCTCATACACTCCTGTTAGTGTTCTTGCCCCACCTCACCCCCAAATTATAATGAATTTTCTTTGTAATATATCTTTTATTTCCTCATTTGTTGTGTTGTGGCCTGTTACTACCTACTTGTGCCTTTGAATTGTCCTCTAAATTATACTCATGTTTCAATCTTCAGAGATGTACTCTGTTCTATGCCTCACAGTCATAAAACAACAATGGTCGGATATTGGTATTAAAAAGATGGGTCATTGTTTCAGGAAGGAGTTTGGGGTCATTAAAGAAAATTTACAATTTCTCAAAGGCTGTCCAGCCTGCTCTCCCCTCCTCCTGTTTAATTCTAGGTCCAATTCACTGTCCAAATGTACTTTCTCTCTCCAAAATATGGATAAATAGAAGACAACTAGATAGATGATAGATTGATAGATTGATTGATAATAGATGGATGAAAGATCAAGAGATGATAGATGAAAGATTGATAGATGATTGATTGATAGAGAGATGATAGATGGATAATGGATGATTGATTGATACATGATAGATAAATAGAGATGATAGGCTGATGAAAGATGAGACAGATAGATGATAGGCTCATAGATGGGTGATAGACATAGATATGTATGTATGTATATGTACGAATGTATACATATACATGTGTGTACACACACACACACAGTGCTCTAAAAGGATGAGTACAGTTTTCAGTTACTAGAGCAGTTCTAATCCATTAGAGCTCACATGGCCCCCTCTATCTAGCCCCCTTGTCCACCCTACCACCACTGCTCATCCACTTCCCCTGCTCCATGTTCTTTTTTTTAAGTTATATTGATTTCTTTTGTTTTTATAATATGAACATTTACAAATTACCCCCACTCTGTGACAGGTGTCTTGTAAAAAGAAAAACAATTAAGCAAAACCAAAAATACAGCGTCCTCTTTTGAAAGTATATACAACATTTTACATCTGCAGCAACCTCTCCACCCCACACACACCTCTTTCTTTTGAAGTGTTTAAGTTTTAATAGCTTGAAACTGCAGTGAGATTTTTGGAACATGAGATTGAGATAGAGATGATAGTGATAGAGATAACAGAGGAAAAAGATGAAGACAGATGCTAGAGAGATAGATCTACACATCACAAATGCAGACACATATATATGTGTATGCGTAGTCTTATAAATACACATGGATGGATGAGTTGTTTAGCTCAACCATATGTCAAAGCCGGGAAAACAAGCATTCTTCATCCACTTGTTTTTTCTTATTTGTATGGTTAGGCCAAAACTTCTTGATTGGTTATGGGTCTTATCCAGGGGATTCTGCAATGTTCTGGAACTTGAGTCAATCAGCACAATGTAATGTGAAAACCAGAGTAGAAGGACCTCACTGTCTGAAGGGAATCCTTTTTAAACCTGGACTTCTTGCTGGATCTCCTCCATGACTGTGGCAAACTTTTTTTGGCAAGCATGCCTCCTTGTTTTATGCCTCACCTGATATTAATGATCAAAGCTGAGGGTTAAAGCTATCTCTATTATTAACTGTTTCAAGGAATCTTGCATAATTTTGACATATGAATGGAAAACATTTTGCTGAAAAAGACTTCAAGGTGCTATTTTGTTCAGTAGAATCAAATGCTTTTTTTTTAGGCATCAAAGAATAAGATGTTATAGTCTCTACATCTTTTAGTCAATTTTTTTTTTAATAATAAAGGTGTAGTGTAACGTGGGATAATGCTGGCAACAATCTTCCTTTCCCTACTAAATCCTTCATCTTACTAATACCTTTATGTCTGTGTAAAGGATGTTTTTTATAGAAATGGACAGAAAAAGGTGCCCAAAGCATGTGACAAGAGTGAGCGATAACTGATGTAGTATGTTTGTAGTGCATATGATCAGTTTTGAACTCCTTGCCCAGGGCCCACGAGGTACTAATTGGTGAATACATGAAAACAAAGCACATTCTATCTAGCCAAGCCCAATCATGCCTGTCTACCTTGTCCATTAACCCCATCACTCACTCACCCTTTTCCCCTGCTCTTTACTGTCTTTTTTTTTTAAAGTTTTATCGGTGTATTTTGCTTTTACGTTACAATATTTCCAGATTACTTTTACCCTGTGAGAACTCTCTTTTAATAAAATAAAACAATTTAGCAAAATTAACAACACAGTGACCTCATCTGAAAGTGTTTGCATTCCACATATGTAGTACCCCCACCTGTCTCTATTTTTTAATTTTTAAAAAAATTTACAGAAATTTTTTTTTCTCTCCCTCCTGCTCCTCACTCCATGGAAGAAAAAAAAAAAGGAAAAAATTCCATGTAACAAATATGCAAAGTCAAGCAAAATGAATTCCCTCATTGGTTGCATGCACACACACATATCTCATTTTGCATTCTGAATCTATTACCTTTCTATCAGGAGGTGGATAATATGTTTCATCATTGATCCTCTCAAATCATAGGTTGTTACTGTACTGATCACAGTTCTTACAACTTTCAAATTTGTTTGTCTTTACAGTATTGTTATGTATAGAGGAGAGGTTCTACTCATTGCATTCTTTTGTTGTTGTTGCATTACATTCTTTATCAGTTTATAAAAGCCTTCATATTTGCTCATTTTTATAATATTGATGTCATAGTATAAATTGGTTCTTATAAATTGGATGCTGGTTCTTCTCACTTTCCTCTGCATCAGTTCATACCAGTCTTTCTATGTCTTTTTGACATCATCTATTTCCTCATTTCTTACCCCACAATAGCTTTCCATCACATTTTTATACATACAAAGGTTTATTAAGTCATTCCTCAATTTAAAGGCATCCTTTTAGTTTCCAGTTCTTTGTAGTTGTTGTTCTGTTTTACTTTGTCTGCCACCACTAGATAGACTGAAGTTTATCACTTCCTCTGGAAACTGTAACCAGGTCAATACTGCCATTGCTTCTGGAAAGGATATATCAGTCAACTACACTATAGTTCCCTGTGATTTCCCAGAACAAAAGACCCTTTCCTGGCCACTGTTCCCCTCGATCTGCTCCACTCATATGTAAGCTCTTTGAAAGAGACTGCTTCAACTATGGTATCTGGGACAGCCAGAGAAAATACGCAGACCAATGGATCAAATAGTGTATGTTGGGGAGTAGGGTGGAAGAAGATTGAAAAGGGACATCTGGAAGATGTAGGCAGGCAAGAAGGTGGTCAGTCAGAAGTTCTTCTTAAAGAGACACTTGGGAGATGTAATCGAGGGGCTGGCAGGCATTGCCTTGACCAGAGACAGGGAAGGAACAATTCCTCTCTGAGATGCAGGAGAAGTGAAGACAGAGTGAAATACAAGCTCAATCTCTCTCCTTCCCCAGCATTTCAAAGTTTTACCTAACTAACCTTGAAAATGACAAGCTGTATTTTTGTACCATGGTGAAAGTGAAATTGAAAGCCCATGATTTGCTTTATGGATTCTTTCTCATTCATCATTGCAATCTGACACAAAAAGACCCCACAGGGTCAACCTGGCCATACCCTGTTGACAGCAGAGGGCCATTCATCTTTTTAATAGGTCTTCCCCACCCTCTGTCTACATCTAACTAGTTCAGCTATAAAAGATACTCCCTCAGGGAGCCTCTTCCTACCCTCTCCCTTCTGAAACCATTTCATGATTCTCAGAGAGGAGCCCTTCATGTTTCATGAAGATATTTACCCCTCAGTGTTTTTGTGAACTCTCCCTTCCAGACCACCTGCCTCCACCGTGCTTACATACCATAGAAGATATGCCAGAACCAAGCTTCCCTAATAGGAGAATGTAACTGAGGGTACAGAGCACTGAATTGGGATGGGGAGGAGACAAATACCTGAGTTCTGTGCTGGACTCTGACAGTGATTGGCTGTGTGATCTTGGTTGGGATCATTCTGTGTAATGGAAAAAAAAAAACTGGAATCTTGGCTCTGCCATTACTGTCACTACCTGTGTGGGCTTGGGCAAATCTCTTCCTTTCTCATGCCCTCAATTTCTTTATCCATGTAAGTGACCCCAATCAATCAGTCAATCAATCAATAGACATTGTTAGGTTTTTATAAAGGAATAAACTCTATTGTCTACATTCTGTGATCCTTATGCCACGTTCTACTTCTCTTCAATTAGGCAAAGAATGGAATAGCATGATTGGGTAACCAAATAAGCTAAGCAAATTCTGTGGGCTTAAAATAGTGGGAGAATTTTCCACAGTTGTTCAGAAAAGTGGCCAGCCTAGTGAACAGCTTTAAGTGTGACTCCTTGCACCAGAGGACTGTCAGCTATGGATTCAAGAAAGACCTTCCAGCAACCAGTTGTGATTTTACTTTTCAGCCACTTTGTTCTCTACAAATCAAACTTACCATAATTGTACCCTATGTTTAAGACTACTCTTCCCCTGGAGTCTGTATGTATTTGTGGGAGAGTGTATCCTAGACTTTGAGGAGATGTTTTGTACCAAGTATTCTTACTATACTACCTTAGTAAATACCCTTTTCTAAAAAGTGAAAAAAAAAAAGAAAAGAAAAGAAAAAGAAAGAAAGAAAGAGACTGCTTCATTTTAGTATTTGAACCCATACAACTTGCTTGGCACATAGCAAAAACTAAATGCGTGCTTTTTCATCAATTTGTTCATAGGCAAATGTCTTCAAGGTGCCAAGGAAAGGCCCCAGAATATTGAGTAGATCCCAAATGGTGAACTCATGGGAGGACATGGGACTCACAGGATGGGTAGGCAAGGATGGATTGCTATTGTACTATCAGAGGGCACAATCACATCAATAAAATCACAGATCCATTTGAAGATTTGAGTCTATTTTCTATTTACTTATCTGAGTACATGTTGTTTCCATCCAGTAGAATGTAAACTCCTTGGGGGCAAGAACATTTTTTGTGTGTCTTTGTGTGTCAAATAACTACCACAATTTCTGGCACTTAGTAATGACAGAAATGATTATTTCTCTCTTAAATTAATAATCAATTATTGAATTAGGACCAGGATTTATTCAGAAACCCATAGGTTTTTCAGTCTCTGAAGGACATTGTTGATGGACGCAATTGCCAGATCCTGTGCTTTTCAATCCTAAGTGGGAGATCTCACCCAAATAGAGAATTTTACAAAGAATTTAATCTAAGATGAATTCCAATTTATTATGTTGGAATTTAGACAGGCTCAGGTGGGGGTCAAGGGTAGATCCTTAGTCTAGATTGCCCCAGGCTAGGGGTGATCTGGCTTGAGATAGTTTCTCTTTGTCCAGGAGTGACATAATCAAAGAACCATCCTCCAGGCCCTCATTAGAATAGGTCCACCTCTCATGATAATATTCATTCTTTTCATTGATTGTTAACCAGAGGTGATTGCCTCCTGTGGGGAAAGCCCACTCTTCTAAGGGCATATAAGTGTGGAGAAGTCACCATGGTCTGAAATCTAGAGTGCCAATGACCCCTTTTATTAATTATCCACTAGCATAATTAATAAAATGATTAATCACCCAGAGATTTTGTCTCTTGAACTTTTTATACATCACAGCAGGCACTTTTGAATTGAACATTTAACAGATAACCTCCAGAAAAAAATTTAGTGGAGCATTCCATCTCTATTTACTACTCTTTCACATGTTCAATTTTTTTTAAATGCCAGCTATTTCTCCCATTCTTTGTCCCATCCCCATCATCATCATCATAAACTAATCCTTGTTTGTGTGAATTTTATTCTCATCTTCCTAGCCAGAGATGATTTTAATTAGATAATATTATCAGGTAATTTTTATCAGGTGATTATGCAGGGTAACCACTTTTTCACTTTACCTTGTTACTATAGGAATCACTATTCCAATTCTACAGTCTACACTGAAGAATTGAACTACCCTGCAAAGCAGGTCAGATATATTCCCATTAGCTAGTTTTTCTAGGTATTGTCCAGTATAGAAGTCTCCTTTGTTTTCTTTTAGATGTGTAAATAAGCTTTTCATTTTCAGTCAAATGTGTATGCTACCTCCTCCTTATCTTTATTGACAGTATTTGCTATAAATGAAACCAAAAGACATAAAAAGTTGTAACTGAAAGGACAGCTGGGTCAGAAGTTTTCTCAGAAAGGTAACTAAAGGATTTGGTTTCATCATGTACCCAATGGCAACAAGAAACATCACTTCCTGAGAAGCTTGGCCATCTTACATTGCAACACTCATGATGGACACAATCAAGCAAGCTACAATGGAGATTATTGTAGCTTATGTATGAACTTATTTTGCAGAGGATAAAGTAAAGGAATTCTATGAACAATTTGAAAAGTTCATCTGTACTTTGATACTTATTGATTTCAATGTATAGGTGGACACAGGGGAAGGTGGCAAAAATATGTTGGAAAATATGGATCTAGATTTTCAAAATAAAAGAAGTTAAAAGTTTATAGACTACTCAGAAGCCTTATGCCTCTTTATTACAAACACTTTCTTAAAGAATAGAGTTGGAAGATGTTGGACAGTTAACATTGAACAATGTATGAAAATAAAATTTCTCTGTTCTTTGGACAGAAAATTATTGGCTACTAATATTGGAGTCATTTCTAAATCTATTCATGATTGACATAGAATCATTGTCATTGAATAAGGCAAAGGTAAAAATCAATGCCAAACTAGAAGAAAGTATAAAAATGAGAAGATACTCCTTGTAATTTCAGTTTGAACTATTTAAATCAATAAGTACTTATTTAAACATCTTCAGTTATTGATTATGAGAAAACTGAACAAACTGAAGATATTGATTCTGATTATAACCATTTCTAAGAGAAGTGTAATTGATATTGGCAAAACTTAATAGGTTAAATGATCTTGGTATCTGCATCAGTCTGCAAATATCTCTGTAACAAGTAGAGATGTGGCAGTCAAGGGCAGCACTAGCTTAGAGTATAAGCTTATTTGCAAAATATTACAAAAGCATATGGTGAAAGATTATGTGCTGGATTAGAAAATAGTGGAATTGAATTTGGCATGAAGCCTGGCTAAACCAGATCATTTTACGACCATTTATAGGTTAAACTGGAATAAATACAACAAATACATGGAAAAATGCAACAGATTTTCTAGTGTTTCTATAGCAACCAATTTGCGTGATCAATGACATTGTAACCTCCACATTTGAATACTACTACCCTCAAAGTGCTCCATAAGGAAGTGAAGAATGAACTTTAAAAAGATGAAATTAGAAAGAACAACTGGACCCAATACTTTTATGTGTGTTTTTGCTATTCTGAGATCCAAATATTTTATTGATTAAATAAGAGAATTTAGAGGAGGATAACAAGAAAACTATGTTTTTTCCACTTCAGGTTTTATCTCCTATTTGTCGGTATTTTGTCCACAAGCAAGAGGGAAGGGAAGAGAATCAAAATTTAAATAGTGCCTACTATGTGTCAGACACTGTACTAATTGCTTTAGGAATATTATCTCATTTTATCATGCACTACAAAAAAAAAAAAGAAAAAAAGAAACTTAAGCAAATCATGACAACTTATAGTCTTAGTTGGGTGCCTGGGGGTAGTGTGAGGCTAAGCAGCTGGTATGATCACATGGTCAATATGTCTTAAGAGACAGAAATTGAACCCAGGTCTTCCTGACTCAAGTACCAACCCCTAGTCACTAGGCCATGCTGCTTAGGAGGATAAGAAAGAATGAGAAAATAGATTATATCTATCTCCTGTTTCCCAGGCTTGTGAGCACTGAGCTGAATTTAGAATCACAGATTTGGAATTGGGAAGGTAATTAATTCAAACCCTCATTTGACAGATGAAGAAAAGGAAACCCAGATAGCTTATCATGTACAAGAAGGTAAAACATTTTTTGGGTTTTATTTTTGGTTGAGGGTAAAGCAGTTAAACAAATTTAGTAAATCTGTGAAGTCATTTATGAGTTCTGTCAAGAAAGGAAAACCTACTTCTACAGAAGTGAAAGCCGAGTTTTAAATACATAAAATGTCATCCTAGCATCAAACGCCTTTGATTCTTAGCAACTTGAAAGCCTGTTTACAGAGTATGAGCTTTCAGGTTAGGAAACAAATTGGGAATGAATTTGCTAACATTTGAACTTGTCCTCCTGAGCTCTTTGTGAGAGCAGGGAGGGCTTGGAAAGCATTCACCTTCCCAAAGGCAGCATTTCCTTCAAACAATATGCTCCTTCAGGAGCATAAAAAAAACAGCCATATAAATTTAGTTAAAGGCCAATGTTGTTGGCCTAGTCAAACCACTGGGTTCGCCAGGTTAGGGATTCTTAAACATATTTGTGTGTCCTAGACCCCTTTGGCAGTCTGGTGAAGCCTTTGAACCTCTTTTCAGAATAATATTATTAAATAATCGAAACAAATGCTACATTTCAGTTAGAGGTTAGTGAAAACAAAGATATATATTTTTTTCCCATCCAAATTCATCAGGCCTCTGAAATCTATCTTATGGACCTCAGGTCCATTTCTCCAGCTAATAGGATGCCCTGGAGCCATATGCCTGGGATTTAGACAGGTAAAGTGAAGTATTTGATCCAGGAGATCAAGGCTAGGAGAGCCAGTTGTGTTCTGAGCTGGCCTCAAAGGAAGGGATTCCATCTGTTTCGCTTCTTCCAGCCCTTGACCAAAATATCCATTGTTGTAGTGCCAAGGCCTAGAACAGTACATTGAACATAGTGCTGTTTCATAAATATTTGTTAAATTTAACTGAATTGAAGTTTGCACTGACTCATAGAGACCATGCTTGGGGCCACCTTGGGTCTGTTGTACTTCATGAAATAGGAAGTTTTCTGGGTAACAGAAACTGTTGACCACATACTCAGTTTTGCCTGACATCAACTTGTTGGTTTCACTGTTCAGTGACCTCCACCTGGTCTGCATATTTTCTTCATTTCTACCTATTCTCACTTACCCCATCCTTCCAAACCCAGCTCTTCTTTAAAAATCATCCCTGCAAATGCCAGCCCACATGGGTCTCTTCTTATGTGAAATACCATTGCTTGCACCCAGTTCATATTTGTTCTTCAGGTCATGTGGATCTTGTCATCCTGGTAAGACTATAAACTCCTTGAGGACAGGGATTAGCTTTGTACTTCTTGAATAGTATCTAAATAGTACTAATCATCTAGTTGTTGTTATTCAGTCCTTCATTCATGTCCAACTTCTCAGGACTCCATGGACCATATTGTCTATGGGGTTTTCTTAGATATTGGAATGGTTTGTCATTTCCCTCTCCAGGGGATGAAGGCAAACAAAAGTTAAATGACTTGCCCAGGGTCACATAGCTACAGTGTGTCTGAGGCCAGGTTTGGGTCTTATTGATGCCCAGCCCAGTACTCTATTCACTGAAACACCTAGCTGCCTCATCTAGACAGCATTCAATTAAGGAATTGGAAGCTTAGAGATGTTAAGCCCATTATCCAATTCATATGACAAATCTGGAATGAGACTTGAGTTGGACAATGGATCTCCTGCCTTCCATCCTACTATGCTAAATGTTAGAGATTTGTTTTGTTTTTTTCTTCTAAACACCTTCCTCACATCCTGGCCTCTGAAGTAAGTTCTCCACTGGGTATCAAAAAATGCAATGCTTCTGAAATGTATTTGAATTTTGGTTCTAACTTTAAAACATTTAAGTTATCACCATCATGGTCTTGGTATATTCCTTACTTTTCTTCATGAAGCATTTGAACAATTTTCATGACCCTTTAGATGGTTAATGAAATTTCATGCAGCAAATTCATTATCATGTGATTTCCATGTGATAAGGTAACATAGATGGGGAATGGACAACAGCTGCCCTTTTGGGGAGTTGCCTCTACCAGTGAAAGGATTTTTAGTATCATCTTGTGTTTTTTTTCCTGGGTGTGTTGGAGTTTACTGTGCCAAGAAGGAAATGAGCTTTTGGTTTTGTTTCTTTTAAAAACTTTTGCAGGGAACAGGAGTGGTAGGTCTCTAGAGTAAGCCAAAATGGTAAGAGGAAAAATTCAAAGAATATATCTATGTAGCCATGAAACAATGAGTTAGAAATGCAAACAATTCATCCAATCAATTCTGTTTCCACAATGCCCATGAATGGATTTAATTTTTTTTGTCATGAACTGATTTTCTTTTCATTAAAAAAAACTGAATGTGCAAATGTACATTGTAAATATATAGCTTAAGAGGATTGGGTATAGACTGATAACAGTTATTGAGGAAGTTCCATTTTCCCTGCTCCTCCACAAAGTTGACCTAAAACTTGACAGAGAGAGAGAGAAAGAGAGAGAGAGAGAGAGAAATGTCTTAAGAAAAGTATCAGGAGTAACAGTGGACTTTAGAGACTTGCTCTCTTTATAAGACATCATCCTGAATTCATCAACTGCTTTCACAGAACCAGGGCATGTTAAGACTAGGAAGGAGAAGAGAACTCACAGGTCAATGAGTTCAATTCCCTTATCCTAGTCCTTAGCAATGATTGGGAAAGAAACAGACAATAGTGATACATAAAGTGATCATTTTTTAAAAATTATGGTCTGTTTTATCTCACACAAGAGAAAGCTCAAGGACTAGAAGAAAATACCTGAAGGCAGGAATATGGGGAAACAAAGACATCAAGGAAAAGATAGACTAAAGGTAGTCTCCAGGCACATCTGTTTGTTTTCCCAGCCCTAATGTCATAGCAAAGAAAGGGAAGGGAAGGGAATAAGCACTTATATAGCACCAAATATTATCTCATTGTTAGTTTTGAAAGAGGAAAGAAAAGGAAGAGAAAAAGGAATACATTAGGGAAGAAATGATGAAGGAGAAGGAAGAACTTGTTATTTCTCATAATTGGGGTTCGTCAGAAGGGAAGTATCAAATTATGGAAGAGTAGGGGAAGGAGATAGCTCATGAACTTCACTCATTTTTGAACAAGGCAAGATTTGAACTCAAACACATGGGGTTTGATATAAAAATACATTAAATTCAAAAAGGAAATTAGTGGAGACAGAGGGAAAGAAGAGGAGGATAAAGTCGGGAAAGAAATACTTCTAAAAAAAACCAAACTTCAACCACAAAAGACATATGAAGGAAGATGCTATCTAAATCCAGAAAAGGAACTGATAAATAGAAGTAGGTATAGATTGGTTTTACATATACACATATATATTTGTGTCTAATGGTAGCCATCTCTAGGGTGGGGGAAGGTGAGGAAGAAGAAAGAAAAAAAGTTACATGATAATTTTATTATATATTCAAAAGGAATAGCAAATTGTACATAATAGATTTGCAGTTTCATGTACAATCATCTTTTTTATCTATTCTACTATGTTACAGAAATGCTTATTTTATTTCTTAAGTTCAGAATAAAATAAATTTTAAAAATTTTATTTACAGAATGTGGATCATAAGTGAGGAGACTGAAAGAAAAAAGATAGTGTAAGGATCAGTGGTCTGAATTTAAGTTGAGGAAAGAGATGAGTCAGAGGAGTGGAATCTGACCAGTCCAATTATAGATTACTGGCACTAATCCCTTTCCTTTATTTTCAATATGTTCTTTTTCTTTTCATTGAATAACATGAGGAAAGGTTGAAGAAAAATTACAATGGGAGGGGGGAAAATACAACTAACAAATATCACCGTGAATATTAGTGGGATGAATTCATGAATTCTTAAAATAGAGAAAGGTAGCATAATGGAATAGATTAGAAATCAGAATACAAAAACATTTTTGTAAGAAAAAAAAAGAAACATGAAGATTAACAGAATAAAATGAAAGGCTGGAGTAGTCCATTTTTCACTTTAAAATTTTATTTCCATCTCTTGTTCCTCCAAATAAATTTTGGAGTTCATATTTTATCTTATTCTCCAAAGTAATCCTCTGTTAACTTGATTGTTTTAGCACTAAATATATAAATTTCAATTTTATTTAACTAATTTATTTAATTAATTTCATTTTTATTATATTGGCAAGGCCCAGCCATGAGCACTGAATATCCATACAATTATTAAAGTTCTTTATTTCTTTAAGGAGTGTTCCATAATTATATTTATACAGGTAATGAGTTTTGATAGATTGACTCCAAAATATTTTAAAACTTTAGTTGTTATTTTGAGCAGAACATCCCTTTCTATTGTTGCCTCCTTGATGTTGACATTACTATAGGAATGCTATTGACATTTGTGGGTTTCTTTTGCAGCCTGCAACTGAAACTATTAATTATCTCAGTAAGTTCTTTTGCTGAATCTTTAAGATTATCTAAGTAAACCATCATGTCATTAGAAAATAAAGAGTAGTTTTATTTTCTCTTTTCCTATCTTTATACTTTTCTTTCTTCTGTCTTATTGCTACTGCTAGCATTTCTTGAATTATATCAAGTAGCAGTGGGGGAAGGAGACATTTTTTATTTATATCACCTCAATCTGGATATAGATTTAGAGGCCTGCCCATTTCTATGTCTAACTGGCTATAAAGAATGTCCTTTAATAAAATCTCCTTTGAACAAATGAGTTTTGTGAATTGTTTTTTGATTCTCCTTATAGCAGATGCACAAAATCACTGATTTGTTGAGGGATTTGCCTCTAAATGAAAGAATTGAAATGGATTAGAGGAAATTGAGCTAATCTCATCCTTTTAAAAATTCTGAGAATTCAAGGAGATTTCACTCTAATTGTTGCAATGAGTGGCCTTAATTTAGTTGTGAATACACCTTGTTCATTTTTAATTTGGACAATTTAATTGTCTTATCTTTTTTTATTATTATTAGATTGGCTAAAGTTTAAGGGCTTTGTTAGTCTTTTCAAAGAACAAGCTTTCATTTTTTATCTATTCAATAGTCTTTTTGCTTTTTGATCTGTCTGTTTTAATATTTCTTCTTTTGTGCTTATTTTGCATTTATTTGTTGATTTTCTCATTTTTATTATATTCCATTCATGAATCCCATCTTTTTCTATATTATTAATGTATGTTTTTAAAGACATATTTTGGGGGATTCTTATAATCTAGCCACTGCTTAGATTCTTAAAATCTAGCCACTGGTCAGATTCTTATAATCTAGTCAATAGCTTACTAATGTTCAAACTCCTTAAGAGTCTGCCCAATATGATGGATGTTCTAATAAACCTTGTCTTTGGTGGAAAAAAAAAAATAAAGACATATTTTTTTCCTCTGAGTGCTGCTTTTACTGCATCCCAGAAATTTTGGTGTGTTTTTTTGTCATTATCATTGTCTTTCACATACCTAGTATGATTTTTTTTCTATGATTTATTTTTTGACCCATTCATTGTTTAGGATTTCTTTATCTCTTTATTTTGGTCTATGTTTTTCATTTGTACTTTCCTTACTGATTATTATTTTTTTTGGTTGTGGATTATAAAATATGTTTAATATTTCCCTTTTCATAATATACATATATATGTATATTATATATATTCTATTTATATTATGTATATATGTATATTATATACATATATACATAGGTGTGTGTATATATGTATATATACATATATGCAATTTCTCTCTGTTTTATTATTTATTAATGCCATTTTTGTAAGAGTGCAATGTGGTGCTGAGATATATGTATATTTTTTTGTGATCTCATTCAGAAGATGCCAATAAATCTTTTAGCTCTAAATTCTTTAATAATCTGCTTAGTTCTGTGTTTTCTCTTTTGTTTACTTTTCTGTTAAAATTTTCCATCTCTGGGATATCCATCAGTTGGGAAATGGATGAACAAGTTGTGGTACATGAATATAATGGAATACTATTGTGCTATAAGAAATGATGAATGGGTGGACTTCAGAAAAACCTGGAAAGACTTATATGAACTGATGCTGAGTGAAGTGAGCAGAACCAGGAGAACATTGTACACAGTAATAGCCACATTATGTGATGACTAACTTTGATAGACTTATCTCTTCTTAGCAATGCAAAGATCTAAGACAACTCCAAAAGACTTATGATGAAAAATATTGTTCACATCCAGAAAAAGAACTATGGAGTCTGAATGCAGATTGAAGCATATTATTTGCTTTTTCTCTCTCTCTTTTTGTTTTTGTTTCTTATTTCTTGTGGTTTCTCGCATTGGTTCTAATTCTTCTTTACAACATGACTAATAGGAAAATAGTTTTAATATGAATGTATAGATTGAGCCTATATCAATTTACATGCTGTGTTGGGGTGGAGGAGAGGAGATATGGGGAGAAAATTTGGAACTCAAAATCTTATGGAAGTGAATGTTAAAAAATAAAAATAAATAAATAAATTTATTTTTAAAAAAATTTCCAGCTCTGAGAGAGGAATACTAAAGCCACTTACTCTTACTACATTACCTCTATGTCTTTTTAAAATACAGTTAATTTTTCCTTTATGGATTTAGGTGTTATACAATTTGGCACATATATGTATCATATTGATATTGGGTCATTTTTATGGTCTTGAAGCATAATGAATTTGCCTTGTTACCTATATCAACATTGTGAAGTTTTATTTTTGCTTTGTCTGACAGCATGACTGAGATCACACATCTTTTTTTCCAATAAATATCTATTTTTTTTGGTAAATTTACATTTATTCCCATTGCTAATTAGGTTCATTCTTTCAAGATTTATCATTTTGCATTCAAGCTTGAGCTCCTTTCCTTTTTCATAATATACTATTCTATGTCTTCTTGCAAACTTTGTCACTGTGGAATAATTTTGTGTTGTTCTAATTTTCTTTCCTTCATATTTGAAGGTCTTCTCCTGGCTACTTGCAGAATTTGTTGCTTGAAATCAAAATTCTTTAGTTTAACCTTTATGTGTCTTGAAGTTTGATGAACAGTGTCTTTTCTAGAGACTATTTCTGTGGTTTTTCTACTCGTGCTTTCCCTCTTTCTGCCACTTTATCTAAAAGTTTTGCAAAATTATCTTGCATTATTTCCTGCATTGTAGTGTTAAGGTTTTTTCATTTGTTTGTTTTAACTTGTTATGTTCTTCTGGAATACCTATCATCCTTAAATTATTTCTGCATATATGCTATCTTTGAGGCCAATCACTTTGACTTGTTTAACTTTTTTATGTTCTTTTACTTCTATTGTTGCCTTTGTTTTTCTTCTTCCTGGCTTTCCTCCACTTCAATATTTTAGTACTTAAGATATTTTAATATCCCTTTCACTTCTTTAGAGAAACTTTCCATTGGCTATGTATTTTTTTTTCTATTCTGCTAATTGGGTTTTAAAATATTCTTTGAAAGCTCTGAGTTCTGACCTCTATTCATTCCCAGTTTCTTCATTCATAGATTTAATTCCTTCTGTTATGGATTTATATATTTACATATCTACTATGGGTAGCTGGGTGGCACAATGGATTGAGCACTAAACCTAAAAGCAGGAAGAACTGAGTCCAAATCCAGTCTCAGACACTTACTAGTCATGTGATCATGAGCAAGTAACTTAACTTACCCTATTTCCCTCCATTTCCTAATCTATAAAATGTTAATGATAATAGCACCTATCTTTCAGAGTTGTTGGGATCAAATGAGATAATAATTATAAAGAGCTAAGCACAGTGCCTGGCACACAGTAAATATTATACATGTGTCCGCTATTATTATAATTATTAATTTTATTATTAAATTATCTTTTAAACCATTTTGGAGTTTCTTGTTGTTCTATGCTACCTTGGGCATCCACAGGTTTCTTGATTTCATCAAGCATGGAATTGCTTTCTTTTGTCTTACAATATTTTTAAAGAGATCTTTGTAATCTCTATGAGGATTTAGTCCTCATTCTACATTATGATCTTAGGGTCTTCTATTGATTTTTCTGCTTGTACTCTGGAATTTCTTTTTTAGATTTTTACCTCTTGAAATCTTTAGTCAATCAACTCTTTTTTTTCCCTTACATTTCCTTGTCTTTCACTTTCTCTTCACCTTTTGCTTATGGACATACACCAAAATGTGCAAAGTTGCCTCAGTCTCCTTCAAAGATGGGAAATTTAGGTTTCACAGTGGTCATTTTTATATTAAAGGGGAAAAAAAACCATGAATCTTTTGTGCCATAAGAACACTCTCAACTAAAATGATGCTCGGATGCATTTTGACACATGGAGGTGACTGTGGCTTCTCAAGGATTTTGTAAGTAGAAGCTAGCAAGTTGGAATGGCTCAGAGTACAGGCCAAGTTAGGGCTTCTTTATCTGTCATCTAGAGGCCAGTTTTGCCAAGGTTAGAGAAGCTCAAAACCAAAAGTAGAGCATCAGGTGACTTTTGAAGGGTGGGGGGGTGGGTGAGAATCTCAGAAAGACCATCTATGAAGGTATAGAAGTTTTTGATGTGTACACACATTGATGACTTGAAGTAAATGTAAAGTGTGAGATGTGCTTATCAGGTACCAAAATTGGGCAAAAGTTTGGCTTCAATTAAGAGAAATGCATCCACAGCTTTTCTAGGCATCTTTTGCTTTATATCTCTGAGTCTATGTGAAATTAAAGCAATTGGTTAAAAATTTAAAAATACCCCAACTAACCAGCTGTTTTGCCTGTAATAGCTAACAACTAACTTTCACATAGTACTTTAAGATTTGCAAAGCACTGAAGAGAGAGAGAGAGAGAGAAAATGTGTGTGCGTGTGTGCATGTGTGTGTGTGTGTGTGTGTTCGCATGTGTGTGTGATTTGACTCTCACAATAACCCTGGGAGGTATATGCTATTATAATTCATATTTTTACAGATAAGGAAATTAAGGTAATAGAGATGAAATGATGCAGCTAGGTGATGCAATGGATAGAGTGACAGGCCTGCAGTCAGGAAGACTCATCTTCTGAAGTTCAAATCTAACCTTGGCCTCTAACTAGCTGTGTGACTCTGGGTTAGTCACTTAACCCTGTTTGCCTCAGTTTCCTCATCTATCAAATGAGCTGGAGAAGGAAATGTCAAACCACTCCAGTATCTTTGCCAAGAAAACCCCAAATGGGGTCACAAAGAGTCAGACACACCTGAAAATGACTGAACAACAGTAAAAACAAGAGGTGAAATGCCTTGCCAGAGTCACACAGCTAGTAAGTATCTATGGCAGAATTTGAACTCAGGTCCTCCTGACTTTACGTCTATACTCTATCCACAAGGCCATCCAGTTGCCCCAAATACATGACTCAAAATCATTTAAGAGAACTTTCTAGTAATTAGAGCTGCCTAAAATGGAATTCACTTCCTCAGAGGCTAGTGAGTACTCTGCCCCTGGGGGTGTTCAAGCAGAGAATGGATAGGTATTTGTCCAGAATGTTAAAGAAGTGATTTATACACCAGGCAGAATGGTGACCTCAAAGTCCCTTCCTACTCAAAGATTCTATGATCTTACTATCTCATTGCTCTCTATAACATCTACAGGAAGTAAATAAAAAGAAAGGAGCTTGATTTCCACATAGAAGAAAAAATAAAGAGAATGAATAAATACCTAATTGATCAAAATGTTTCCTATCAATAGTAGAGTTAGGAAGACTGTAGTTTGGTCATGATATCTTGGAGCACAGTGTGTGTCCATCAGTTCAGGCTGCTCAAATATACCACACCAGCTCTAATTCAGTGACTTAGCTGGGAAATTCTGGAACTCATTTGCCCTTTCTTTAATTGTCACCTCCAATATTTTATTTCTTTCCTCCATGCTGAACTTTATAGCTCCTTTGCCACATTTTTTGGATAAGCCAGACTCTCTCACACATTCTCCTTTTGTGAGCTCTGGCAACTGAGATTTTTTAAGAAAGGAAAAAGGAAAAAAAAAAAGGCCAAAAGTTGTTGCTGCCAGAAGGCATTTGCATCCACTCTGGTCACATCAGAGAGGCAATGTGTTCCCTAGAACACTGGTACTGGAGTTTCATAGAAGAAAAAGTCCCAATAAGCCAAAGTTAACTAATTCTCCAGTGTCTCCAAAACCCATCACCAAGGGCGATTCAATGAGGTAGCTCTTCTCTCTAGCAGATCATCCTCAATGTACAGAACTTCTTTTCTTTCCCTACCAACCAAGCCAAGAAACTGCCCAACTTTGTTTCCAAATTGCAGACTGCCACATGGTGATTTAACATATGGCATTGATGAAACCCTGGCCTGGCATTTCCTCCAATTCTACAACTGATTACCAGACTTCATGGAACCAAGCTGGCTACTACAGAGAGGTCTTGTATCCTGTGCTCTGGATAGCTTTGATTCATGCTTGTCCAGCTGCTCTTTTTCTATTTATTGTAATGTCTTACTCAAGCCCTTTGGTCATTGATGGTCTGCCAGGCTGAATGTTCAGCCAAGGGAATTAACAGATAACACAAGGCCAATACTTCATTGCTATGGACTCAAAACATTGTAGTTAGACTGGAGGATACTGACATTTATGATCTTCCAATTCTAGACTCCATTCCAACAGAAGGAGAAATACAAAGGTTGGTAGATGGCAAAGAGCTGGGCTTCAACATTTCACAGAGAGAGAGTTATTGCTTCTTGGCCCTGCTTCAATACCCAGAGAATGAAGGAGCTGTACATTTTTTCCCTTTGGGGGAGGTCTTGATGAAGCCAGGGTCTATAAATGTCTTCATATTTAGTTGGGTTTGGCTTTGCCTTTCACTTTGCCCATTGAGCCCAGGGACAATGTTTCCTTTCTTTTAATTTATGTGATTTGTTTAAGATTTGTAGTTTCCTGGATCCAAGTTGTGTGGCCAATTATTACTTCCTGTACTCCACTACTCACCCCCAACCATTTCTCACCTCCTCCAAAAGATTTGGCAAATCAAGATTGGTAATTCATATATGGTGGGAACCCTTTCCATTATTCACATGAATGGCTAGGTGTGATAAATGGTTCTACCAAGTCCTACTGGTAGCTCCAAGTTTTTGTCTTACCTTTGTAAGGAATGAGGGAAACAAGACCTCACTCCAGGGTGAACAAAAATTAGAATACATGACTATATCTATTTATCTGTCTGCTTCTGCCAGCAGCCATCCCCTTATTTGCCTTAATCATGGTGGGGGAATAATAGAATCATAGTATGAGAGCTGGAAGGGAGCATAGAGGTCATAAAGTTCAATCTCGTTTCACAGGTGAGGAAACTGAGACATAGAAGTGGAACAGGAAATTAAGGGAGAAGAGGAGCATCCATCTTATCTTACCTGCTTCCCATAAGGTGGGCACATGTCTTCTATACATTATCAGGTCATAGAATAATAGGAGATTTCTAGCTAGAGCAGTAACATGCATTTATTAAACACTTACTAAGTGCCAGGTGTAGTGTTAAGCAAAACTATAAGCAGAATGAAAAACAATCCCTGCCCTCAAGGACCTTACATTTTAATGGGGGAAGAATACAAAAAAGTAAGTTGACAAGGGGAAGGGAAGGTAGCAAAGGTGTTCATGAGTTAGATAAAGTCTGGAGTGAAGCATGAAGAGGAATGAATGATATGTGGCTGACTAGACCTGAGCACCATCTTTAAATGGAGATTCTGGGAATTCGGGGAGAAAGAAGCTATTCAATCAGAGGGAGAGGCTACAGTTGCAGAGGGTACTTGCCACGTATGAATTCCAGGACTGCAGAGAGCTTCCATGATGAAGAGGTTTCCAGAACATGGAAGAGAAAGTCTGGAGTGCAGCCTGGAAAGGAATCCCTGGAAGAGTCCTCAGATCCCATTGAGTCCCATTGCCTCATTTTACAGAAGGGGAAACTGAGGCATAAAGAAATTCCATTACTTGCAGTAGACTACTCAGCCTATCAATGTCTGATACCAGATTTGAACCCAAACCCTCTTGAGTTCAAATACGAAATAGTAGCCACTCTCCATCCTGCTTCTCTCAGTTCAAGTGACCCAGAAATCAGATTCCTCTTTGGATCCTCTTAGAGGGAGTCTTGAGGATGGGGAGAAGGATTTGCTACAGAATTCATTACAGAATTGTCTGAGGTGGCTTGCCATGAGGTTTCCACAGAGGTTGGACTAACAATAAAAGACTAAACTTATGCATCCTCAACCTTAGGACCCTAATATTTGCTTATAGGGTTATCATGGCATAGTAATTTGGATACAGAGAGTTTGGATCATTGCTTTAGCATTTACTATCTGTGTGACTTTGCAAGTCCCTTTAACTCTCTGGGTCTCCATTTCATCACCTAAAAAATAAAGACAGGACAGGGTCATCAGACTATGGCCCAAACCCACAGGTAGTTTGTTTTCCCCATGGTCCTTGAGCTAAGATTTTTTAAAATATTTTCAAGTACAATAAAACTTAATTTAAAAATGTAAAAAGGATTCTTAAATGGGAACAGCTAGGTAGTGCAGTGGATGGAGTGCTGGACTTGGAGACTTAATTTCGTGAGTTTAAATCTGGCCTCAGACACTTACTAGCTCTGTGTACCTGGGCAAGTCACTGTTTACCTCAGTTTCCCTATCTGCAAAATGAGTGGGAGAAGGAAATGGCCACTATCTTTACCAAGAAAACTCCAAATGGGGTTATGAAGGGTCAGATATGATTAAACAACTGAAGAACAGCAAACCAGAATGGGGAGGCTAGATTTGGCTTGCACTAGTTTGCCTTGAGCCCTGGCCTAGAAGATCTCTGAGGTTCCTTCCCTCTTTTTATACTATGATTTTATGAAAACTTTTCATAATACTCTATATTACAAAATCCCAGACTGAGATGGGAGCCAAGAACAGTCTACTATCCTCTCAATATGCCTAGGGGAAAGATCTCTGTTTTAATTACCCAGGGAATTCCAAGAGGGAACTTCTGCCAGTTAGAAACAATTCCAAAATTAGTCCATGAATCCTAGGAAGTTGTCTGAGGAGCTTAGAGGATAAATGACTTGCCCAGAGGCATCAGTGTCAGGGGAAGATATGAATCCACGTCCACCTAATTCCAAGCCCAGAATTCTATCCATCAGAACATGACAACTTTCCCTCAGTTTGAAATCTACCCAATTCCGCAAGTATTTACTGAGCATTTGAAAGCAACTCAATACTTTTCTTAAGACTATAAGAATATCAGAAAGAGATATGGGGCATAGTCCTTTTACACCAGGCATTTATAGGGCATACTTTGCAAACTTGAGAGTATTAAATGTTACTGCTGTAATTGCATTTTAGTGTGGGAGACAAGACATGAATACATCAAATAACTTAGCAAAACAGTATGTGAACCAGCAAAGTTAAGCATAATCCTAAATTTAAAAAAAGGATATTTAATGAATTGTCAGACTTTCAGACTTTTCTTTAAAAATAATCTGAACTTAATAGAAGATTTGACATATAAGATCCAAGAAAAATATAAGGTACATATCAAAGGCTAATTACAAGGGACTCAATAAGGACAGATTGTTTACCTTTTACATGAGGAAATGTAAGACATATG
Organism: Vombatus ursinus; assembly: GCF_900497805.2. NCBI lineage: Eukaryota > Metazoa > Chordata > Mammalia > Diprotodontia > Vombatidae > Vombatus > Vombatus ursinus. The sequence goes on from NW_020950098.1 coordinate 4,825,576, forward strand.
TCTAAGATTGTTATTAGTAATTAGATAGTTAGTAAGAAAGATTGGGGTAGACCTGAGTACGGTATGATTTTAAAAATTAAAACCATTTAGGAACGGGTAAAAAGAATAATTATTTTATACAAATGAGGTGCAAGAGAAAGAACTGACACAGAGGAATTAGATGGGGGGAGGAGGGCTGGTAGTTCTGGAACCCTACTTTCATCAAGAATAGGTTTAAGAGGGAAAAATACATATGTATTTAAAAGGCATGAAAGTCTTCTAAGTTCAGAAAGAAATAAAAGACTAAGGGAATAGAGAATGGGGAGAGGATAAGGGAAGGATCTTTAGTGGGAAGAGTAAGGGAATAGGATAAGGGGGAATAATAGAAGTGTTTAGATTAATGGAAAGGGATGATAAAGGAGAGATCCTTGGAAGGGGGTGATAGGTTAAGTAATAGGAGGGCAAGGTAACAGGTAGAAGTAAAGTAGAGGAGTCAGAAAGGATAAGAAGTAAGAGATACACACAATCATAAAATAAAGATCAGGAGGAAAATTTATCAGGGGAAAAAAAGCAGGGGTAATCATCATGATCTCAGACAAAGTTAAAGCTAAAATAGATTTAATCAAAACAGAAAAATAGGGTAACTACACTATACGATAGCCATATTAATCAATATTGCTTTAGACTATTTAAAATAATTAAACAATCTAAGGTTGGAATATTGCTGTGTTGTATAAAATGATGAGTTAGGACTTAGAAAAATATGGAAAGACTTGGACTTATGAAGGAAGAGGTTATCCCCTCAAAGAAACAGAGGACACATAAGTACAGTACAGTCTTACATAGATGAATATGAAAGTATATGTCTATTTATGAGTATGATTATAGATATCTAAGGATATGTATGTGTATGTAAGCATGTGTACATGCAAGGATATGTATGTGTATGTAAGCATGTGTACATGCATGTATATATATTCGTGTGTATATGTGCATGTAAGTTTGTGTGTCTGTATGTATATGTATGTGTGCATGCATGTGTATATATACATAATACATACATACATACATACATACATATATATATATCCACACTTAATTGTAGCCTTCTTAGAGGAGGAGGAGAGGAAGGGGGGGTAAAAAGAACAAAGTAAGAAGTGCACAGCAGAGAACAAAGAAAATTTACAAAGAAGCAATGAAAAGATGGACAGCTCTAAATACAATATGCAATACTTATTATATTGGCTTTCTTGAAATGGAAATTTATTGCTTTATATTTTGAATCCTCTTATGTTCTGCTGTGCACATAGCAATACTTTTTTTTCTTCTTTTGTATTTAAGTTTATAATGTTTCTTTTTCTTTTCTTATTGTGTATTTAAGTTTAAAATAAATTATTTTTTTTAAAAAGGCAGTATGTGATCCTTTGTCCAACAATTGGCACTGAAAATACTTGCTATAGAAAGTCAGAGTATGGAAAGATATCAATAGAGCCTGGAGCAGTCATGAAGGCTGAAAGATGGTTGGACTTTTATCTGGACCTTTAAACTCCCCCTAGCCTTAGAGGAGAGGAGAAGACAGCTCAGGTATAATATACTAGAGTCAGCTCCTACAGAGAGTAGATTGTTAAGTTTTCAGTGTGAGCTAAAACATTTAACACTTCTGAAAAATGCTAAAAAATCAGAGCTTGATTTATTGTTTGTTTGTTTTTTTTTTTTAATTGTCTAGCCAGGGGTGGGGAACTCACAGCCTCAAGGCCACTCTAGGTCCTCAGGTGTGGCCCTTTGACTGTATCCAAACTTCACAAAGCAAATCTCTTTAATAAAAGCATTTGTTCTGTCAAGTTTGGATAAAAAGATTTGTTCTGTGAGGTTTGGATTCAGTCAAACGCCACACTTAAGGACCTAGAGGGTTACATGTGGCCTCAAGGTCACAGGTTCCCTACCCCTGGTCTAGACTTAACAAAATGATGGAGAAAATGTTAATCATGCAGATTAAACTTAAAAGTGTATCATGTGTACTTTTTTTTTTGGAAAGAGGGTTGTTAAATATTTAGCAGCATACCCCTGAATGAGAGTGAGCACATCATATTCAAACGAGGAAACTGGCCTGACTAGAATGCAAGCACCTTATATATAGCGGAATTGTGGGAAAATATTTTGGATGGGTAGGAATCTGTTGCAGAAGGCTTTGAATGCTAGAGTAAGGAATTTTGACTTTAATTTGTAGGCAATGGGGAGTCAACTTTTTTTTTAATTAGGAAACATAGCTAAAGCAATTTATATTCAACAAATAATAATAAGCTCACATTCGTAAAGTGCTGTTATACATACAAGAGAATTTCTTCACAACAGAACTGCTTGGTAGGTAGTACAAACATTACTATTTTTATATTACGTGTAAGGAAAATGAGACCCAGGAAAGTTGCTCCTTGCTGAAATTCAAGCCCAGGTCTCCTCACTCACCAGACTTCTTCATTTCTTACTCTAGTGTTCTCTCCAATAGGTCACACTGCCTTTTCAAAAGCAAATGTTTATTGAGTACTTTCTGTGTATAAAGGACAATAGCAGAGACTGAGAGTGGAGGGAGTAATTGATCAAGGATTAAGGGGAGATGTGAACACAGGTCTTCCCAACACCCAAGCCTTATCCTTATCCTCTACACCATTATTGGACTGGATCATTGGTTCTAAAAGTGTGGCCTAAGAACACTGAGGGGGTTCCTGAGACCCTTTCAGGGAGTCCTTAAGGTCAAAACTCTTTCATAGTAATACCAAAATGTTTTCATTTCTAATTTAGTAAATATTGATACCTAAAATGTAAATAAAAGCTCTTTGGAGGGGGGTGTTCCTTAGTAATTTTTAATCATGTAAAGGGGGTCCTGAAACCAGAAGTTTAAGAAGTTAAATGATCTTTTAACTCTCAGCCTTAAATCCTTGAGGATTTACTTGACTGTTTTATTTCTCTCTGTATCCTTCAGTAGCATCAAGCAAAGTGCCCTACACATAGGAAGTACATAGTATTTGTGGATTTCATTTGATGATGATTTCATTTTAATAAAGTCCCATTAGAATAATAATAAAGCTAACATTCATATGCACTTTAAAGTTGGTAAAGCAGTGTACATATATATTATCCTTTTGGGGTTTCAAATAAACTGTGAAGTAAGTGCTACAGATAATATTATTCCCATTATATAGAATATGAAACTGAGGCTAGGAGAGTTTAAGTAACTTTCCAATGGTCATACAGCTGGTAAATGTCAAGAGAAATATTTGAACCCAGATCTTGCTATCTCAAAATTAAGCTCTCTCTTCACTATGTTATGTTGCCTATACATTCTTTTTTTTTCCAATTTATTTATTTATTTTGTTTTCAACACTCTCTTCCACAAGATTATGAGTTCCAAATTTTCTCCCCATCCCTCTCCTCCCACCCAATGATGGCCTGTATTCTGATTCCCCCTTCACTCAATCTGTTCTCCCTTCTATTATCTCCACTTCTCTTATCCCCTTCCTCTTCTATTTTCCTGTAGGGTAAGATAGACTTCTATTCCCCTTTGCCTGTGTATCTTATTTCCCAGTTGCGTGCAGAAATAATTTCTAACATTCATTTCTAAAACTTTTAGTTCCAAATTCTCTCCCTTCCTCTCTCCTCATCTACCCTCATTGAGAAGGAAAGCAATTTGACATAGGTTATATATGTGCAAAACACTTCTGTAATAGTCATATTGTGAAAGACTAACTATATTTCCCTCCATCCTATTCCAGCCCTCATTTATTCTATTCTCTCCTTTGTCCCTGTCTCTCCTCAAAAGTGTTTGCTTCTGATTAGCCCCTCCCCCAATCTGCCCTCCCTTCTATCATCTCACCCTCTCTTATCCCCTTCCTCCCTATTTTCCCGTAGGGTAGGATAGATTTCCATACCCAATTGGGTGTGTATGTTTTTCCCTCCTTAAGCCAAATTTGATGAGAGCAAAGTTCACTCAACTCCTTCTCACTTTCCCCTTCTTCCACTCCACTGTAAAAGCTTTTTCTTGCCTCTTTTATGTGAGATAATCTACCCCATTCTACCTCTCTCTTTCTCCTTCTCCCAGTACATTCCTCTCTCACCCCTTAATTTTCTTTTTTAAATGTCACCCCTTCATATTCAACTCACCCTGTTCCCTCTGTCTATATATATTCTCTCCAACTACCCTAATAATGAGAAAGGTCTCATGAGTTACAAATATCATCTTTCCATGTAGGAATGTAAACAGTTCAACTTTAACAAGTCCCTTATGATTTCTCTTTCCTGTTTACCTTTTCATGCTTCTCTTGAGTCTTGTATTTGAAAGTCAAAATTTCTATTTAGCTCTGGCTTCTCAAGAATTCATTAAATTCCTCTACATCATTGAATATCAATTTTTCCCCTCATTGATTACACTCAGTTTTGCTGGGTAGGTGATTCTTGGTTTTAATTCTAGCTCCTTTGACCTCCAGAATATCATATTCCAAGCTCTCCAATCTCTTAATGTAGAAGCTGCTAAATCTTGTGTTATCCTGATTGTTTCTACAAGACTTGAATTGTTTCTTTCTGGCTGCTTGCAATATTTTCTCCTTGACCTGGGAACTCTGGAATTTGACTGTAATATTCCTGGGAGTTTTCCTCTTGTATCTCTTTCAGGAAGTGATCAGTGGATTCTTTCCATTTCTATTTTACCCTCTGCTTCTAGAATATCAGGGCAGTTTTCCTTCATAATTTCTTGAAAGATGATGTCTAGGCTCTTTTTTTGATCATGGCTTTCAGGTAGTCCAATAATTTTTTAAGTTATCTCTCCTGGATCTATTTTCCAGGTCAGTTGTTTTTGCATTGAGATATTTCACATTGTCTTCTATTTTTTCATTATTTTGGTTTTGTTTTATAATTTCTTGATTTCTCATAGAGTCACTAGCTTCCATTTGCTTTATTTTAATTTTTAAGGAATTATTTTCCTCAGTGAGCTTTTGGACCTCCTTTTCCATTTGGTGAATTCTGCTTTTTAAGGCATTCTTTGCCTCATTGGCTTTTGGGACCTCTTTTGCCATTTGGTCTAGTCTATTTTTTTAAGGTATTATTTTCTTCAGTATTTTTTGGGTCTCCTTTAGCAAGCTGTTGACTTGTTTTTCATGATTTTCTTGTATCACTCTCATTTCTCTTCCAAATTTTTCTTCTACTTCTCTTTCTTGATTTTCAATATCCTTTTGGAGCTCTTCCATGGCCCGGGACCAATTCATATTTTTCTTGGAGGCTTTGGATGTAGGAGCTTTGACTTTGTTGTCTTCTTCTGGTTGTATGTTGTGATCTTCCTTGTCACCAAAGAAAGATGCCATGGTCTGACTGTTTTTTTCTTGTTTGCTCATCTTCCCAGCTAGTTTCTTGACTTTTTAACTCTTTGTTAAGGTAGGTTCTGCTTCCAGGGTGGAGGGTGTACTGTCCTAAGCTGCGGAGGTTTTGTGCAGCTATTTTCAGAGATACTTCTAGGGACCTGTAAATTTTCAGTTCTTCCAAGGTGGTATGTTCTAAGGAGAGGTGTTTATTCCTCTCCTGGCCTGTACTCTGGTCTGTGAGTGACCACAAGCACTCTTTTCTGCCCTGGAAATGGAAGGAAGGTTTTCTAACCACTACTGCCACAAGCTCTGCTAAGCCAATGCTCCTCCTCCCTCCAGGACTGCCACCCAGAACTGGGACCCAGATCCAAGCACAGACAAAGCAAGATAATCCTGCCTCAGCACCAGCAATGAGATCCCTGCGATGCCTCTTTGATCAGCCACTTGACCCCACACAGTCTGTGGGCTGAGAGTTCTGGCAGCAGCCATTGCTGCTGTGGCCACCACCATGGGGCTGTATTAGGGCCAGGGCTGGACGATTCTCCTCTCTCACTCAGGTCTGACAAATCTATCCCACTGACCTTCTAAGTTGTCTTTGGTGTTTGTGGGTTGAGAAGTCTGGAAACCACCACAGTTCCCCTTGATTCAGTCTCCTGAGGCCTACTCTGGGTTTGCTGGGCCCTGGTCTTTGCCAGTGCAGCCCACGCTGAACTGTGGTCCTCTCCCAGCCCAGTGCAACAGACCTTTCCTGTTGACAACATCCAGGTTGTCTTGGGCTGGAAATTTGCTTCATTCTGTCTTTTTCTGGGGGCTGCTGCTCTAGAATTTGTTTAGAATCATTTTTTACAAATATTTGGAGGGGTTTGGGGGAAAGCTCAAGCAAGTCACTGCTTTTACTCCTCCATCTTGGCTCCTTGCTTATATGTTCTTTATATTTAGAAGCATTTCCTTGGGTTATTCCTAAAACATTATGGAATCCCAAGTCATGGTCACAAAACAGGCCTTGTGAGACTTTTTTCAATCATAGGCCTGATTATAACATGGCTGTTTGTGCCACTGTAAAAGCTAGATCACCATCTTCTTTATAGACATCACTTTTCAAAGGCCATAAAATTGAAATGTGACATAGAAAAGTAGCACCCAAAACAGTTTCAAAATGTCTCCAAATAACTCCATTATATCATTCTCTTTTTAAAATTCTTTTTTGTTATGAACTTAAGAAACATCTGAAACTATGAACAATCTAGTAGACAGAGAAGGGCAGAAAAGAGGGTTATATATGAAACTGTGAGCTTCTGTTACATAATTTTAAGGTATATATCAAATTGAACACAATAGTAGCACCCCTGCCCTGTTTGTGTTGCCTTCTTAACTCATATGTACCCTGTATATATTTTTAATGTTTTATTGACATTTTTATTTTTCTTTTTTTATCGCTGCCTACTAACTCCACCCTACTCCCATAGAAATCTACCCTGCTAAAACATAAGTATAGTCAAGCAAAACAAATTCATACATTAACTATGTTTTCTCTAAAGTTCATTGTATAACACTGATCCATCTCCTCTCTGCCAAGGGGTAGGAAGCATTATGCACCATTAGTTTCTAAAATGATAATTGGTCATTTTGTTACTCAAAATTAAATCTTTTAAAGTTGTTTTCTTTTGCCTTATTATATTCATTGTATACATTGTTCTCCTGGTTCTGCTCACTTCATTCTAAATCAGTTCATACAAATCTTCACAAGTTTCTCTGTGTAGTACCCCTGCTGGCCAATCAGGCCTCACAGGTATACCAGTTGGGTTCCTAGGGAGCATCCACTCTCAGATTACAAGGGTATCCCATGGGTCTCACTTCTAAAATTATAGCTCACGAGCCCCCACCAGTGAACTTCTTAGTAAGAATCAGCCAATAGACACAATTAGATAAAAGCAAAAGCATTTACTAAGATGAGATAGTATAGAGAGTAATGAAAAATGTTCCCCTCATAAACTTGTAGTGTATTGTCCTACAAATATGTACAATACACATAGGAAGAGTGGTCACAAACTTAGAGTACACTGATGGAGGGCACATATATAAGGAATACAAGGCCAAGACAAATTGATGCTTTCAGTACACCTGGGCTTTTATCCTTTCTTTTCCTCACAGAGTACTCATTTTTCCACACTAGATTCAGTATCCCTAGTAGGCAATTATCTTAGCTAGGCTCACAGGATACTCTCTTCTTAAAAATTAATAACTCAATAATAACTCTTAATTAACAGAGAGTTCTTTGGAGTCCATAGTTGGCTCTCTACTTTACTGTCAGAGGTCCTTCTTGAAACTGTTTCTTGCCTTCAATTGCTCCACTCAACTCCCTCTCAGTGTCTGCATTTGACTGAAGAGCATGTGTTTCTTCTTCATGTTGGAGGTGGCATTTCCTACAAGCCAAGTAACTCTAATGCCATGTGGTCAATGGGGTAGAGAAGAAAATCTCTTTCTACAGCCTCCCTGCTTCCTTCTGGTATTGGCACAGGGGTAAAACTCCACAAAACTGTTCATGACGTGAACTGATTACAGAGCTTAACAAGTTAGCTTTTTTTTAAAGCAATGGGGGAGGGTTGGGGTAAACAATCTACTTCTTCAGCCAATGGTGCACTATCCCTCATTCCATCAAGGAAAACTTCACACTTCAAAATGGGTAGTAGAGTATTAACACCTTGTTAACACATTAACACTTCCTCTTCCCTGTTAGCTATCCCTTTATTTTCTGTGGTTACATCTATATTTACATTTAGTTTAACACCTCATTAACTGTGATTGCATCTTGGTCTGGGGGAAATTACTTGGTCAGGACCAATTCAGACTCTCACATCTAAAACTGGCAGTTATCATTCATTTTTAATCCAATTTTTGTTATGAACTTGTGAGGACTAGCATCTCTGGGGTGAATTTTCCACCTCTGCAATGAAAGGAGGGAGGTTCATTTTATAAACTCTTCTCCTCTGAAAATTTTGTTAATCACAATTACAAAGTGTTCACTATTGCATTATTGTTCTATTTGAGTTGTTACAGCTGTGCATTTTCTTTTCCTGATTCTGCTTTCTTCTTTAGTTCCTATGTCTTTCCACAGTTCTTTGACTTTTTTACATTCATCATTTCATACAGTACAGTATTACTCACTTTTTAAAAATTTTTTCTCTAATTGATGAGCACTTGCTTCTCAATAGGAATATTTTGGTTTATGTGGTTCTAGAAGGGACATTTCTGGGTTAAACACTACTAACATCTTAGTCTTTTTTTTTTTACATAATTCCATATTGTTTTCCAGAACTGTTGGATCAATTCACAGCTCTAAGAACAGTATATTGAAAGCCTGTCTTCCTGAAGCACTCAAAACATTATTCCCATCTTTTATCATCTCTTCCAGTCTCCTGAATGTAAAGATGAAACTTCGGAGTTGTTTAAATTTATATTTTTCTCTTAATCTGGTGATTTGGAGAAATTTTTCATATGGTTATTCATAATCTACAATTCTTATTTTGAGAACTATTTATTCATATCCTTTGATCACTTATCCATTGTGGAATGGTTCCGGTTTTTTATATGTGTTCATTCTCTATATATCTTGGATATCAGCCCCTTCTCAGGAGATCTTTGATACAAAAATTTTTCTCAATCCATATTTCCCTTCTTGTCCTAGCTTCATTGATTTGGTAAATAAAAAGAGCTTTCCAATTTCAAGCTATCATTATTATTTATTTTGCCTATCTGATTGATTTTTGTCTATTCCAGGATGGGAGTGTAGCAGTCACCCATGGGCCTAATCCCAATTCTAATAGAACACAGAAACTCTGGCCTGCCCCATTGCTGACCTGGCCCAGTTTACCCTTTCTTGGATAGCCTGGTGCCCCCCCCAACCTGGAAGGTCATCATTTTGGTACCAGTCTTAGTATAACTGATCAGATTAGCTTCCTGAAGCACAGAATTTTCAAACTCAATTAATCCACTAACCTCTGCATCCCTGGTAGCAGGACTTGCAGACAGGTACCACCATGACCGGCCAAGAGGATAATTTTGTTAAGAAAAACAACTTTGAGAGACTTGAGAACTTTGATCAATTTAATGACCAATCACATCTACAGAGATTGATGATGAACAAACTTCCCATCTTTTGTCAGAGAGATGAGGGACTAGAGGTACAGAGTAAGATTCATTTCCAGGTATTGCCAATGTTTTATTTGTCTATATTTATTTGTTACATGGGAGTGCTTTTATTATTTATTTTTGGTAGTAGGGGAGGGCTTATGAGAGGTAGTGGGAGGTAGTGACAGTGATGTCAAAAGAAAAAAACAAAAAAAATTAGAAGTATCAATGAAACATTTTAAAAAATACACAGAAGACAGCAAAATGAAGCTCAGAAGGTGAACATATATAAGCAGGACAAGGAAGACATTACTTTATTAAATTTAATATGAATTTTTTAAAAAACCAAACATGTAATAGACTCACATTTTCATATACAATCCTCTTTTTTCTGTTCTTCTTTGAATGTGGAATTACTCATGTTTGTTAACTTTTGTCAAATTCATTAAAAAAAAACCCAAGGAATCTTCCCTAATTTGTGCTTAGAAAAGAGGTAGGGGAAAGCAGAAAGAGCAGTGGACTTTGAGTAAAAATCTAACACATATTAATTAAATGTGTACTAGGTACAAGGCAATGGGCCAAGTGTTGGAGACACAATGATAAGGAAGATACTCAGTCCTTCCTCTCAAGAAGTTTACCTTCAACATCTTATAAAAGACTCGGAGCAAACTCATTTACTGTGGGACTTGAAGTATACCACTTCACTTCTGTGGACCTCAGTTGTCTCACCTGTAAAATTAGGCAGCTCGATGAAACAATCTTTAAGGTTCCCTTCAGTGCCAACATGCATAATTGTTATTCTCTTAAATAAGGCTACACAGAGACATTCCTGACTGATGATTGGTTGAGGGCTTCACATGAGATAAATCTTTTTAAAGATTTATTTCTTTCCCCTTTGCTTCTTTTGGAACACAAACTTCTCCTTAAGGTCAGCACCAAACTTACTGCTTAATAAAAGTGGAATTATCATGCTTAATTCACCTCCCCCCTCACCCTGCTCCAACCAAAAAAAAAAAGAAGAAGAAGAAGAATGAAATAAAGGCAGAAAGCTCAACATGTCCTATTCCATGCTGAGACCTGTTGGTTTCCTTCTCATCATCTCCAAGTATAGAGTCAGGCATGGTGGGGAGGTGGGGAGGGGTTAGGCCAATAGTACATCCTTCCTTCTTCCTCATTCGTGAAAAGGCAATTTTTAATTGGGTTTCTGTAGTTGAATGAACACAAACACAACATCTGAAGGCTCATTTTTCCCTTCGATGAAAGACCATTTGGCTGAACATTTGTCACCAGCAGCATGGGAAGGGAACTTTTCAGTACTGGAACCACAGCTGGGGTGGGGTAGAAAGTTTGGGGTTGCCCACTACAACAAGTGTTTGTTCCTTCCTCAAAAGCTTTGAGACCACCCACAGGCATCTGGGGTAATGAGCATGTCCAGAGGAATGGAGATTATCTTGAAACCAAGTTTGCAGGGAAATTTTGGAGACAATAAGAAAATAACTCATTGGTTGATAGGTTGGCTGACATGAGTTTTGATTATTCAGATGGGAAAGTTCTGCCTGAGAGGAACCAGTCTCTTTTTATACCATAGAGGAACACAAACATATAAGTCTAAACCAAAGGAAACATTCCTTAGGAAAAGGAAATGCCAACAAAAGAGGCACTGTCTTAATTAAAATATGTCTTTATTTTAAGAGGTTTTTTTTTCCTTTTGAAAATAAAGGAACCAAGACTATACTTTCAGGGATCATTTCAATAGTATGTTACTAGAGAACTGTGGCTGGAAGTGTAGCACAGAGGTACCATCATACCTAATGGAGATGATATAGTATCTGCCTCCAGGAACAAAACTATAAAAATATGTGGAGTGCAAACTGGCTACCATGTAAAGACTTTCACAGGACACAGAATGGGCATGCATGGTGTGGCCAAACCAGGACGGTACCTTATTTGCCAGCAGTTCTAATGACTAGACAGTACATGTATGGGCAGTAGTCGCAAAAGAAAGCAACGTTGAGCTCTGAACACATGAGCATGTGGTCAAGTGCATTTACTGGACCCTAGAAAGATCTGTCTCTGAAGCTAGAGATTCTGAAACCAAAAAAAGTAGCAAACCTGGGCCTATCTTGGTCTCTGGACCCAGAGACAAGACCATTAAGATGTGGGACATTATCACTGGCATGTGCCTTATGACTCTTGTGGGCTATAATAATTAGGTATGTGGAATTCTCTTTTATTCTGGGGAAAAGTTTATTTTGAGTTGTGCTGATGACAAGACCCTACGTTTGTGGGGCTACAAGAACAAACGATGCATAAAAACCCTTAATACGCATGAACACTTTGTTACCTCCTTGTATTACTACAAGACAGCACCATACGCGGTTACTGGAAGTCTAGATCAAACAGTAAAAGTGTGGGAGTGCCGTTGATTGATTCGAATTTTATGACTCCCTTTCCTTTCCTGGACGCACTCAGATACCATGGTTACCTCCATTGAGCTCTGTTTAAATAAATATTGTCTTTTCATGTAAAAAAAAAAAAGAAAAAGAAAATAAAGGAACCCTTGCAGAAAGTGGTATGTGGGCAAAATTTCCCAACTCACAATAATCTGTATATTTTCATAGCAGAATGTTACAAGAGCTTAAAGAAGAGATTGTTGCATGAGTTCCATCCTTACAGAAATCAGTCATTGTCCTTCATCACAGCATAATGAATGTTATTATTGCCTCAAGTGGCCTGTAGGCTTCTTTAATTAAAGAATGGAAAAATAAATACTTCCAACTTTTTGCTTTTAATTAATCAAAAGCCATGTTTTCTATCCTCAAGTTGCTAAGAAATAATCAAACAATGGTGGCTTACAAAGTATCCAAAATGGTTCAGAGAACAAAATTAAGCTGGTTATTTGACATTGTGGTTGACAGACTGGTTCACTTAAAGGATAATTTTTTGAACACTCTCTTGTAATAAGTAAAGCAATTAATCCGATATACAGTGACTAGATCTAACCTAGATGAATATACTTCCTGTGTCACATCATTCTATTTCATTCAATGGCTTTCAAAGACTTCCAAATTGATCAAGGACTTTCTGCATCTAGTCTAATGCCTTTGACTGATGCATTACACATATTCTTACACAGTTAAGGCTTCACAGTGTATTATATGGGTACTTGCTTTAAATGGGATGGAGTGAATGGGTGATTAGGTGATTAATTCTAGTGATTCCCTCCATCATTTAGGCTTAACAAAAAAGGAAGCGATAGGAAACTTTAGGATCTGATCTCCATACTTGGGACAAGAGGGGGAGAGAGAGGAAGGAAAAGTGAAGGAAAAGGGACATTTCTTTCTTGGCCAGGGGAAGAATTCACCAGTAATTGGGTTTAGTCTATCAATCTGTTTGTTGCTATCTAGCCTGCTGGCCCTGTCTGAATATTCATGAATAGACTGACCACTCTTGGGGAGAGCTCAAGGATGTAGACCTATCCTGGCCATCTTTGCCCAAACCACCCCTCTTTACCTCTCTTTCGCATTCCCATCTGCAGTCTCTTCCAGTCATTCAAGCTACTCACAAGACCTTGTGTGTAACCTTTAGCTTTAAATCTATGATGCTATAGTTATATCATTAAAATAATTCACAGTGACAATTGGAATGATTCAACTGTTTTCACATGTTTCTATTTAATATGTTGAAAGAGATTTTTGCTGGAAGTGGTAGCTTTGACTTCTTTCTACTACTCCCCTGTTACCTCTCTCTGCTCCAACATATACATTGGAACAGAGGTCAACCACTGGGCACTCAGACATTTTCACTGGTTGTCTTCCATGCTTGAAATATTCTCCCTCCTCTTCTCTGCTTCCTATCTTCCTTGGCTTTCTTCAAATCTCAGCTAAAGTCTCATCTCCTGAAGAAGACTTTCCTGATCCCCCTTAATGCTGGTACCTTCCCTCTGTTATCTCCAATTGTATGGGGTATTCACACCTCTGGTGTGAGGACCTGCCAAGCCCTTTTCAGGGCTTCTCATCTACCTGATGGTGTCCACCATCACCCAAGTCTCATCTGTCACTCTAAGAAGCTGTAGCATTGCAAAGGCCACACTCCAATAAATCATCTTGGCAGATGGGCTAAACCAGGTTGAGGGGTCTCAAACCCCCAAGTGCATGAAGACTTCCCCCATTGGAATGGGCAGATGAGAACGATTTGTTCCAGCGGTGAAGAAGGTGGCTGAAGCAGGCACTATGGAGCACTTAGAGCTTGGTCAGACATCAAAGGTCCCAAGGTCATTCACCGCATCCCAGGCCATAGCCAGTCATCTTGACTTACATCTTACCACTAGACTTTGGTGACTCTGAAAGAGTGAGGCTGATAACTTTGCACAACTCTGCCTCCCTTAAATCTAATTCACGTACAAATCAAGACATCCCCTGTGATGTCATGGGTCCTCTTCAAAAATGAAGGATGAACAACAAGTTTCAGAGAGTTACCTGGAGAGTATTGATAAGTTAAATGACTTGGCTAGGGTCACAAATAAGTTTGTTTCAAGACTATATACCGTGTAAATACAAGGTGGAGGTAAGACACTAGCAGTTGGAGGCTCAGGAAAGGTCTCAGTCAAGGAATAGCTGGCTTAAGCTAAGGCAAACAAGGTTATCATTTTCTCTTTCCAGGAAAGAATAGAGTAGTGCGCCTTCAATAAATGAGGAAACCCAGAGGAAGCTCCTAAACTGCCAGGGAAGCTGAGGAACTCGGGCAGAATAGGACCAGCAGTAACAGCCTAAGGCTGTTACCCGAGGGCAGTCTGAATATCAACTAGCTTCTAGTTCCCCAGGAGTCTTCTCTCCCCCTACTAGCATCAATTAACACCTGTCCCCATATTCAGGCTCTTCCCTCCCTTCCTTCCAATGGCCCATCCTACTAGACTCAGAGAAGAGCCCTATTAATACTCATGAAATATCACTACTCTGGGAGGAAAGGGAGCCACATTCCCTCTGAAACCCCAGAGGGATGCCCAGTTGCACCTGCAGTCCCAGCAGATCTAGCCACTTGCACCATCTTCCCTCACTGCCCTGCCTTTTGTTGTTACTGTTGTTGAGTTGTTTCAGTTGTGTCTGACTCTTCATGACCCCATTTGGGGTTTTCTTGCAAAGATAGTGGCGTGGTTTCCTATTTCCTTCCAGCTCATTTATAGATGAGGAAACTGAGGCAAACAGGGTTAAGTGACTTGCTCAGGGTCATGTGGCTAAACCAGATTTGAACTCAGGAAGATGAGTATTCCTGACTCCAGGCCTGGTGTTCTATCCACTGTTCCACCTACCTGCCCTCTGCATTTTGTATCTCCCCTCAAAAAACTAGCTCACTTTACTCCCTGGTTGTGCCTTGTACTGGACTATTAGTATTCTGAACTTTCTTGTCGGCACTAAGACACCATCTCATATTTGCACTCATAGAGTGCTGGAGATCTCTTGTTTGAATGGCTTCCCTTGAATGACTTCAGCAAAGTAAGAGTACCAGAAGACAAAACAGAAGAAATCAATGAAAGAGCCCTTTTTAAATCCTCTGGGCCACTTTTCTCAAAGCTAAAGACCTAGAAAATTACTCTAAGAATAGAAACAAAACATTTCCTTCCTTTCCCACAACCCACACAGTTCTTATTAGTCAAACAAACTGAACTATTGGTTTGCTGTTATGGTTTTCTATGCACAAATCTACCCTTTGGATATTTTGCTATCTAGTCCTTTGTTATGTTAAAAACAGAAGAGCTACCTGCCTCTCAAAGATGCCAGAAGATCCAAAGGAGAGTGGTTAATTAATGATAATAACAATAACAGCTAACATTTATATGGCATCTACTATGTGCCAGACATTGTGCTGAATGCTTTACAAATATTATCTCCTTTAATCCTCATGACAACCCTAAGAGGTAGGTGTGATTATTATTATTATTATTATCCCCATTTTACAGAGGAGGAAACTGAGGTGGACAGAGGTAGCATGACTTGCCCAGGCTCACATAGCTAGTAAGTAGCTAAGGCAAGATTTGAATTCAAGGCTTTCTGACTCCAGGCCCACCACCTAACTTCCCCAGTGAAATTCAATGAGCTCTTTGGAGAAAGTAAGAATATAAATGTAGAGGGGATAGAGACTGGATAATGATATCATCGGTACAGGAAACTCCCAAGTGAAGAAACTCTTCTCCCAATGTAGGTCAGTACTTTCCATCTCACAAGAGAGTTGCCCAGAGCCCTCCCTCAGAGGTTAGGTAACTGGGCCAGCATCACACAGCCAATATGATTATTTCCTGATATCTCAACATAATATTCATAATAATAGTTGAGAACCCAGCACATCTTCTGACCAAAAATTCTTGTCTTTGTGTGAAATCACTTCTTCTCTCCCCACATTTGCTACACCTCCAAGAGTAGTTGACTGTACAGAATCAGTTACCAACTCAGGATGCTTTCTGAACCAACTCTTTGCCTCTTAATGACTGATTGGAGTAATCAGCCAGATACAAACACTGGTAACAAGTGTTCTTCATGGAAAGTCTGTATCTGGAACTGTGACAAAAGACACACTTCCTTTCCTCGTGTGATTTACAATATTGTTAGGTAGGGGGAGAGGATTCTGGTAAGATGGCAGAGTAGGTCAGAAAATTCTAAGCTCTCCAGATTTCCCCCACAAAGAAGATAAAATAGCACCTCAGGGTGAACATAGAGCAATAAAAATAAATAAGAGCAGAGGCAGAACAGTGGTCCTCCTGGGACAATTGCAGAAGATCTGAAGAAAAATCCCAGGACCTAGGTTTGGTCCCTGTAAAGAGTAGACACCTCCAGTCTAGCTCTACTGAAAGAGCAAGCACAAGCCTTGGGGCTAGCTAGGTTGGGAGGTAGCCTCCACCCCAGCCACAGGAACTTTCACTTTTCGGACAGTGTGGAGAGTTGGGCATCAGAACTAGGGAAGATTGAGGGAACCTCTGCTTCAGGAATGCCAAACTCAGCTGTGCTGCTGAGAAGCAGCCCTGGGCAAGAAGGAATCAGCACACAGCCTATGAGTGCAGCAGCAGTGGGGCTGGACACCACTGTCTATGGGCACTTACAGGAGAGTGGTGTGCTTGGTTTCAGTTCTAAGCTAGAGGGGAGAACTGAAGAAGACCTGAGGCCAGAGGCACCATCCCCCATACCTTGGGACAAAATCTGATTACAAAAAATAAGCTGCTACAAATTAAAAAAATAAGCAGACAAAGGAGAAAGAATCCATCCAAAGAAAGTTACTATGGGAATAGAGAAGATCAGATTCATTTTCAGAGAAGGAAATTGAGGCCAAAAAAAAGCCTCTCCTACCCCAAAGTCACATGCCCAAAAAGAATTCATAGAAGAATTTTAAAAGGAGTTTAAAAATCAAATGAGATTGAGGAATTTAAAACAAATAAGAACAATCCAAGAAAAACAAGAAGATTATGAAAAAAGTCAACCAATTAGAAATGGGGATCCAGAATCTTAAGGAAGAAACTGGTTTCTTGAAAATTAGGATTGTGCAAGGGGAAGCCAACAAAGTTATAAGTGATCAAGAAATAATAAAACAAAGTATAAAGATGAAAAATGGAAGAGAATGTGAAACATCTTATAAGAAGAACAAGTGATCTAGAAAACAGATCAAGAAGAGAAAACATAAGAATAATCAGACTACCTGAAAGCTACGATCAAAAAAAGAATCTTAATACAATAATTAAAGAAAATTGTCCTGAAGCATTAGAACAAAAGGAGAAAGTAGAAATAGAAAAAATTCACTGATCACTACCTGAAAAAGATTTTACATGGAAAACCTATAGGAATGTCATAGTCAAATTCTGAAACACCCAGCTCAAGGATAAAAGATTACAATCAACAAGAAAAAAATTTAAACATGGCAATGCTACAATTAGAATCATACAAGACTAGCAGCAGAGACACTAAAAGACTGCAGGTCTTGGAACACTATCTATCAAAGAGCAAAAGAACTCGGGTTGCAGCCAAAAATATCATACCCAGCAAAGTTAAGCATAATCCTGAATGGAAAAAAACATGGATATTTAATGAATTATCAGACTTTTGGAATTTTGTTTAAAAAAAAAAAACCAAACATACCTGAACTTAATAGAAGATTTGACATATAAGATCCAAGAGAAATATAAGGTAATTAGCAAAGACTAATTACAAGAGACTCAATAAGTATAGACTGGTTTACCTTTTATATGAGGAAATGTAAAACATATGTCTAAGATTGTTATTAGTAATTGGATAGTTTGTAAGAAAGATTGGGGTAGACCTGAGTATGATTTTTTTTAAAAAGTAAAACTGTTTGGGAACAGGTAGAAAGAGTAATTATTTTATACAAATGAAGTGCAAGAGGAAGAACTGACACAGAGGTATTAGATGGGGGAGAAGGACAGGTAGTTCTGGAACCCTATTTTCATTGGGAATGGGTTTAAGAGGGAATGATACATATACACCTAGAAGGGTATAAAAGTTTTCTAAATTCAGAAAGAAATTAAAGGTTAAGGTGATGGGGGGGGGAAAGGATAAGGGAGTGATTTTTAGAGGAGAGGGTGAGGGAATAGGATGGGAGGGTAATAGAAGGGTGTTTAGATCAACAGGAGTGTGAGGAAAAGGAAGGGATCCTTGGTGGGGAGTAAGTTAAGTAATAGGAGGTCAAGGTAGTGGATAAAAGTAAAGTAAAGGAGTCAGGAGGGATAGGAAATAAGAGATACACACAAACATAAAATAAAGATCAGGAGTAGAATTTATTAAGGGAAAAAAGCAGGGGTAGTAATTATGATCTCAGACAAAGTTAAAGCTAAAACAGATTTAATCATAAGAGAAAAATAGGGATACTACACTATATGTCAGCCACATTAATCCGTATTGTTTTAGACTATTTAAAATAACCAGACAGTATAAGGATGGAATATTGCTGTGGTGTAGGAAATGATGAGTTGGTGGACTTAGAAAAATATGGAAAGACTCGAACTTATGAAGAAAGAGGTTATCCACCCTCAGAGAAGCAGAAGACAAATAAGTATAGTGCAGTCTATATGTGAGTATGATTATAGATATCTAAGTATATGTACATGTAAGTGTACTATGTATGTATGCATATATGCATGTACATATCTTTGTGTGTATATATGTATGTATGTTTGTATGTATATATGTACACATGTGTATGTGTATATATCTGTGTGTGTGTGTGTGTGTGTGTGTGTGTGTGTATATCGGTGCTTAACCGTAGCCTTCTGGAGTAGGGGGGAGAAGGGGAAGGGAGAAAAAAAAAGAACAAAGTAGAAAGTGCACAGCCAAGAACAAAAGAACTTACAAAGAAGCAAAGAAAATATGGACATCTCCGAACACAATGTATAGTATTTATTATATAGGCTTTCTTGAAATGGAAATTTGTTATTGTATATTTTTAATCCTCTCTTATGTTCTGCTATGCACATGGCAAAGCTTTTTTTCTCTTTTCTTATTTTGTATTTAAGTTATTAAAGCTTAATTATTCAAGTTATTATTAAAGCTTAATATTCAAGTATGTAATATGTTTCTTTTTCTTTTCTCATTGTATATTTAAGTTTAAAATAAATTAATGAAAAATCATCATTGTAAGGTAGTCAATCAATCAACAAGTTTTTATTAAGCACTTACTAGGTGTCAGGTACTGTGCTAAGTTCTAGGAATGAAAAGAAAGTCAATAACACTATTACTATTCCATTTTTTCTTTAAGGGGCCAGGGTACAAGCCTGTGATTTCATCAGTTGAGGGTGGGAAATGCAGATTGGGAGTTCATCTTTCACTTAGATTGTTGGAGCAATGCCTAGGACATTAAGAAGATGAGTGATTTGCTCC
Organism: Vombatus ursinus; assembly: GCF_900497805.2. Taxonomy (NCBI): domain Eukaryota; kingdom Metazoa; phylum Chordata; class Mammalia; order Diprotodontia; family Vombatidae; genus Vombatus; species Vombatus ursinus. Next base: position 4,844,900 of record NW_020950098.1, read on the forward strand.
TGGTCGCACAGCTAAAATGTATTAGACACAGGACTTGAATTCAGGTCTTCCTATCATTGCAGACAGCTGAAAACAGTGTTGCATAGTGGATAGAGAACTGGCCTCAAAGCCAGGGAAATCTAGATTCAAGTCCTGACCGGCACATTCGGCCTTGGTGAACCATGAACAAGCCACTGAACCTCTTAGAGCTTTTGACAACTCTCTATGAATGTAAATTGCAGACGTGATAGTGACCTGCATTGAGAGAAGGTATTCCTCACCTGGGAGTTCTCTCTACTAATGAAATCACAGGTCCCATCCTTATCCCTACAATTAAACAAGACAGTCAAAGTGAAATAAGGAAAGTGTGAGGAAATGGGCAGCAATATTTTAACACTTAGATGAATTTAGTTTTTAATCCTAAAGTTTAATTATTAATCAATCATGCTGTCAGCCATATTGAAAAATATTGGAAACTGTGAATAGTTTTATTACATTGGGCAAGGTCTTAAATGTAAGCAGTTTTGCATGAAGTCATGGATCTGGGGGTACAGGTAATATCTTATAGTGTAGTGGAACAACTCCCTTAATGTCAAAGGATAAAATCTAATATTACCAAAATGTGCTGAAAGTAATTATGGAATGCATCTCAGTCAAGGTTCTTGAAATTATTTAAAATGTTAACACATAAATCATGGCTTTGGGCAACATTTCATTATTTGTGCTGACAGGAAAATTGAGGGGGAGGCATTTCACAATTTGCCCTAGCCTTAAAACTAATAAACAGGAAAAAAGAGGGGGGAACGGAGAATCTGGGTTGTTCCCTCTCGTTCTTCTTTGCTATTCTTCTAGGAATCAATTAAATACCCTATTCTCTTAGGTCACAGAATTCCTTTAAGGCAGAATGGTAACCATATTTTCATCAAACAATGGAAGCATTCTGTTCATATATGTCTGTTGAATGCCATCGTACCTCACCTTCGAGGTTACCAAAACAAGCCATACATATCTGCCACAGAATTCTGGGGATAAGAATTTGCCATAGAGCCATCTATATTGGCCCTCTTGGATAGAGGATAGGTAATAAATAGATTGCTCATAATTGATTTCCAACTGCTGATTTTGTTGGCGAAATTCCATACTAAAGGACTGGAGCCTGTTTATATTGGGCAGATAAAAGCTGAGAGTCTGGATTTGTGTATGGAACATACAACTGGTGGAATACTCAACTAATCATGCACTCAGCATCAGCCTTATGAGAGATTTTTAGACAATTGTGAAATAGGAGGGTTAGGACTTGGGTGAGGAAATGGGAAATTGGTCTTTCTCCTTTTCTCTACTCTCTCCCTCTATAAAATGATCTCTCTCCCCCTGACATCAAATATTTCATAGATCATAGATATAGATCTGGGAGATACCTTAGAGGCTGTTGAATCCAACTCTTTCATTTTGCAGATGAGGAAATTGAGGCACAGAGAGGTTAAGTGACCCTTGCCCAGGGTGGAATGGATACTAAGTATCTGAGGGGGTATTTGAAAAAAACATCTTCTTGACTCCAAGCCTAGCACCATGCCCACTATTCCATACTGTCTCTATTATTTGAAGACAATAACTGTCCCTATTATTTGAATACAACTCTTCATAAAGACTTTTCATCTCTAGGCTAAACATGCTCAATTTCTTCAGCCATTTTTTGTTAGACATTGTTTCCCAACCTTTCATCATCTTGGGAGCCTTCTTCTGAATACACAGAAGTGCTGAACTTAGAGTCTGAAGAGACCCAGGTTCTAATCCAGGCTCTGACATATATATGTGGAACCTTGGACAAGTTACTCAACCACTCGGAACCTCATTTTTGTCATTTGCAAAATTTGGATAAGAATGATTACAATATGGACTTTATAGGTTTGTTTAAGGAAAGCAATTTGCAAGTCTTAAATAGTAGTAAATGTTAGATAAATGTGTTATTATTTGTCATTGCTCTTCCCAAAATTGTGAGATTACCTTTAAGATTACCAATATAAGCCGTACATATGTGCCACAAAATTCCAGGGACAGGGATTTGCTACAGAGCCATCTCACTGGCTCTGTTGGAGAGAGGAACAGGTGCTAGACAGATTGGTCATAACAGATTTCAGCTGGTGATTGGAGATTACCAACACGCCCATTGCCGAAGGTAACATCCCAACTGTGGTCTGACTAGCATAGAATTCAGTGGACTATTTTTCCTATGATCTGGAGAGTCATCAAGGAATTTACCTTCTAATAGGGGAAGGTAACCCCTATGGGAGAGTGGGGTCCAGGGAGATGGTGAATGGAGTCATAGGGCAATTGATTATCATGCCCTTTCCACAGCAAAGTGCCTGGCTCATACTAAGTACTTAATAAATACTTACCAACTTAACTTGTTGATTTCCAGTAATGGTATTGTTAATTTTATTATTGTTCCCAGAGCTATAGGAATCTGAAAGTGAGAGGGCATGGTGGGTCTGGGATAGATTTTAAGAACTCTCACTAATCATGAGCCTAGGGCTCCAGGTTAGAGGCAGAGGCTGGGAAAGAAAGCATGATATGAAGGTGGCTAAAGAGCACTTATTAGTAATAGATGAAAGTGGCCCCTCACAAATCCTTGCAAGCCTATTTCACCCTATTATCTGAGCCTTCTAAAGGGAGGACAATTCAGCCTATAAAAGACGCGTATTCATACTGAGTCACCATCACAGCTTATGTTGATGCATCTGGAAAGTTTATTGTGCAATTACTGCAAATGATTTCACATGAAGTTACTGATGGAAAGGTAACACATTAGATTCTTGTAACATAGGATGGAGTAATTAATACTTGAATATCTGAAAATGCACCATGTAATCAAAATCGAGCAAACCAAAGGTGCTGTACTTAGTTCAGATGATCTAAGTTCAGATCTCCTTTCTACCACTGTTTGACTTTGAATAAGTTATATCCCCACCCTTTCTGGGTCTCAGTTTCCTCATCTATTAAAAGAGTGAGTTGGACCACAAACATCTAAAGTCCTTGCTAAATCTAAGGTAATAATTACAGCATTTCCTTTAATCTCAGTATAGCAGAAGTTTACTACTTGTTTCACCATTACATGTTGAGGAGGCTTTTTTTTCTTTTTAATAATTGTACTGATGTAATTTATTTTTACATTCACTTCATTTCAAAATATACCTCTCTCCTTGTGCAATATGAATTGACTATCAGATAGATTGTTTATTCAGATACGCAAAAAGGAATGTTAAACATAAAAGAGACAGTGTTCCTCAACAAAAACAAACTTAAAACTCAGTAACAACTTATAACTGACCATATGCTAGAAGGTTGATGCTTAAACCTCTTAGGAATACAAAACAGTTTATAGCAAGGCAAATTAGGCATTTTACATCTCAGCACTTTACTTCCTACTTATTCCATGCTCTGCACCACCTCCACATTGACTACCTTGCTCTCCCAGGGATGACCATCAGAAAATCAACTGCCCTGCCCAGCTAAGGATGAGGTCTCTTGAGATCTACTTGAGAATTAGCGAGTCCTTGCCTGGGACTACTATAGCACGAGAAGTCCCAGCCATACTGCCCATTTCCCTTCTGGGTCTCTCTCTGAGCTATGCTACCTTGCCCCTAAAAGGGTACCTTCATTCCCTCCCCTGCTTTCCAGCTGCCCTCTACATATTGACTTCCCCAGTTAGAGTATAAGCTCCTTGAGAGTCAGAACAGTCTTATTTTCTTGTTTTGAATTCCCATCATTTAGCAGAATGCTTGGCATAAAGCAAGTGCTTAATAAATGCTCTATCTATCTATCTGTCTGTCTATTCATCCAACTAGTGATTATCATTCATCCATCTATTTATCTATCATCTTTCTATATACCTGTCTTTCTATTTTTCTATCCATCTAGTTAGCTATTATCATCTATCCATCTGTTTGTTTATAGCCAGCTACTATCATTCATTCATCTATTAATCTATCCATCCATCTATCTGTTATCATTCATCCATCTATCAATCTATCTATCTATCTATCTATCTATCTATCTATCTATCTATCTATCTATCTCTGCACTGTTCATACAACTCCTAGTATATGTCTGACACCAGAAGAGCTTGGGCTGGGCCAATACTTTTGTTGACGTAGGATCATCAATTGTGAGTTGGTTAGGATCATAGAGGCCATTTAGTCCAACCAGTCCATCTCACAGATGAGAAAACTAAGGCTGCAAGTCATTAAGTGGCTTTCCCATAGTCGTACAACTAGCAAATGTCAAAGCAGACATTTGACTCAGAGGAGACTTTTGATTCTAAGTCTTCCTGCCTTCAAGTCCAGCTCTCTATTCATTCTATTACTCTGTGACTGTACTTTCTGAGAGCACTGGAGGAGCATCCGTGAACTCTTTCCTGGCTGTCATTTGATAGCACCTCTGGACCTCTTCAACATAAAAGGTCACCTCAAACCTGGGCATGTCCACTTTGTATTCCATGCTTGGTCACCCACTCAGAAAAGGAAATGAAGCAGAAAAGACAGCCACAGGACCAGGCCCAACCTCACCTCCCTGCGTTCTTGTCCTGGGGGTGGGTAGGAGAAAGCAGCACAGCCATCCCCAAGCTCCACCTCTCCACATGGAGACTGGAGACAGAGTGGACTAATAATCACATTGAAGAATCATATCAAAGAGCCTGAGCCACAAGCTGTCTCTCCTTTTAACTGATGCAACTCCACATCTCACTTGCAACTGTCCCAGCACTAGGTTACCATATGGCCCCAAAAACCCACACGGTTAATGAGAACCAGACAGTGTGACTCTGAACACAGCCCACGGGGTGGTCCTGATACAGCAAGTTGACCTTGCTATACTAGCAATAGCAATAAGACGAAAGAAAGAAATTAAAGGCAAAAAGATAGGCAAACAAGAAACAAGACTATACCTGACATGATGGTTTTACTTAGAAAATCAGCAAAGAAATTGAGACAATGATTAGCTTTAGTAGAGTAACAGTATACAAAATAAAGCCATAAAATTGACGGCATTTCTGTAACTCAATAACAAAATCCAGGAGGGAGTAGTAGACAGGAAAATTCCTTTCAAAATAAATACAAAATGCTTTAAAAATCTGGGAATCAATCTATCAAGAACAGATACAATTATAAAACACTCCTTGAAGAAATAAAGAACAATGCCAGTATAATAAAAAATGGGAATACCACTGAAATGAATTGCATTCTTCATGTTACATCAAGGAAACTACCAAGGGGATACTTTATAGAGCTAGACAAAATACTAACAAAAATCATTTGGAGAAACAAAAGATATAGAATCTTAAGGGATACAATGAGTGGAGAAAAGCAGGAATGGAGGAGAACTAGTGCTTCCAGACCTCAAATTAAAGCAAATTATAAAGCAAACTATTTGGTACAAGTTTTAAAAAAGAGAAAATTAGATCACTGGAACAGAGTAGAAAGGAAGGTACCCATAGTTCAGTGTCAGGGCAAATGGCAAGGTCCATTGGAAGGCAAAGCCCACCAGTCTGGAGGGTCCAGCTTCAAGGTGGATGGCAAGGTCCTGTGGTCTGGAAAACACTGTAATAGGGCATAGGGTAAGGTTCTGGAGAGTAGCTATCGTAAGTTCCATCCTGATGCCGAGAAAGGAACTGCAGAAGGTATCTCCTGTTAGAAGAGATATGCAAGCTGAAAAACTCTATTGCAGCATTTAATGATGTTATGAGGCATTAGCCATGGAATTAAGGACACAATGAGCATGGTTTGAATTAGTTCTGGGAACTTCCAGAGCTCACCAGAAAATTACAGCTTCGTTGAAGGGAGACACCTAATATTTAAAGATGTGATTCTACATTTCTTGAAAAGCGAGGATGAGTCCAAGAGGAGCAAGGTGGGAGAGAGGAGTGGACAAAAATCCTTTCATCCCCTCACCAGCAAAACAGCTTTTAAGGGTATGGTATTGCTGGAGATTGTCAGGCTTCCCTCTCTCTTTGCCTGCTTCTCTCCAAAGTGGGACTGTAGCCATTCCTGCTTGAAGTTGTTTGGGTGAATCCAGTGTTTGATGTTGCTGGAACTACATCAAACAGCCAGAGATAAAGAATACACTGGAGGATTTGGTCTGCCTGGGTATGAGTGTTACTGAGAAGAAAAAACAAAACTCCCTCCAGTCACCATAAAGCTTCAACTTACTGTACAAAGCATTCAACTAAGCACTTTACTCTCTGGCAGAGTCCCCTAATGCTAGGGATATTCAGATGCTCTTCACTCAATTTCAACACCAAAAAGGGGTGAAAGAAAGAATAGATGAAAAGAATGGAAGAAAAATATGTGTGGTGGGGAGGGGTGGGGGGTGAAGGAATTATAATTGTACCTACCATGAAAAAAAGTCCAGGAGACTGAAAGTTTTCATTAAACCCTAAAAGTCTCTGAAGGAGAAGAAAGTCACACAACCTTTAGCTATTAGATGAGTAGTGGTTTGCCTTAGGGATAGAGACTGGACCTATGATTTCACTTGTCTAGGAAGCTCCCAGATAAAGAAACTCCCTTTATTAATGCAGATCAGCACTTTCTCTGTAATATGTAATATTAGAGAGTTGCCTAAGGCCCTGAGTGTTTAAGTTACTTGCCCAGGATCATGCAACCAGTATGTGTCAGAGGCAGCTTTACATTCAGTTCTTGCTGGCTCAGGAATACACCCTGACACTGTCTCTATAATAATAATTGGTTACATTTTTATAGTATGTTTAGGTTTGTAAAGCACTTTACATGTTATCTCGCTTTACGCTTACAACAACCCTACGAGGTAAGTACTATTATTACCTTCTATTTTACAGACATAGAAACTTGAGACTGAGGGAGGGTAAGTGACTTGCCCAGGGTCACATAGAGACATAGTAAGTGTCTGAGGTGGGGTTCTAACTCAGATCTTTCTGACTCCAAGTCCAAACTTCTATCATCTAGCATCACTTAAGTGCCATTAAGACACATTTACCTTAGCGAGTAAAAATGTAATGTAACTACGGGATTGGAGCAGGTAGGACCAGTAAAATGTCTACAGGTCAATTAAGACAACTACTATATGTCAGCACTATTGCAAAAGCCATATACTTGACTAAGATGAATAAATAGGAATCTAATTGACAGGGTTTCCTAGGTAACTCTCCCATCATATTCAGCATTGTTCAGCTCCTTCGTCAAGTTCTCCACACAAATTATTAGAATTATAACTGGGTGGTATTTTAGAGGGCACTTAGTGCAACCCTCTCATTTTACAGACAAGGTAATTAATTCCTGGTCTCCACAACTTTAAAAGGATGTCAAAAACTTGGGATGCCGAGAAGAGCAATAAAGATAACTCAAAGGTTGGAAAAATCACACCTTTGATGATAGGTTAAAGAAAGGATATAGAGGCAGCTAGGTGGTACAGTGGATAGAGCTCCAGCCTTGGAGTCAGGGAGACCTGAGTTTGAATCCAGCCTCAGACACTTGACACTTACTAGCTGTGTGACCCTGGACAAGCCACTTAACCCCAACTGCCTCAGAAAAAAAAAGGGATATAGAATTAGGCTGAGGAAGAGCGGGTTGAACAGTTAGCAGAGAATGAGACAAATCGTTTAAAAAGAGAGAATATTAATTAATACAGGCTCATACCAATATTAACTAATTATTACATTTATTATTTATTATCTTTTCAGAAAAGTACCCTAAGCCTTCCAACTTGCACTGAGAATCCATGATTAGGGGACTCTCTTTGCTGTTAAATAAAGTGTTTAGTAGAATGGTTTAGGCAGTAAACTAAAGTTTTATGGTGATTGGAGAGAGCTTTGTTTTTTCTTCCTGTTCTCGATAACATTCATACCTAGGCAGACTAATTGGTCAGGTGACAAAGCTACCCTTTCTTCTCCATGGCTATGGTCCACTCCTTCAGTTGGCCACTCTCACAGGTTAACCAAAAGACTTAATTTTTTTTAACAAGGATCATATAGATTTTATTACTAATATCTTTTGAAAAATAGGATTTTATTGATATCATTTGTTTTTCATTGCCTTCTATCTCCCTTGGTAATTTTCTCTTTTCCCCTTGCCAGAGAGTCATCCCTTATAACAAAGACCATTTTTAAATAAAAGAGGAAGAATATCAGCAAAACCAATCAAAATGTTGGGAAAAAATCTTTTAAATGCAATGTTCCATATTCATAGACCCTTGCTTCTATTCTATAAAGGAATGGAGGAAAGTGTCTTCTCATATTTCTTTTTGAAGGTCAATCTTGCTCTTTTTAATTTTGCAAAATTTAGTTTCAATTTTTAAAAGATTATTGTTATTCCCATTTACATTGGGTTGTTTTATTGATATGTTATATTTTTACATTACAAACTTTTACATATTACCCCCATTCCATGAAAGGGCTCTTGTAATGAAGTAAAAGAATTAAACAAAACTAAACTCATTTGAAAGTGCATACAATTTTCCACCTCTATAGTGCCCCTACAACTTCTCTATTGAAAAAATAAAGATTAAATTAACAGAAACCTATTTTATCTCCCATCTCAACCCCATTCCCACTCTTCCGGAAAAAAAAGAAAAGAAAAGAAAAAAGTTCCTTGTAGGAATTACGAATATTCAAGCAAAACAAATTCTCCCAATGGCTACATTCAAAAATATGTGTCTCCTTCTTCACCCTTAATCCATCACCTCTCTGTGAGGAGGTGGGTAGCATGTTTCATCCGCAATCTTCTGGAAGCACAGATGGATATCATATTGATCATAGTTCTCATGGTTTTCAAAGTTGTTTGTCTTTGTAAGGTTGTTGTTACTGTATAAATTGTTCTCTTGTTTCTGCTCATTTCATTCTTTATCAGTTTATAATAATCTTCATAAATATTTATTTGCATAATATTAATACTATAGTATAAATCATTATGGCTTAGCTTACTTCACTCTGCATCGATTCATATAAGTCATTCTGTGTCCCTCAAAGATCATGTATTTCTTCATTTCTTACAAGAGTACTCCATCACATTCATACACCACAATTTATTCAGTCATTCCTCAATTGTTGGGTATCCCTTACTTTTCAGGGGGGTTTTGCCACCACACAAAGAGCTACTCTAAATATTTTTTTCAACATATAAAGACTGTTTCCTATTTCTTTGACCTATTTTGGGTAAAGGCCTAGTAGTAATATAGTGGGTCAAAGGGAATGTAATATTTAGTAACTTTTTATGTATAATTCCAAACTACTTTACAAAGTTTTGCCACCTATTCACCACACTACCAGCAATGCATCAGTGTGCTTGGTTTCCCATAGCCCCTACAACATTTATCATTTTCCTTTTTCACAATCTTTGCCAATCTGATAGTTGTGAGGTAGAAATCTCAGCATTGCTTTAATTGGCATTTCTGTAATTAGTAGAGATTTTAAGTATTTTCATGTGTCTATAAAAGCCTTGGTTTCTTTCCTTGAGAATGGCCTGTCCATATTCATAGATCATTTCTTAATTGAGGGAATGGCTCTTTTTCTTATAAATTTGAATAATTTCCTTGTATGTCTTAGAAATGAGACCTTATCAGAAAAACTTGCTGTAAAGATTTTTTTCTCTGTTGTTTCCCTTTTAATTTTAACTTTATTGGATTTGTCTGTGCAAAAATTTTGAATATATTTCTGCACCAAACTCTTTGTGTGTATATGTTCTGAACTTTTTTGATCAATTTACATGAAAGTGAAGTAGCGAAGTTCAAGTGATGCCTACTCTTTCCATGTTTGCATATAATTTTACTTGCAAAATCCTGTTATGTATGTTAACAATCTCTCTTATCTTTCCTCCCATTTTCTCATAATGAATCCTTTCACCCTCTTCTCCTTTTTCTTATGAAAGCTTTGAGACATAACAAAACTATTTTTATGTCTTTTGAACTACCTTAATGACTCCTTGTGTTATTTAGAACCCCTTTAACATCCCCCATTCTAAGTATATATAAGAATGTAAACAGTTCATCCTTAAAAAGTCTCTTCTGATTGCTCATTTTTATTTTTATTTTCTCTTGACTCCCATATTTGTATTTCAGGTTTCTTTTGAACTCTCTGGTTTGTTGTTGTTGTTTTTTCATCAAGGATGCTTGGAAATCTTCTATTCCACTGTTGTTCTTTTCCTTTAAGGATTATACTCAACATTTTTTCTAGGTAAATTACTTTTCATTGTTGTTCTTTATCTTTTACCTTTTGGAATATCTCATTCCATGTTTTCCACTCTTTAATAGTAACACCTGCTAAATCTTGTGCAATCTCAGTTATGGTTCCTTGATAATTTGAATTCTTTTGGTCTGAATACTTACAGTATTTTTTAATTTTGTCTGGAAACCCTGGATTTTGGCAATGACATTCCTGGGAATTTTCATTTTGGGATTTCTTTCAGGAAATGATTGGTGTTTCTGTTTTCACATTGCCCTATTGTTCTAATATATCAGTACATTTTTCTTTAATAAATTTTTAAAATATGATGTGCAGGAGGGTTATTTTTGGTCATAAATTTTAAGTAACCCTATGATTCTTGCTCTATTTTTCAGGTCAGCTTTTTAATATGAGATATTTTACATTTTCCTCTATTTTCTCATTCTTTGTTTTTAGAATTTTTGTTATCTCTTGGTGTCATTAATTTCTATTTGATCCATTCTATTTCTTGGAGAGTTTGTTACTAGGGTAAGTGATCCTTACCCTTAAGCTAGTGATCTTTTTCCAAGTCTCTGCTCCATAACCATTTTTTAATTTATTTTTTTAAACTCTTACATCATTTTTTTGAGGAATTCTACTTGTTGTGGGCAAGTTGTTTTTCTTTTTTTTTTTTTTTTTTTTTTTGAGGTTTGGATTTTAGGTATTTTTCAGTTATTTTTCTCTTCTGTTTTTGTCTCTTGATCACCCTGGGCACCATAAAAAGTCTTTATTTACTTTCTTTGTTTACTCATTTTTTTTTATTTCTGAGGCCTCAGGAGTTGAGTTCTAGGTCTACTGAGTCAGTGAGGTGGCCAGTGGAGAGAGCACTAGGCTTGGTATCAGGAAGACCTGGCTTCAAATCCAACTCCAGACATTTACTAGCTACGTGACCCTACACAAGTCACTTAACCTCTCTTTGCCTCAGTTTTCTCAACTGTAAAATAGTAATCATAATAGCACCTCCCTCTCAAGATTGTTGTGAGGATCAAATGAAGCAATAGTTGTAAAGTACTTAGCACAGTGCCTCACATGTAGTCGGTGCCGCATAAATGCTAGCTATTATTATTTTTTTTGGTATTATTATTGTTTGATGATTAGGTTATTTAATAATGGGATAAAACTGGTTCTACTTACTTCACTTTGCAGCACTTCACATAAATCTTTACATACTTCTCTGTGTTTACCATGTTTTTCATTTTTTTATAGCACAGTAATACTCCATTCAAGGACCATATTTTCTTCTTTTTTGTATTTTTTATTAATTTATTTTTAGTTTTCAACAATCACTTCCATACACTTTTGAGTTTTAAATTTTTCTCCCCCTCCCTCCCCATCTCCATCTTCAAGACGGCATGCAATCTGATATAGGCTCTACATATACATTCCTATTAAACATATTTTCACATTAGTGATGTTGTAAGGAAGAATTAGAACCAATGGGAGGAACCACAAGAAAGAAGAAACAAAACAAAACAGAAGAGAAAAAAAAGAGCAAATAGTATGCTTCGATCTGCATTCAAACTCCATAGTTCTTTCTCTGGATGTGGATAGCATTTTCCATCATGAGACCTTTGGAGATGTCTTAGATCCTTGCATTGCTGAGAAGGGCTAAGTCTATCAAAGTTGGTCATCGCACAATGTGGCTGTTACTGTGTACAACGTTCTCCTGGTTCTGCTCACTTCACTCAGCATCACTCCATACAAGTCTTTCCAGATTTTTCTGAAATCTGCTTGCTCATAATTTCTTATAGCATAATGGTATTCCATTATATTCATACACCACAACTTGTTTAGTCATTCCCCAATTGATAGGCATCCCCTCAGTTTCCAATTCTTTACCGCCACAGAGAGAGCTGATACAAATATTTTTGTACATGTGCAGGCAATGGGGTTAAGTGACTTGCTCAGGGTCACACAACTAGTTAAGTATCAAGTGTCTGAGGCCAGATTTGAACTCAGGTCCTCCTGACTCCAGGACCAGTACTCTATCCACTGCACCACCTAGCTGCCCCTCTCAAGGACCATATTTGCAAAGACAGATAATTTCAAGAGAATCTCACACCAATTTCTCTACTTTTTGACCAAAAAATATTCTGGTTATGAACATGAACCAAAATCTTTCTCAAAGTAATGAAGACCAGGGGCCCTGCTCTAATTCCTGTCGGTTCACAACTTTTAGATATATTCCTATTTGTCACACTGAATCATAGGATCATAGAGTTAGAGCTGAAAGGGACTTTAGAGTCCATTTAGCCTAAACCTCTCATTTTGCAGATGGGGAATTAGAAGCAGAGATAGTTAAATTACTTGTCTAAGGCAGTAGCGTCAAACTCAAACAGAATAGTGGCCACTAAACCCTCCATAAAGATCCCTGCAGGCTCCATATTGACTTTTAAAATTACATATTAACATTATCTAGATACTGTTATATTTTTATTTATTTTGTCAAATTTTTCCAATTATGTTTTGTTATTGTTCTTTGTCCTTCGTTTTCTAAGAGGACCAATGACATTATGAGATGATGTCTTGACTCTTACATGAATTGGAATTAAGTGAGGCAGAGGTGCACAAAGTCATTAGTCTCACTCTCTCTCCCAGAGTCATTGAAAGCCAGTGGCAAAACAAAAGTCAAGATGACTAATGATGGCCTTGGATGCAGTGGGTGACCTTGGCATCTTTGGTGTTTGACTAAGCACTAAGTTCTCCACAGCTCCTGCTCTTGCTGCCTTTATGGCCATTGGAACAAATTGTTCTCATCAGCCCATTTGGCTGAAGTCTTCACATGCTTGGGGTAGACCCTCTTGCCAAACTCACTGATGGATTTGAGGCCTGACAGTTATCTGTCAGACAGACAAACCTGGTTTAGCCCTTCTGCCAAGAGGGTTTACTGGGGTGTGGCTGCTGTGCATGCTACAGCTTCTGGAAGCCATAGGTGAGAGTTGAGTGAAAGGTGGACATGAAAGATGGATGAGCAGCCCAGAAAAGGGTCCCCCAAGTCCTCACACCAGAGGTGCTAGTCCTCCTTGACACCCCAGACACCTTACCAATTATATTTTTGGAGGGTTTTTTATTTTACTTATTTAGTATTTTATTTTTCCCCAGTTACATGTAAAAACAATTTTGAACATTTGTCTTTAAAACTGAGTTCCAAATTCTCTTTCTTCTTCCTTCCCCAATCCCCCTCGTTGAGAAGGCAAGCAATTCAATATAGGTTAGACATGTGTAGTCATGCAAAACATTTCCACAATGGTCATGTTGTGAAAGAAAACATAGACCAAAAAAAAAAAAAACCTCAAGAAAAATAAAGAAAGTAAAAAAAGTATGCTTCAATCTATATTCAGACACCATCAGTTCTTTCTCTGGGGATGGGTAGCATTTTTCATCGCAAGTCTTTCAGAATTATCTTGGATCATTGTATCACTGAGAATAGCTAAGTGATGCACAGCTGATCATCTTACAACATTACCAATTATATTTTAATCTGGTTTTGGCTATGCTATTGGACACCTTGGATCCAAGGCGTCACATGTGATATGCAATAGAGATAGGGTTTGAATTCAAAACCTTTGATGCCATATTCCATTTTCATTGTGCTATGATGCCTCTTGCTGCTTTATCCTTGACTAATCTCCCTCTTTCCTTCTCCCTCATTGCTTTCCCTTATCTTTCTTCCTCATTCTTTCCCCTTATTCCTCATCTTTCTCCTTTACTTCTTTTCTTTCCTCATTCTGTCTCTCTCTGTTTCATTCTGTTTCTCTCTGTATCCCTGTCTCTTTCTTTGTCTCTCTGTCTTTCTACATACACACATACACACACATCTTCTAGAGACCCTATACTTTTAAGAAAAGAGAAGTTCAATCCTTGATCGTATGCCACATTATTATAAATGAAATATGAAAATGTGGCTCAGAGCATATACTTTTAGTTCAGGAAATAGATATCTATATCATAACAATTGACTTGTGGCCTCATTATTGTAAGACATAATTTTGTGAGAGTATGGGTCGGATGAGTACATACCGAACATAATTGTTAACTCTTCCCTTCAAGTTATTATAACCCACTTTTCCCCCAAGGATATGATCTCATCAAATAGTCCTGCAATTGGATGACTTTTATATCAACTCATGGCCCTTGGACGGCGTGGAAACATTTTTTGACAGGACCTGAGCTAACCCCAGGCAAAACTATGAGATGGGCCCAAGTCATTTCCAATTGTCATTTCCCATCTCTTTCTGCATTCCTTTGCCCCTTTTAAGTATTCCCCACTGTCCCAGATGCTGAATGCTTCAATGTCACCCTGTTACAGGAGGGAAGCCTCCTGATCATAAGATGACTTACATTTATATAATCCCTTAGTTACCAAACTGCACACATTATCTTATTTATTCCTCACAATAATCCTATGATGTAAATTGTGCAAGTATTATTATTCCTAATTTGCAGAGGAAACTAATCCCAAAGTCCTGTAGATGGCAAATGGCACCCAGGTCTGGCTCCCTTTTTGCTGTTATTGATTTGCTGTATTATCCTTTCAAAAAGGGATCACTGGAAGAGAATAATGCTTACCCTAAAGGAATGAATCCTAGTGAAAGGATTTCAAGCACCAGTGACAATTCATTGGGAGAAACATTTGGAGAGAATGGGATTAACCTCTCCACGCGTTCAAAATTCAACCACAGGGCACATGACTAATAATAAGGCTAGTCTTCTTCAAGAAAGAATGACCTTGACCAAAGAATGGCTGGTTTTCCTTGCAGGTTCCTTGCTGATGAACAAATCAGGAAGCATTTATGAAGCACCTATAATGTGCCAGGAAAGTGAGTCCTTCCATCTCTGGTCTCCATTTGTAGAGTCAAGAATGTCAAGGCTGGATTAATACTTCACCCATGTGTGATGATTATAGCTCACAAGATGCTGTCACATGTATATTATTTTATCTTCCTAACACTCCTAGAAGCCTAACTGGAAGAGATATGAAATATCATCTAACCCTGTTGTTGTTGTTGTTATTTGTATGTCTGATTCTTCCTGATCCCATTGGAGGTTTTCTTGGCAAAGATACTAAAATGGTTTATCATTTCCTTCTCCAGATCATTTTACAGATGAGGAAACTGAGGCAAACAGGGTTAAGTGACTTGGCCAGAGTCACACAGATAGTAAGTGTCTGGGGCCAGTCTTCCTTACTCCTGATCTGGCACTTTATTCACTGTGTCACAATCTTATTCTGTCATTTTACAAAAGAGGAAACTGAGGTTCAGAGAGTTTTACACATTTGCTTAAAGACTCATCAATAGTAAATGATAAAGCCAAGATTGGATTCCCAAATATTCTGACCCCAAATCTACCATTCTTTCCACTGTGCCACACTGTTTCCTTGCAAAGTAAAGGAAGTGGAATGAATGAATGAATGAATGAAAAAAGGATTTAAGTTTGCTGTGTCTATAAAGCATTGTGAATACTCATAGAAAAGTAAAAATTGTCTTTTCTCTCAAGAAGCTCTCATCCAACTGAGGGAGACAACACATAGAAGATGTTTCAGCTGCGGGTTAAATGGAAAAATCTCATGCTCCTTTGGATACAGCAGAAAAGCGTATAACAATGCTTCTTCTTTGGTGATATTTCCACCAATAAAATCATATCACCTTCTAATATTGAGGCATCTGACAATTCCAAAGGCTTTGGCAGTAAGGACTTTGTTTTTGACTAGGCAATGGTGGTTAAGTGACTTGACCAAGGTCACACAGCTAGTAAGTGTTATGTGTCTGAGATCAGATTTGAACTGAGGTCCTCCTGATTCCAGAGCCGATGCAGTAAGGACTTTTTTTCTCAGTCTTCAGTGGATAGAGCACTGGGCTCAATGTCAGGAAAACATGAACTCAAATATGGCCTCTGACACACTAGTTTTGTGACCCTGGGCAAGTCACTTAGCCTCTGTTTGCCTCAGTTTCCTTAACTGTAAAATAGGGGAAATAATAGCACCTACCTCCCAGAATTGTTGTAAGTATCAAACGAAATAATATTTGTAAAGTGCTTAGCATAATGTCTGGTATATAATAGGTGCTTAATAAAAGCTTGTTTCCTTTCTTTCCCTTCCTTCTTTTTCCCTTCCTTCCTTCCTTCTCTCTTTCCTTAATTCTTTCCTTCCCTCCTCCTTTCCCTCCCTCCCTCCCTCTCTCCCACCTTCCCTTCTTTCTTTCTTCCTTTCTCCCTTCTTTCTCTTTCTTCCTTCCCTCCTTCCTTCCCTTCTTTCTTCCTTCCATAGCTGTGGGTGTAGCCCCCACAGAAACAGCTGCCAGGATACATCTCGATAGGCTTCTTGAGATGATGGCTGCTCAGGTCTGGGCCTACTCTGAGAGCAGAACTCTGAGGTCAGATTTGAACTCAGCTCCTCCTGACTTCAGGGTTGGTGCTCTATCCACTGCGCCACCTAACTGCCCCCGGTTCTGACTTTTTTAATTTGTTTATTGGTTTTGTTTTAAAAAAAATTCCTCTTCTTTTTTCTTCCTTTATTATAAAGGATGTCTCTCTGGGAGGGGGGATGGGGAGAGGAACATAAAGAAACATAGGTAATATAAAAATCAATTAAGTATTTATTAAGCACCTACTATATGCTATCTGGTATTGAAGACATAAATACAAAAAAAAAGAAAGAGATGAATAAAAATCTATTTTTAGGTGAAAAATACAGAGAAAGAAACAGGTCTTCCTCCAGCACTTTAGACAACTGTCCACCAGACCTTTTTCTGATCCACAATGAGAGTAAAGGCTCCCAATATTCCTGGCACTGGTGACTTTAGGGGGTGACACATTTACATACTCATATACAGAAGCAAAGTTTTCCTACCAAATGTCTTGTTTGCCAAGAAATGACAATGGACTAAAGGAATGAGACTAATTGAATGCAGCAGAGACATAAGAAGCAAGCGGGGTGTGTTTTTTTTAACTTGTTTTTGTTTTTTTTTTTTCTTAAGCTCCATATGAAGCCTGAGTTCAAATTTTAGAGCTAACTTTCTAGTTCTACCATCATTCCCTTGCTCAGCAGGTCAGAAACTGGGCTTATGCCAATGCATGTTTGGAGGATGTTGCCAAGGGTCCATGGCAACTCCTGCCAAAGTGATGGCCATGGGAACGGCCCTCCCTGAACTTTCTTGCCCCTTCTACGCCAGGTACTCAAACGCCCCTTTCTAATGAGATGTTTAGACAACCACCCAGAAAGTACAATCAAGAAGTCCCAGCTCCTCTAACAAACCCACTAAGAAGCCTGATTTTCTGCCTGCAAAGCACTTCCTCTGCTCAGGGTCCCCAGTGTACCATAGTGCTACTTCATGCCCTGCCCTTCTGACTTTTCTTTTTCTATCATGACTCTTAGAAGTGTGTGA
Source organism: Vombatus ursinus (assembly GCF_900497805.2). Classification (NCBI taxonomy): domain Eukaryota; kingdom Metazoa; phylum Chordata; class Mammalia; order Diprotodontia; family Vombatidae; genus Vombatus; species Vombatus ursinus. The sequence goes on from NW_020950098.1 coordinate 4,862,483, forward strand.
CTTGAGGTCCTTTCATGCCAGTTCAGTAAAATGGACCAATCCAACATTCACAGAAGCTTATAAAGTAAAACTTTACATATCTTGATCTCTAGCCATTTTGTAACATATCAGTTGTCTGTGTTATAACAAGTGCCTTGGACCAGTGGTATCTGCCATACTACCCTGAGCATGCCCAATCTCACCTGATCTTGGAAGCTAAGAAGGGATGGGTCAGGTTAGTACTCAAAAGGGAGGTGTCCTGAGAATACAGGGCACTTCCTACATGGGGCAGGACAGTACAATGGAAAGAGCACCAACTTTGGAGGAACTAGGTCAAGTCTCACCTCTGGTATTTTACTGCCTCCATGACCAGCAACAGATTACTTAACCTCCCTAGGTCTCGGTTTTCCCTCCCACAGTATATCCACACTCTGTGCTGAGACCACCTCATGATGACCAACACTGGTACCTCTCAGTTTCCTCTGTATCCAAGGCAATAGTTTGTGAGTTTCATATACCATTCTCTTTTGGTTTTGGTGGAATGGAGTGGGTTACAGGGAATGGGGACACAATATAGATTGTGATCTGCACCATAGATCTCCTTATCTTCACCTTTAAAACCCATCCCTCTACTGAACTTCCTTCCTTCTGTCAAGGGTGCCACTAGTCTTCTGGTTAGCCAAGTTCTTCTGAGATATTTTTGATTCCTTATTTAACTGATACTCTCTTCAATTACCCATGAGCACTTGATTGCCAAAGCAGTTGACCTCTTCTCAATAATACTTCTTGACTTCTCCATAGCATTTGACCTTTGACATGCTCGCTCACCCTGAACACTCTATCCTTTCTGAGTTTTCCTGTCATTGCTTTCTCCTGTTTTCCTCTTATCTGTCTGACAGTTATTTCTCAGATTTCAGTGCTGACTTATCCTTCATATCACATGCTCTAACTGTGGATTTGTCTCAAGGCTAGTCTCCTTTCTGGATCTAGAATCTAGCTAAACTGAACATCTTGCTATGTTCTTTACAAATCCTGCTCTTTCTAGCCTCTGTGACTTTACACAGACCTGGATTCCTTCCTTATCTGTCTCTTAAAATCCCTTGTTTTCTTTAAGACTCAGCTCATGAACCAATTTCTACATGGACCCTTTCCTAAGCTCCCCAATTCTCAGTGCCTTTCTTCCCAAAATTATCTGTATGTATTTTGTCTACATACTTACATATATACTTCACCTCATTGGTGAAGATTCATTACTCAATGTCTTAAGCCTTCATGTGGAATGGGCAGACCTGGTGAGACCAAGAGAGAAGAAACATCCTAACCTTTTTCAAGCTTCCAACTTTAAGAGAGGTGTTCCACTCCAGACTCTCTTCCAATCCCTGAAAGGGGAAAGATTTTTTGAAGAAGCCAACATGTGGTGTAGCCAGCACTTTGGTCAGGTTCCCTTCCCTAGTTTATTACTAGAAACTGGGGAATTCCCCTTTGGGTGAGGCCTGAGACTCTATCTTGATTGAGCAGAGTTATCTTGCTCCCAATGGAAAAACTTGTTCGCTCTGTATTATCTAATACATATTCTCAGAGAGAGAGAGACAGACAGACAGACAGAGAGATTCTCCAATTTCCATTTGCTATCTGTTTGGTAAATATGTTTATCTGCTATGTGTGTTCATTGTGGAACTGGCATTTGATGTGAAGAGGCACAAGCTTCAGATGTATGCTTTGGGACACTCCTTCCTCAATAAGGAATAGTAATCAGGAGTGTAGCTTGAACTTTAAAATTATTTTACCTAGATGAATAATATTTAACAGGGAAGAAGACAGATATAAATATAGCCCAGTATCTCCTCTTTCTAAAGAGAGCAAAATGGTCAGCCTCTGGCCCAACTTCTTGCTTTTCCTCCTAGCAGGAATAGAAATTTCCCTTGGGAAGGAGGAAGAGAAGAAATTCTGGTGAGATCCTCCTGAGCCATATCTAGACAGACTCATGTGGATACACATAACCTACAGAGGCAAAACTTAGCACAATCTCCATACACCCTACACTCAATAAATGCTTGTTGAATGAGTGATTGATCAATGGAGAAAGCTTCAAATTGATGGATTCACTGATTTATTTGAATATCTAAGAGATTTGCTTGCTTAGTTTCAACATCTACAAATAGAACTGAATTTCTGAATTCATGAAATGTCACTAAGAGCAAGACTTGAGAGCATATGAGAAGAGATACGCAATACGTTGTAAAAAAAATTTTTTTTTTGCAGAGCTTTAAACTCCAGTATTGGGGGAAATACAAACATTTTCCCATGAAATATATGCTATCAAAACAATCAAACAGAAAAAAAAAAAACTCCAAAAGATTACATAGGACACTATTTTCTCTACACTGAGGTTTACTGATTATCTCCTGGCAAAATGCTTAAAAGACTTGTCAAACTTTAAAATGTTGTCCATTTTTCTCCTACAAGGAGGTGTGTTCCAAAACTTGTTATTACAAGTGACTCTCAGCATTGGCCTCGCTAGAAGATATTTTTTAAAAATCAAATAGACATTATCTGTCATTTCAATGTAAAGGCAACATTTCATTTTTTTTAAAGGCAACATTTTAAAGATTTTCATTGATAACTTTGGTTTTTCCATCATCTTTGTTTCCCTTTCTACCTCCACCCAGAAAGCTATCCCTTGCAGTTTGGCAAAACTAACCAACACACTCGGACATTATATGCAGCATTCCATACTTGTACTCATTCACCTCTGCAAAAAAGGGAGAGAGGCACATTCTTACATTGTTTTCTCTGGCAACCAAGATTGGTCATTATAATTATACAGCATTCAGTCAGTTAATCTATAAACATTTATTATATGCCTACTATGTTTCAGGCACTGTGGGATATGAAGAAAGGCCAAAAAAAGAAAAAGGAAGTCCCTGCTGCCAAGGAGCTCATGGTCTAGTGGAGGACACAATAAGTAAACAACTATGGACAAACAAGATGTATGAATTTAGGAGCAGCTAGGTGGTGTGGTGGATAGAGCTCTGGCATTGGAATCAGGAGAACCTGAGTTCAAATCCAGCCTCAGACACTTGACACTTACTAGCTGTGTGACCCTGGGCAAGTCACTTAACCCTGATTGCCTCACCAAAAAAAGGCAAAAAAAAAAAGATGTACAAGATAAACAAAAAATAATCTCGGAAGGAAAGCATTAAGATTAAAGGTGACTGAAAAAGTCTTTTTGAAGAAGATGGGATTTTCTTTTTAGTTGTTGCTATTCTTTCCATTCACATCACTGTAGTCCTTGTGTATATTATTTTCCTGGTTCTGATTACTTCACTTTGCATCAGTTCATATTTATCTTTCCATTCCTCTCTGTACTCATCATACTCATCATTGTTTCTTATGATACAATAATGTTCTATCACATTAATGTGCCAAAATTGGTTTAGCTATTTCACAATCAATGAACATTTACTTTTTTCCTGTTCTTTTCTATTATAAAAACTGCTGCTATAAATATTTTGGTGCTTATTGGACCTCAGGTAAATATATCTAGCAATGGGATCACAATGTATGGAAATTTTAGTCAGTGTCTAAGCATAATTACACATTACTTCTAAGAATAGTTGGATCAGTTCCTAATTCTACCAATAATGTGCCTCTCTTTCCACAGTCCCTCCTACAATGACCATTTTCATCTTTTATCATCTGTACCTATTTTCTGGCCCAGAGCTATCTCTATTTTAATTTCTCTTATTGGTGACTTAGAGCAATCTTATGTAGAGTTATAGCTTATAATTCCTTTTAAAGCCTTACATATCATTTGACCATATAGCAATTAGAGAATGTCTTTTGATCTTACATATTTGTATTAGTTCCCTATATATCTTATATATCAGACAAAGGTTACATTTTAACAAGTGAAAAGTAATTGCCCTTTGAAAGAAATTAGTGTCATGGAGGGAGTATTTTGAAAACCATTTGCATCATTATGTGATTTGGTTGCCCGAAACAATGGTGCTGTGTTGCTTGTAAACATTACTAGGCATACACCCCAAAGAGATGGAAGAAAGAAGAAAAAGACCCATATATATACAGAAAAACATGTGTAGCAGCTCTTTTTGTTTTAAAAGCAAAAAAAAACCAAACTGGATACTAAGCAGGTGCTTGCCTATAGGGGTGCTTGCACAAATTGTGGCATGTTAATATAGTAGAATATTATTGCACCATAAGAAATGTTGACATAAATAGTTTCAGAGGAAATTTATAGGACTTGCATGAACTGATGCAGAGTAGAATAAGCAGAACCAGAATAGTTTATGCAATGACAATAACTTTGAAAGACTTTAGAACTCTGACCAATGCAATGACACTACAAGGCTGGAGGACTATAAAACCCACTTCTTTCCAAAAAGGTGATGGACTCACAATGCATACATTTAATAACATAGTCAATTAGAGAATTTACTTTGCTTGACTATACATATTTGTTTGTTACAACTCTCTCTCTCTCTCTCTCTCTCTCTCTCTCTCTCTCTCTCTCTCTCTCTCTCTCTCTCTCTCTCTCTCTCTCTCTCTCTCTCTCTCTCTCCCTTCCTTCTTTCCTTCTTTCCTTCCCTGTTTTTGTACAATGGGGCAGGAAGTGGGGGAGGAGGAGGAGGAGAGAGAAAAAACAAATGATTGTAATTTGGAAAAAATTGTATTTCTAAATAATTTAAAACTTTGAAAACAGAACTTTCTAATCTGTTTAAAAATCTCCCAAATGAAGAGTTTCAGTGGGTTTTAAATCTGTTTGTTAGACATATGAAAATGCAACATCTTTGAATAAGTTTACATGAACATTTGACTGACATCAAGGAAGATGGAAATTTACTAGCTGAATTTCAACAAAAATTTTTGTATAATTGGTGATATGATATAATACCCCTTGAAAAACATGTCATAATTTAGTAAGTGCAACCAATAATGCACTTCTTTAGCTATGACAGTCATTAAAACCAAGTTTTAAAATAAACAGAATGTACATTTGTTTACATATATATGGGGTTTTTTTTTTGTATTTTTAGGTGATTGGGGTTAAGTGACTTGCCCAGGGTCACACAGCTAGTAAGTGTCAAGTGTTTGGTATGAGGCTGGATTTGAACTCAGGTCCTCCTGACTTCAGGGCTGGTGCTCTATCCACTGCACCACCTAGCTGCCCCCACATATATGTTTTATAAATAAATAAACATACAGAAATTGCATACTCAAACATTTTTTAAATTGAAGTATTTTTTTTACTTTTTTCTTGCTTTTTTCTTTTTTTATTTTAGACTGAAATACTAAAACTTAAATACATTATAAAGAAAAGAAGAAAAAAACATTATAAACTTAAATATCGAAACAAATACAAAATAAGAAAAGAAAAAAAGCATTTCATGTGCACAGCAGAATGTGAGAGGATTCAAAATATATAGCAATAAATTTCCATTTCAAGAAAGCCTATAAAATAAAACCTATGCATTGTGTTGAAAACTGTCCATCTTTTCTTTGCTTCCTTGTAAGTTTTCTTTCACTGTCTTATATGCATTTTTTACTTTGTTCTTTTTTCCACCTTCCCCCCCTTCTCCCCCTACCAAAGGCTATAATTAATCACGGATATATTTATATATAGATGTAGATATATACGTACACTTATATATACATACACATATGTACATATATACATAATACATTTGTAGACATATACTTTCCCTGTATATTCTACTCCTGATCTTTGTTTTTGTGTTTGTGTGTATCTCTTATTTCCTATCCCTCCTGACTCCTCTACTTTACTTCTACCCTCTACCTTGCCCTCCTATTACTTAACCTCCCTCCCTCCAAGGATCCCTCCCTTATCCTCCCATTCCCATAAAATCTAAACACCCTTCTGTAACTCCCTTTAACCTATTCCCTCACCCATCCATCTAGAGATAGATGCTTCCCTTGTCCTCTCTCCCCTCCCTATCCTCTTAACGTTTTTCTTTCTGAATTTAGAAGACTTTTATACTCTTCTAGCTATTTATCTATTGTTTCTTCTTGAACTCATTCCTGATGAAAGTATGTTTCCAGAACTAACAATCCTCTTCTCCCATCTAATTCCTCTATGTCAGTTTTTCCTCTAGCACCTCATTTGTATAAAATAATTACTCTTTTTAGTTATTCCTAAAGAGTTTTACTTTTTAAAGTAATATCATACTTGGGTCTACCCCAATCTTCTTATGAACTACCCAATTACTAATAACAATTGTAGACATATGTTTTACATTTTATATATATAAAAGGTTAACAATCTGTCCTTATTTAGTTCCTTGTAATTAGTCTTTGGTATGTACCTTATATTTCTCTTGCCTCTTGTATGTCAAATCTTCTGTTAAGTTCAGGTTGTTGGGTTGTTTGTTTTTTTTTTTTTAACAAAGTCCTGGAAGTCTGACAGTTCATTAAATATCCATTTTTTTTCATTCAGAATTATGCTTAGCCTTGCTGGGTGTAATATTTTCGACCAGAAGCCCAGTTCTTTTGCTCTTCAATATATATAGTGTTCCAAGACCTGCAGTTTTTTAGTATTACCACTGCTAGATCTTGTGTGATTCTAATTGTGACACTGCCATATTTAAATTTTTTTCTTATTCCTTGTAATATTTTATCCTTGAGCAGAGAGTTTTGGAATTTGACTATGATATTCCTATGGGTTTTCCTCATAGGATCTCTTCCAGGTGGTGATCAGTGAATTGTTTCTATTTCTACTTTCCTCTCTTGTTCTAATGCTTCAGGACAATTTCCTTTAATTAGCTCTTATATTATTGTATCAAAAAATTTTTATTGTAGCTTTCTGGTAGTCAAATTATTCTTATATTTTCTCTTCTTGATCTGTTTTCCAGATCAATGTTGTTTTTCTTATGAGATGTTTCACATTTTCTTCTATTTTTTCATTTTTATATTTTGTTTTTTATTTCTTGATCTCTTATAACTTTGCTGTCTTCTCCTTGCCCAATTCTGATTTTTAAGGAATTGTTTTCTTCCTTAAGTTTCTGGATCTTCTTTTCTAATTAGTTGACTTTCTTTTCATAATCTTCTTTTTTTTTAAGTTTTTCCTCAATCTCTCTCATTTTGTTTTTAAAGTCCTTTCTAAATTCTCCTATGAATGCTTTTTGGGCAGGTGACCATTTGACATTAATTTTGGGGGGATAAAAGAGAGTTTCTTTGCTTCAGTATTCTCTGAAGATGAACTCCAGTCTTTTCTATTCTCATAGCAATTCTTTATAGTTGGATTCTTTGTCCTTTGCCTGTGCATTTTTTTTTTTTAATTTGCAGTAGCTTATTTTTTTTTAATCACCTCTAGCCCTGGGATATGGCAGATAGTGCCTCTAGCCTCAACTCCTCCTTCAGTTCTCCACTCTAGAACCTAAACCAAGACCTCCAGCCTTCTGTAAATGCCCAAAGCCACCATATCCTGCTCCACTGCTTCTGCACTCATTGGGTGTGTGCTGGTTCCTTCTTGCCCCCAGTGAGTCTCCGCAGCACAGCTAAGTCTGGCTTTCCTTGTTAGCAGAGGTTCCCTCAATCTTCCCAGATGCCAATTCCCCTCCCTGTTCTATGGGTAAAAGTTACTGTGCCTGTGGCCAAGGCAGCCGCCCAACCCAAATAACCCCAGGGCTTAACACTTGTTGTTTAAGTGGACCCTAGCCTGGAGGTGTTTACTCTTCACAGGGATTAAATCTCATCTGGTATTTTTCTTCAGATTTTCTCCGATAATCTCAGGAGGAACTCTGTTCTGCCTCTCATTATTATTTATTTTTACTGCTCCATGTTCACCCTGAGGCACTATCTTATCTCTTTTGTGGGAGACGATCTTGAGAGCTTTGAATTTTCTGACCTACTCCACTATCTTCCCGGAATCCTCTCAAACATTTTAACTGCCATTTCATACCTACTCTACTCTACATCTAGATCTAGATATTACAAACATATTGTAAAAACATGTAGCACAGTGCCTGGTACATAGTAGATGCTTCATAAATGTGTGTACATGCATTCATTAAGCATCTACTATGTTACATGCTTTTATTGATTCTCACAACAGTTCTAGGAGGTAGGGGTTATTACTATCCCAATTTCACATTTGAAGAAACTGAAATAGACAGCAGTTAAGTGACTTGCCCAGATCACACAGCTAGTAAGTGTCTGAGTTCAGATTTGAACTCAGACTTCCTGAGACCAGACACAGTGCTCTATCCACAGCATCACCATGCTGCCTCTCCATGGTTCACTGCATACTAACTATTTTCCGTAAGTAAGGAAACGATTCAAGTCACATGTCCTATTGGTGGCAGTTGACACATTTCATCTTGTCTTTATACTTCTCTCTGATGTATGTATGTTTAACTACACCTGGGATCATAGGTTTTAGGGACCTTAGAGATCATCTAGTCATGGGATCATAGCTTTAAAGCTGGAAGGGGGCTGGCTCTACAGTCTTCCAGTTCAACCCTCACATTTCACAGAGGAGGAAACTGAGGTTCAGAAAGGTTAACTGATTTCTTAAGATTACATGGGTAGTAGTAGACATGCATATTTAACTGACTGGCTTAAGATTTTGGAATACTTGTCTTTTCATAGCTTCTCTAAAGCATCAAAATGAATACATTAATAATTAATATTTACAAAGTCCATTGGTATGGGACTCTGTCTTTATTGATGGAGATCAGTACCCTGCCTGTGAGGTAGAGTTGGTGAGAGTGGAAGAGATCCAGTCTCTTCAGGCTCCAGTCTTCCTCCAGTTTTCTTTGAGTAACTGAGTTTTTGAGGTCTTCAAGTGCTTCTGACTTCCATCTTTCAGAGAGAAGATGGACGATGTCGACCCCACTTCTGGTTGCTGAAGGAAAAGACTCTGGGAAAAAGCTGACATCAAAGGAGTTGGCAGTCACCCGTCACCTCCCTATCCCCAGTTTGCTACACTAGAAACTTCAGGGAATTTCTCCTTGGGTGAAATCTGGGACTCTTTTCTTCTTGAGATGAGTTATCTCTCTTCTAAAAGAATTCCTTCCCACCTTGTGCGATGACTAACTTTGATAGACTTAGCTCTTCTCAGCAATGCAAGGATCTAAGATATCTCCAAAAATCTCATGATGGAAAATGCTATCCACATCCAGAGAAAGAACTATGGAGTTTGAAAGCAGATCGAAGCGTACTCTTTGCTCTTTTTTTTCTTCTGTTTTGTTTTGTTCCTTCTTTCTTGTGGTTCCTCCTATTGGTTCGAATTCTTCTTTACAACATGACTAATGGGAAAATATTTTTAATAGGAATGTATATGTAGAGCCCATATCAGATTGCATGCTGTCTTGGGAAGGAGGGAGGGGAGGGAGAAGGAGAAAATTTAAAACTCAAAAGTGTATGGAAGTAAATGTTAAAAACTAAAAATAAATTAATAAAAAAAATTTTAAGAAAGTAAATAAATAGAAGTCGTCCTAGGTTTTTTGGGAAAAAAAAAAAAGAACTCCTTTACTCTGTATTGTCTGGCATATATTCTCCTGTGTATACTTTTTAAAATTTCTATTTTTCTATCAAATTGGATAAATGGGTTTCTTTGATAATTGCTATGGTCATTCATTGTAGAACTGCTAGAATTTGGTGGGAAAAGGGGTTGAGCTTTTCCTTCTTCCTTCTCAAATGAAACAGAGATCAGAAGTTGGATTGAACCTGAAAATCCCATCCTCTATACTAGCAATATGTAAATTAGCAGATAGATATCATTTTAGTCTCAGACCCCTTTTCCCAGAGGAGAGCAGTGACCAAATATCTGGTCCTAACCTCCTGCTTTCCCTCCTGTCAGGAACTGTAGTCTTCCCTGGAGAAGGGTGGAGGGAGAGCAGGCTAGAAATGTCTATGTTGCCTCTCTTTGAGCCCCACAATACCACCATGCTCTATGTTGGAGAACAGCCCTTGCTACATTTAGACTAAAGGTTACATATTTGCAAATGCTGGATTGAGAGTAGGCTCATTTTAGAATTGAGAAGACTGCCTGAATCATAATGCTAAATTAGTTCTCAATTCAAACTTACTCATTATATGTGGATGACTTCCAAAGCTCTCCCTCCAGTTAAGCCTCTTTAAACTTATACTTTCTGTAATCAGAGATAAGGATTTCTGGTAATGCTGATTGACAGTCCAGAGTTCCAGTAACATGCGTGCAGAAACTCAGGAAGACAGTCATCCTTCTTCTCAGGGCTGTCCTCTCCACTGATGCACTAACAGACAGCTTTGCTTGGCAGCCAAAGGGAGGTTATCCTCAGATTTACAGTGGGAGGGGCCTAAGAGACCATAGCCTAACTCATTTTATAGATAAAGAAACCAAAGCCCAGGGAGGTTAAGTAAATTGTCCATGATTACACAGTAAATGGTAAAATTGGGATTTGAGCTTAGACCCTCTGACTCCACAGAGTTCTTTCCACTCTCCCCTAGCCTGAAGATGCAAAGTGTATACTCTTCTTCTGGAAATGCCAGAGGAACTGTAGATACTACTGAATCCTCAGAACGCCTCTTAGCCTTTCCCTCACGATTTCGTAAATTACTGGATTCAAGGAGAGGGAAGATTTAGCTACATATTCTTGGCTCTGCCAATGTCACCAGAGCAAATTAAGTAGCTTAGACCTTTCCCATCTTTCTCACACATATCTACCATCCTCCCCCTCACACAGGCCACTTGTGTTTCCTTTTATCTTCCTGAGCTAAAAGCTTTCAGCAATTTCTAGACCTTTTCCCTGAACTGTTTTGGGGGAGGAAAGAACATGTTTTCCAGTAAAAACTGATTAAATCAAATGTAACACTGAAATGAACACACAGTTTCTGGCATGGCCATGAAAACCATGTGAATGCTTCTTCAAATAAGTCTGTTTAAATCATAAAATTGGGTCATTTATTCAGATCTTTTGTTGCCCAATACAAGACTACAGTAGTAGAAAATATGACACTTGGTGATCCAGATACATTTAACACTTCTTGTATCCTTCTTTTTAGACATTAAGTGAGTGGTAGGCATCAGGTGGAGCCCAGTGAAGTAAAAGTACTATTATTATCCCCCTTTTTCAGATGAGGAAACTGAGGCTGAGAAGTTATATTGCCTGTAGGTCACAAGCTCAGCCATACTAAGAAGGGAACACAACACCAAATGTTCTGGTCATAGGAGGAGCCAAGGTGCTATAATGGAATGGCTTTAAAATCAGAAGACCTAGGGTTTTATTCTGATGCTGAAACTTGCTACTACCAGAAGGCTAGTTAGGTGGCATAGTGGGTAGAGCATTAGATTTTAAGTTGGAAAGACCTGAGTTCAAATTCTACTTTAGACATATACTGTGTAACCCTAGACAAGTCATTTAATTTCTCTCAGCCTCATTTTCCTTATTTGAAAAATGGGGATAATAATAGCATCTATGCTCCTCTGGGCTTCTATTTCCTTATCTGAAAAATGGAGATGATAATATAATAACATATTTCTGGGCTTCAGTTTCCTCATCTGTCAAAATGATGAGGCTGACCTAGGTGAGTTCCAAGGTAATTTCCAATTATAAACCCTATAGATATTGCCATTATTAATAACAAAAATGGCTCCAGCCTGTTTCCTCGTCTAAAAAATAGGTAATAAGACCTATTTCATATGGTTGTTGTGAAGATCAATGAGATAATTTCAAGAAAATTGTACACCTCAGAGCATTATATAAATGCTATTTATTATTACTACTAGTAATTGTGACCTTGAACAAGTCAATTCATGTCTCTTGGCTTCAGTTTCCTCTAAAGAATGAGGCTGATGAGGGCAGCTAGGTGGCACAGTGGATGCCCTGTAGTTAGGAAGACCTGAGTTCAAATCTGGCCTCAGACACATGACACTTACTAGCTGTGTGACCCTGGGCAAGTCACTTAAGCCCATTGCCCAAAAGAAAAAAAAAAGAAAATAGACGATGTCTATTGACTGTCAATCAGCCTAAAAGAGTATGAAGGTAGTGCACATTAACAGATTGACCAGTGCATGAACTTTTCAGCCATGGTGATTCCTAAAATTAAAAACTTTAAAGGTACTGAGTTCTATACAGCATGCTTGTTTCCTTCTGTGTGTGGTAAAGAGTATAGATGGTGCTAAGAATCACACAATTTTCTAACCTTTGATAAACATTAACTTAATACATTAGTACTCTAAATTTGAGACCTTTATCCAAAGAGCAACAACCAATATGATCCAGGCCTCTCTCTTCCTTTTGAATGGCACTCCACTCTTGATGCAGCCAAGAGCCCCCATGAGTTTAGAATGCAAGTTTCTAATTTGCAAAGATTACGGAGGAAAGTGGAAGATTAAAAGACACATCTCACAATACAATCAAAAGCATTGGGAAAGAAAATGAACCTTTAGAAAGCTAGTATGAGACTCAATTAAGCCAGATAATCTCAAAAATATAAGGATACAGATTTCATGATGAAAGGGCAATGGTAAAAGTGGTAAAAGCACTAGATTTGGAGTTAGGTGAGAAGTGTGTTCAAGTCTTACCTCTGGAAGGATTATACACTTACATATATATATATGTACACATATGTGTGTATGTCTATACGCACATATACAAATATATTTACATATATACATTTATATATATACATGTATCATGTGTGTATATACAATAAAATCATTTAAAATTACAGGAGCAAAAGAGAAGATGCATTTCATAAGTATTAATAAGTGATGAGTTGAATCATAGATTTCGAGATCCTATGATGAGTTGATTATCACAAACAAGCAAGAGATAGAGAGGATCCTAGGAGACAAAAGAGACAGCTTAGATCGCATAAGATTTAAGTTTTTTTTTTGCCCAAACAAAATCAATGCCATTAAAATTAGAAAGGAAATAGTTAAATGAAAAAAATCCCAGCAACTTTCTCTGATTAGGATCCAATAAACAAGATATATGGGAGATAGACAGACAAAAGTTATTCCACAATAAGCAAATGGTCAAAGGATATGAACAGGTAGCTCCCAAAAGAAGAAAGGCATCAACAACAATATGAAAAAAGTTACAAATCACTAATAAGAGAAATGCAAATTAAAACAACTCTGAGAGAAGAGCAATTTAGAACTATGCCCAAAGAGCAATCAAACTGTGCATACTCTTTGATCCAACAATGCTACTACTGTATACTGTCTGTATCCCAAAGAGATCATAAAACATGGAAAAGGACCAAAAATATTCATAACAGCCCTTTTTGGGGTGGTAAAATATTAGAAATTAAGGGGATGCCCAAATCAATTGGAGAATTGCTGAACAAGTTGTGATATATGAATGTAATGGAATATTATTATGCAATAAAAAAATGATAAACAGGCAGATTTCAGAAAAACTGGAAAGGCTTCTGTGAACTGATGCAAAATGAAATGAGCAGAACCAGGAAAACACTGTACATAATATAAGCGACACTGTGTGATGATCAACTATGAATGACTTAGCTCTTCTCAGTAACACAATGATCCAAGACAACTACAAAAGATTCATGATGGAAAATGCCATCCACATCCAGATAAAGAACTGATGAACTCTGAATGCAGATATGGTTTTTTTCTTTTGATCTGTTTCTTCTTTCACAGCTGTGACTAATATGGAAATATACTTTACATAATTGAACATATACAACCTATATCAAATTGCCTACTACTTTAGGAAGAGGGAAAGGGAGGGAGAAAAATTTGGAACTCAAAATCTTGTAAAAATGAATGCTGAAAGTTGTCTTAACATATAATTGGGGAAAATACTATTAAAAAATCTGGGTTCAATCTCACCCCCATCAGATTGGCAAAGATTACAAAAAAGAAAAATTATAATTATTGCAAGGGCTGTGGAAGGGCAGGCATACTGTTGCAACTGCTAGCGGAACTGAGAAGTAGCCCAAACATTCTGGAAATCAATTTGGATCTATGCCAACAAAGTCACAAAACTATGTATACCTTCTGAACCAATGATGCCACTTCTGGGTATGTATCTATCGAAGAGATCCAAAGAAGTAGAAAAGGATCCTATGTTTAAAAAAAAAAAACAGCTTTTTGTTGTAGCAAAGAACTGAAAAATAAGGAGGTGCCTATCAATTTGAAAGTGGTTGAACAAATAATGGTATATAAATGTAATTGAGTATTATTGTGCTATAAAAAGTGATGGCAAATATGGATTCAGATAAACTTGGGAAATTTGTATGAACTGATGCAAAGTAAAGTGAGCAGAACCAGGAGAACAACTTCTATAATAAATATAAATAAAAGCAACTTTGGAAGACTTGAGCACTCTGACCAATGAAATAGCAAACCATAACTCCAGAGGGTCAGTGGTGAGCCATACTTCCCACTTCCTGATAGAGAAATGATGATCTGGAGGTATAGCATGACACACACATTTTTGGACACAGTCTATTGTATATTTGTCTTTCTTGACAATACTTATTTGTTACAAGGGAAAGTTGGGGGGGTGAAATGGAGGGGACTAATGATAGTGACGCAAAGGAATAAAAAAAAACAGTGAATAATTTAAAAGAATGGACAGAAGAGAACAAGAGGTTCAGAGGGAGACATAGATAAGCAGGGCAATTTTGAAACTAACATGTTGAATTCATTACGTATTTTAAAAAAATGAAATAAGTAATATATTGTGGAGACATATAGTTTCATATACAATCCTCCTTTTTCCATTCTTTGCATTTGGAAATGTTGGTGATTGTCAAGTTCAAAATAAGAAAAAATAATCTTAAAAAAAAATTAGGAAGTGTCAAGTCAAATGAAGTACACTACATAAAGCCTTATTAACTCTCCTTGATTTGAGAAAAGTCAAGAACCTAACTCTCTGAAAGTTTCAGCAACCACAATTAGAAACCAGAAACTGAAGAGAGGCCATTCTCCAAAATGTGGCTTTCCTACCCACTTGGTCAGCATTGTTCCTACCCTGTCCTTGGCCCCATCACATCTTAATTATGATTCTGTTGCCAAGATATATCACCATCATTCTTTGGGTTAGAAAAATTGTTTTGTTAGGTTTGGTTTTTTTTTTCTTGATGAAGGCACATTACTTTAGGAGGAACTTTAGGGGAGATAAAACTCTTCCTGGCTTCTATGACCTCAGTTCTCCCATCACAAGGGAGACAAAATTTGCTAAGAGAGGCAAACCACAATTGTAACAAATTCCTTTGAGTGCAGATGGAATGAGAGCTAAAAGTTGTCTTTTAGCTGGGGTGGCTAGCTAGGACGATGGAAAGAGCTTGTGTTCAACATGAGAGAAGAGCAGCAAACTTCTCCCCTCACATTGGTTTTGTAACTTACTGTAAATCAAGAGGTTGGGGGGTGAGTGTGATAAGATGGAGGGTAGTAGCTGATGAAAGTAGCACACTTGATAGTTTATGAACTGTAAAATAGCCCATCTGGATGTTTACTTATAAATGACAAAAAGAATAATATGAAGACTTGACAGGACCTTGGAATACACTAGCCTCAGCTGTATTGATGCCTAAAGAAGAGGAGTGAACCATAAATGGAATTGGGCAACATTCTAAACTTTAACCATGAACATCTGTCTGTTTCTTTGAACCTTGTATCTGCCTTTCCTCTTAAAAGATGCATTATTTTTGAAGGGTTCCAAGCTACCCTCAACCCTTGGGGACCCTCTAAGGTAGCAAGCAAGGCTACACATGAATAAGATAGCTGTTGATAGGGGTTATATAGCAAATGACTGCATATCATTTTGCTGCTAATAAAATGTACCTCAAAGCAGCAAGACCACCCACAGCCAAGAGAAATGCCCCAACTTTCCACATTCCCCTTTTCCAATGTCTCTTATTTAAACCATACCAACTTTCCTGGAATGTATGTAAAAGTTATTGCTTTACCAAAGTGACATTCAACAGATATTCCATTCCAACCCTATATCTATAAAGTTGAAAATAAGCTTTGAGATTGGATGAACAACAAATATTCAACAGCAGTTAAAGGCAGGGGGGAAATGTTAGGTGGAGGAAGAATTCTCTGAATTTGAACCATGATTTTTTTAGATGCTGTTTATTAAGCTAATCTATGCTTAAAGAAATAGAATGATTGATTCTCTTCTCAAAATGTTCAAATTTAAGAGATTTAATTGAATTTTAATACCAATGTGGCTTCCTTCCCAGTTACCTGACCCTTTGCGTTAATGAGAGCTCAGGTGCTCTCATTATCAAACCTACTCTGACACTTGTGAACTCCACCAGAAACTAGGAGACTCATGAGGAAAATACTCATCTCTGGTTCTCGGATCGCTGCTTGTCTGTACCCTAGCTCTGCCCTTCGGGGGTGGCAGGTGCCTATTTGATTCATTTATGGAGTGTGGTCAGTGGGGATTCATCCAATTAGAATTACAGCTCAAACCCTGACTTAGAAATATTCCAACATCCTCCCTGGTCTATTGTATTTCATTGAATACCAATCATGAATGTGACATAATAGGCTGACCATAAGCATACCCTAACTCTGTGTAGTCTTTACTTATAATAAAAAATGTAAAAAGAATATAATCAAAATATTTTTTAAATTATTACATGAGCTACAAAGCCGTAGTCTCCCTAAACCCAGGCTAACTATTATCTATCTAATGTTGTTGTTTGCTTTTCATGCTCCAAGAGGACTGAAATAACATCAAAATGTTAGGATTGATGTACAGCATGGCCAGCTGTGACTGATCATACCAATACAAGCTCAGAAGGCTCTACTGCAGTTTGGACACAAATAGTCTATATAACCATTTAGGAGGGAGATGTCTCTAAATTTGCACATTTTAAGTTTCTTTTGAGCTACTGCAATTCTGCTTTGCTATCTATCTATAGACACATGCCAAACTGAGGAATTCTCCAGTTCAGATATTTAGGTTCAGCTGCTCCTCCTGGCAGCTGCACTCATCTCCAATGTTTAATTTAGCAAGCATCTCCAAAACTTTCACACTCATTGTCTAAGTGTCCCCTATCTGTTATCCCACTCATAGGGCTCTCAGAAGGTCACAGTCAAATCATCTGGGGAATTTGTGACCTGGCTCATAAAGCTACATTTACACTCAGTTCTTTTGTAAGTAGCAATCTCTAATCCTGCTCTCCAGTTGCTTCAGGATGTGACTGTTCATTGACTCAGCTATATTGAATTCTTTTTTTAATTTGACATTTTATTTACATAAATAAATATTTATGTATTTGCCAATTACATGTAAAAACAATTTTAACATTCATTTTTAAAAAATTTTTTGAGTTCCAAATTCTTTCCCTCCCTCCTTCCCCTCAGACCTCTCATTGAGAAGGCAAGCAATTTGATATAGGTTATATAGGTGCAGTCATGTAAAACATTTCCAGGTTATTCACATTATGAAAGAAAATACAGACAAAAAAACAAGAAAAATATAGAAAGTAAAGAAAAAGTATGTTTTGATCTGCATTCAGATCCATCAATTCTTTCTCTGGCAATGGATAGCATTTTTTATCGTTAAGTCCTTTGGAATTCTCTTGGATCATTGTATTGCTGCATATAGCTGTCATTCACAGTTGATCATCATAGAGTATTGCTGTCATTGTATACAATGTTCTCCTGGTTCTGCTCATTTCACTTTGCATCGGTTCTTGTAAGTCTTTCCAGGTTTTCTGAGAGCATCCTGCTCATCATTTCTTATAGCACAATAGTGTTCCATCACAACCGTATAAAACAACTTGTTCAGCCATTCCCCAATTGATGGGCATCCCCTCAATTCCCAATTCTTTGCCACTACTAAAAGAGCTGCTATAAATATTTTTGTCCACATAGGATTTTTTTCTTTTCTGTTTTTTATCTCTTTGGGATACAGACCTAGAAAGAAGATTGTTCTCCAAATTGCTCTCCAGAATAGTTGAGTCAGAGCTATAGTGAATTCTAATTAGTACTGACATTTTGTTCCTTGTTCCTAGAGTAGAGTGGGGGAGTATAGCCAAGTGCAGAGAGAATATCCTCCAATCATCACTAATATTTTATCTCCCCTTTTCCCTACTCCTTATGCTTGTTATGTATCCTCCTTTGACATTGCCATTGCCTTTGACATTCCCTTAGTCACAATAGAAGAAGGGGAATGGAGTAAGATCACAGCCTCCTGAAAAGGATACATGGAAGTAAACTGTCAAACTTGAGGAGAGCAAAGAAATTAGAATGAGTGGGGCAGTTATATGACGAGAATAGATACTACAAAAGATGGCAGTGATCAGGACAAATTGTCCACCCCAAAAGAGATGAAGAAGTTGGGAAAGGGTGAGAAAGCAAAAACAGAATTTCTATTTTTTTTTTGTTTTTCTGAGGTTGAGTGATTACAAGAGATTAAGAATAGAATTTGTCCATATAATGCTATCATAATCAGTAGAATACACACAGAAAAACTGGCATGACATGGATCAAGCCAATCAGTTGATAGTAGGTGTTTTCAATTTCCTTTTAGTTGATGATACTCAGTGAGATACAGTCATAGGTAGAAATGTACTCTAATTGGACCAGCAAAGATGGCAGAGTAACAGGACATTGTATAACTCAGCTCCCTCCACAATTATTCTAACAAAGATCTAAGAGGAACACCAGACTTACTAATTATTAGAAAAATTCTAAAGAGAAAATACAGTGGGGCCATTTTTCTATCCCAAGATCAAAAATTTGGCCCACAGGTAAGAAACCACAGCAAAATTTGTAGAAAGGAAGTGTCTCAACCCCCAGGCTCAGAACAGGGACGCCACACTTTTGCTGTGACTCCGGAGTAGGATTGAGAATTCAGACACGAGGCTGAGGTCCAGGCCAGATCTGCTGCACTGTAAGGCTAACCACAGAGAAGAATCACGCCTTGGTCCCCTGGGCTCAGACAAGAACTAGGACAGCAACACTTTTGTTCTGAACCTTCAGAACCTTGCAGATAGCTTACTGGGGCTGGAATCTGCAACTGTCTACTGAAACTTCACCTAGGAGCAAGTCTGCAGTTGTTTTGCCTAGACCCAAGTCACTGTTTGGAGCCTGAAGAGTCCATGTGGGCAGAAATGAGACCATGCCCAAATCAGACTGCACAGAGCCCACTAAACTTTTACATCTCTCTGGCCTGAGACATCCATGAAGAGCACAATACTCAATACCCCCAAATGTAGTACCAAGACCCCAAATAAGATAGGCCAGGATCATACCAGTCCACAGCAGTCCCCTTAGAAGTATTCAGATCCTGGCCCTAACACAAAGTACCAATCCAAGAAGTAAGGCTGAAAGGAATAAACAAATGAACCACCACAACAAAGACAAAGACTCCCACAATAAAAAGCTATCAAAGTGCCAGGGACACCTCAGATACAAACCTGGAAGAGAAGAGTAGCTTCAAAAAATCTATAAGTAACAGCTCAAAGAAAAATAGAGCTTGGTTTTAAAGTCAATTAGAATCCCTAGAAGAAATCAATCAAAGATTCTTTTTAAAAAGGAATTAAAAATTATATTACAAATAAAATGAAAGCACTAGAAAAAAAGAGAAAAGATATGAGTTTTGGAAGAAAAACATGGAAAGGAACTTTTTGGCACAAAAAGTCCAAAGTTTATCTAAGGAACAGACTTCTTGAGAATAAGAAGTTACCAAACACTCTGTAAGACAAGAAATATTAAAACAAAGTGAAAATATGGGGGAGGGGGTTTGAAGAAAATGTAATGTGTTGCATAGCAAAACTAATTGATCTGAAAAACAGATTGAGAAGAGGTAATTTAAGGATCAGTGGACTACCTGACATCCATAGTGAGAGAGAGAGAGAGAGAGACAGAGACAGAGACAGAGAGACAGAGATAGATAGAGATAGAGACAGAGAGAGACAGAGAGAGAGAGACAGAGAGAGAGCCTGGATGTCATATTTCAAGAAATCATGAAAGAAAATTTCCTAGCCCTATTAAAACCAGAGGGCAAAGTGAAAATAGAAATCACCAATCACCTCCAGAAAGAAACCTCCAAATGAAAACTCCTAGGAATATCATAGCCAAAATAAAGAGCTTCTAAGTCAAAGAAAATATATTGCAAGCTGTCAGAAAAAAGAGTTCACATACCAAGGAGCCACAGTCAGGATCATAGAATATTTAGCAGCTACCACTGTACAGGAGTAGAAAGCTTGAAATATGATATTCCAAAAGGCAAATGATTTAGGCTT
The DNA here is from genome assembly GCF_900497805.2 of Vombatus ursinus. NCBI lineage: Eukaryota > Metazoa > Chordata > Mammalia > Diprotodontia > Vombatidae > Vombatus > Vombatus ursinus. The sequence goes on from NW_020950098.1 coordinate 4,882,673, forward strand.
AAAATCAATGGCAACTTATCCAGTAAAACTAAATATAATATTACAGGAGGTGGAGGTGGGGAGGAAATGAACTCTTAATGAAATATAGGACTTCCAAGCATTCCTGATTAAAAAAAAAAGGCTAGAGCTGAGTAGAAACTTTGAAATGCATGAGTGAAAAAGACACACTCTAATTCCAACAAATGCAAGTTTGGATAGAATTATAGTATCATAGATTTAGAGTTGGAAGAAATAATAGTGATAGCCTAGAACAATACCCTCATTTTACAAATGAGAAAATTGTAACTGGAGTGGAGGGGGCATAGGATTAATCTTAAAAAAGTAATAAATTTGCACAAGGTCACATAAAAGCTGTGTGGGAGCCCAGGTCTGCAATAGGAAAATAAGATGATACATTTAGAGATAGAAGGGATCTTAGCAATCATGTAGTCCTACCCTCCGCCCCCTGCCATGCAACTAGTAAAATGACATGGCCCAGAGCTGTGAAGTGTCTTTCCCCCTATATTAACCTTCATGAAGGACCAATAACTTTCACATTTTCCCTGCACTGCTTCTCTTTCATGATAGCCACTAGCCCAGGACCAGCGACTCACCAAAGCTCTCCTCCACCAATCTGGGGGAGAAAATCTACTTAGCACTAGAGCAAGTCCTGGGGCAGAAATAACCTGGCCAAAGGCATCAAACAACAATCAGGAAAAAATTTATTAAGAACCTACCACATATCAGACACTATGCCAGATGCTAGAAATACAAAGAAAAAATATGGCAGTTCCTGATCTCAAAAAGCTTATAGTCTATTGTAGGAGACAACATGTGTTTATACGTACATACAAACAGAATATATGTATATACATATATATATATACATACATAATACATATACACACATATACATATTACATATACATATATTATTATATATTACATTTATTACATATACATATATTACACAAATACATAATTAAGTAAAAGGTAGTTTGGGAAGTAGGGCACTAACACTTTGAAGGGTCAAGAAAGGTTTTGTGTAGAAAGGGGAGCTTGAACTAAGTCTTGCAGGAAGTGAGGGATTTCTATGAGGTAGTGGTAATGAAGAAATTTATTCCAGGGATAGAGGTCAGCCAATCTGAGTTTCTTAGATATAGTAGGCACTTAAATGCTCAGACCTAAAGGGGCCGCATATACAGTTAGTGATGGTAGGAGGCCAAAAGCTCTTTTGGACTTTGAGTGATTGTGTTTGCACCTGAACAGGTCAGAAACTATGCTGAAGTTGGAATTTGCAAACAAAATGGACTTGTCTCCTGTCTGTGGAATGCCTACCGGCCTTAGTCTGACCACTCAGTTATGTGGATGAGGGAGAGACTGAGAGTTTAAAAATGGAGGAGCTGACTCTGGCCAATTCACACAGCCTCAGAGAAGAATTCAAGCATGGCTTCCAGAATCCCAACCTTCCATAGGGAAAAACTGAGGAAAGACAACTTGGTGCCTAGAACTGTGGTCTTGTTCTTTTGGAGATCATAGGCCTTCCAGCTGAGAATCCAAAGGAGTAGAACTGTAGAAGCAACTTATTGGTCCTGAGATAAGGGTCCTGATTCTTTCTCAAGTAGGCTAGCCATGCCCTCACCAACGATGTTAGCTTAGCCAGAAGCTAGAGGCAACATGGACTGTGACCAGTCAACATAGCAACATGTTCAGCAATAAGTTGGCCCCTGCATCGTAGCAGAGTAATTCAAGATGTCTTGCCCAGCAAAGAGAATCATAGGGAAGAACATAAGAAGACACTAGAGCCCCGGCAATATGAATTGCCCATCCACATATATGCATCATGAGTGGTACCCTTATGTATGACTTCTGTACTTATTCATTCTCTGCACTGATGTTTTGTGTGACAAGGGAACCCCAAGTTTATGGAAGCATATAATCTACTATAAATTTCATGATGTGATTTCCAGTAAACACTTTTTCTTTGAACTAACGGTATCTTTTATCTGTATAATGAAAGGTAAACACATCAGTGGGGGCTTATGAGCAATAGTGCAGACCCACTGGGTACCTTGAATATGGGCCAGTTGTCCTTTAGGGAATCTAATCTATGAGTGTCAGTTGAGGGGGGGAAAGAAGTAGCCCAAATGAGTGCTATATACAAAATAAATACAAGGTGATGGGGACTGGGGCAATAGCAACCGGGAGATCAGGAAAAGTTTGAGTTTTGAAGGAAACTAGAGATTCTAAGAGGAGATCTTCATGAAGTGAAAGGGTGAACATTATGGTAATTAATTTATAGCCATTCAACTTGCTTAAGAACTGATGATAATCTGTATTTAAATAGGTAAGGTCTGAGTTGCCTCAATTATACACTATATTACTTCTCATTTATTTTTCTAAATTTTCTAATTTAATTTTTCTAATTTTTGTTTAGTTTAACAAGTCAATTGGTCTGATTGTCCATGGACAATTTAGAAATGGTTCCAACTTCAGTAACTGATCATTTTCTGCCTGTTAAAATATAATTTATTTCATTTTTTTTATTTTATCATTTGGTGTTTGCCACATCCAGCACCTTCATTTCCTTTTTTTGAAGAAATTATTTCTGATCTAGAGGTGGTAGGCTTCTGAGCAGTCTGTAAGTCTGCTCTTTTCATTTCTTATTCCTGAATCATATTTCCTTTTTTTGTTTGTTCTGTTTTTGTTAGGCAGTGGGGTTAAGTGACTTGCCCAGGGTTACACAGCTAGTAAGTGTTATGTGTCTGAGGCCAGATTTGAACTCAGATCCTCTTGACTCCAAGGCCAGAGCTCTATCCACTGCTCCACCTAGCTGACCCCCTGAACCATATTTTCCAACATATGTCTCACTGGCCTTCCCTATGCTCACCTTTGCATTAGAATGCCAGGTATCAAAGTATATGTTGATTTCATTTAGTCTTATCTACTTATTCGTGGAATCTCTCTGCTCCTTCATCCTCTGCAAGAAATGCTGGTGGAGCTGTGAATTGGTCCAGTCGATCTGAAAAACAATTTGTAACTGTACACCAAAACTGACTAAATTTTACATATCTTTTGACCTAGAAATTGACAACTAGAACTATGCCCCTAAAGAGATTTTTAAAAGATGGTAAAACACATTTAAAACAGCTCTTTTTATAACAGCAAAGAACAGGAGACTGAGGGGATGCACATCCATTGGGAAAATGCCTAAAATAATGATGTATGGAATAATACTGTTTTGCCATTAAAATGGGGAAAGGCATGGTTTTCAAGAAACCTAGAAGGGCTTATGTGAACTGAAATAGGCAGGAGTTATTTTACAATTATAATACCATAAAATCCCAAGAACCTTGAAAGATGTCAGAACTCTGATCAATGCAATGACCAGCCATGGTTCCAAAGGACTGATGTTGAAACATGCTACCCATCCCCTGTTAGAAAAGATTCACTCAGGAAGCAGAATGAGAAGTAAAATTTTTGGATGTGGCAAATGCAGGGATTTGTTTTGCTTAGCTGTGAATATTTGTTACAAGAGTTTTGTTTTTCTCTTTTTTTCTAACAGGGAGGAGGGAGAGAAAGGAGGTAAAGAAAATAGATTTTTATTAATTTAAAAAAATTAATTTTAAAAATAAAAATAACTATTGATATATAAGCCATAAATGCCATCATGGTAGACTTTTTGCAGTTGTCTATCAGGAGCACTACAATATGCGATAACCAAATATCCCTGGAAATAGTGTTTCTAACTTCCTGCAGACACAGGAATTAATTCCTTTATTTGACCCTTCAAAGAGAAACTGTGACCTCTTCTTCCATTTAACTGTAATGTCCTCTAATCTTCTGGTTTCCTTTACAGCAATGTCAAGATTGATTACGATTCTCTAGTTGGATATCCAGTCATTGGTCATTGGCCAAGGATAGGTCTGTATAGTATTCAAAAAAAAGCATCTTCCTACTTTCAAAGGGAATATAGAAATAGAGAGTTCATCGAAATTTCCAGAAAGTTGGACTTGATATATCTACCTTTTCCCAACAACTTATTCTACCACCTAGTCTCTCTCTTTCCATCTCTCCATTCTTCCTTCCTCCATCTATCTCTGTCTCTCCATCTTTCTTTTCTGTCTCTCTTCTTTTTGTCTGTATCTTTCCTCAATGTCTCTCTATGCCTCTGTTGCTCTGTCTTTACATCTCTGTCTGTCTCTGTCTCTCTACTTCTCTCTAGCCCTCTTTCCTCCCTCCCCACCCACCCATGCAGCTTGGGGAGATGACCAGAGGGACCAATCAAGACTGAGATTTCATGGTCTCTTTATATCTTCATGACTAATAGTTCTTCAATGTAGTCAGAGGAAAACACCAAATAAACAGACTGTGAATCCACAAAGTGTTCATTTCAAGTCTTGGGATATAGTAACCTCCTTATTCATGCTTTTCTATTGTGGATTTTCATGCAGGCTTTAAAACTTGCCATGGTATTTATGGTAATTTAATTACAAACTACATCTTCATCTTTTAATTTCTTTCTTATTTATAATTATATGACTGTAATTAAAAGGTATTGCTGCTATAAACCCAGCCTGGCACAACAGAACTATAATGTTCAAGAAATATCTCTGGCTTTATTTCGTTTCTCCTTTTTGGAAGGGGTTGGGATTCTGAGTGGGGGAGAGGAGGAAAGGAGTTGTGGGGTGGGAGAGGAAGGCAGTGGGGCCTTCTTTGGTCATTAAAACCTCAAATCCTTTCATCAAATTCCCTTTGTTCCTTTAAGAAAATAATCAGAATTTTTCCGAACATTTCTCCCCAAATAAAATGTTTTGCTGTAATAGTTTCCATCTCAGCTTCTCGCCACATCTGAAGTGTATCCTATTTGGGCCCAAAAGGGAAATGCAAAGGACTCCAAGGGCATTCCTCTGAGGGGTTATTGAGACTCCAATCCTATTCTGTCCTTTGGTGGTATAGCAAGAAGGCCCTTCTGCCGCCATTGGTAGGATCCTTACAGCAATCCACTGCAGCTGCTGTTTTCTTTATATTCTAACAAGTAGAAGGCACCTAGTACATGCAAAGGGCTTTCAGCCCTTTTCAGCAAAACGTTGTTCAACATTTCAATGAAACATGTCAAGGAGGACTTTTGATAGGCAAGAAAGCTGAGGACTGAGGGAGAAGTTCTCCTAAAAAATTAATTAGTCAGACTAACAAGTGCTCTCTGAAGAGACACTCTATCTAGAACTATGGCAGAAGATACATTTCCTTTCCTCATGTAGCTTACAATATTGCTTGGTAAGCAACTAGATGGCACAGTGAAGGGAGTGAGTATTAGATTTGTGGCCAGGAAGACCTGAGTTCAAATCATACCTCACATACTTAACTAGCTATATGAGCCTTAGCAGGTCATAACCTCTCACAGCCTCAGTTTTCTCATCTGTACAATGGGAATAATAAGAGTATCTACCTCACAGGGTTTTAAAGAAGATTAAATGATATAATATATGTAAAGGTCTTTGTAAACTTGAAAGTTTTATATGTAAGTAGCAGTAGTTGTAGTAGTAGTAGTAGTAGTGGTGGTGGTAGTGGTGGTAGTATTGGTGGTGGTGGTGGTGGTAGTGGTAGCAGCAATGGTGGTTGTGGTGGTAGTAGTGATGGTGATGGTGGTGATGGTAATGGTGATGGTGGTGGTGGTGATGGTAGTAGTGGTGATAGTAGTGATAGTGGTGGTGATAGTGGTGGTAGTAATAGTGACAGAAATAGGAAGACACACATACCAAATAACCCAGAATATTTACAAAAAATATAAATTGCCCTGATCAATAGAACAGGAAATGGAACAGTTAAATAACCTTATCTTAGAAAAAGAAGTTGAATGAAGCACAAAATGAACTCCTAAAGAAAAAAACTCCAGGATTGGATGAATTTACAAGCGATTTCTAACCAACCATTAAAAGAACAATTAATTCCAATACTATATAAACTGTTTGAAAAAGTAGGTGAAGAAGGAGTCCTACCAAAAGTCCTTTTATAACACAGATATGGTCTTGATACCTAAAATGGGAAGGGTCAAAACAGAGAAGGAAAACTAAGGACCAATTTCCCTAATGCATGTTGTGTCCATAAAACTCCCTGAGTGCTTAGAGTATTGTGGTGCCAGATTAAAATGTAATTGAGAAATAATTAACAAAATAAATAAAAATACAATATAGATAATATTCATTTGTGGTTTTCTAAGTCAATACAACAGCAACAGGAATCCATTTCTATTTGAATCCGAGACTACTGGCTTAGAGGATAGAGATTCATCCTCAGAGCCAGAACTTGACACAGATTGACTATAAAAGAAGGTACTAATAGCAGAAGGGACTATGGCCTCCTGCCTTAGGTAAGAGAGCTCAGGCATCTATGAATAAGTATTGCAAGAAGAAGGAAAATGAATAAGCGTTTAATGAGGCAAAAGTTGCTGTGAATTTCCAAGAAAGCATGGAACCACAGCAGGATGTTCATGAATAGTCGGTTTTTTTCAACTAGAAATTGTGAAAGCAGAATTTATGACCTACGTAGTAGAAATAATTGGCAAAATAGAAAAACTTGAATGCGTGGTGGGAAGTCTCACCCAATAAACAAAAGAGAAGATAAGTGATTGGGAATGTTAATATCTAGACAATGAAAGATAATTTGGAAAAAGCAAAGTAAAAAACAATATTAAAAGAAAGTACATATGAGCCATGTGAGCAAAACATATTTGATCTAGAAAATAGAATTTATAAAGATAATTTAAGGATTGTACGGGTCCCAGAAGATAAGTCAAAAAAAAACTTAACACTGTAATGCAAGAAATAATCCAAGAAAACTGCCTAGCATTTATGTACATGGAAAATAAAGCACCTATTGCAAGAAAACACAGATTGCCTCCAGAAAACAACTGGGGGAAAGAAGACAATACTGCAAATTGTAAGACGCATAGTGGTTAAATTGAAAAATTCCACTGATAAACTACAAATTCTGCAAGTGACCAGGAGAAAGACCTTCAAATATAAGGGAAAGGAAACTTGAATAACCCAAGACTATCCTGTACCCACCAGAAACCGCAGGAGGAAATGGAATAATGTGTTCCGAAGAGCAAATAAGCTCAAGGTACAGACCAAATTGACCTACCTGGCAAACCTGAGCCCAATCATAAATGAAATAAGGTGGATGCTAGGTAATAAAAGGGGGGGCAGCTAGGTGACTCAGTGGATAGAGTTCCAGACCTGGAGTCAGGAAGGCAGCATCCTAAATTCAAATCTGGCATCAGATGCTTGCTATGTGACTCTGCACAACTCCCCTGTTTGCCTCAGTTGCCTCATCTGTAAAATAAACTGGAGAAGAAAATGGCAAGCCACTCCAGTATCTTTACCAAGAAAATCCCAAATGGGGTCATGAAGAGTCAGCAACTCAAATGACTAAAGAACAACATATCAATTAAAAAGAGGCATTTGAAACATTCCTAGAAGGAAAAGCAGACCTGAAGAAATGATTTGCTTCTCAAATATCACAGACAGTAGAAATACAAGAAGAGTAATAAATACAACAACCAAGGACAATGATAACAAAGTAAGAAGAGAGAGACTACTAAGAGATTTCTTTCTTTAATGTACAGCTATCCCTTCCACATCCCAACTTTCCCCATTGTGGTTTTGATATATCGTGAGTCGGCATAAGAAACTAAACGGGAATTTGACGGGAGTTTTGCAGAAGTCAAAGACAACATGTGAAAGCCAACAGATGACACAGAAAAAGTTTAGAAAATCAGAAATGCATAGAATGTAATATTGTGTAATATCAACATATTTATCTTTTAATACCATAATAATTAAGACTTCTTCTCTGGTACAAAGGGAGGGTCAAAAAATTTTACATGGGTTTTCCAGATGAAGGGGATAAAGGGGGTCACCACACCCCTAACCCCTTCAACGTGGAGGGGATAACCGTACATGAGACAAGAGCCCAACAGAAGCAATGGTGGAGAAATAAGCTTGAAATACCAAGGACTAAATCTCACAACACTTCACCAATGGGTGAATCATTTTTTTTTGCGAGACTAAATTACAGAATAGAAGGGAACATAAAAAGAGGACATGAAGAAGAAGATAGAGGGAAGTGTGATATACCCTAATTGAGTCAAAAGCTAACAGTGAAGGGAAAATAACTCCTGGAGTCTCTCAGAAAGAAGAGACCATCTCAAGGAGTGATCTGCCTTGACAGAATTTTGCAGTTTCCCTAAATGTTACTGCTCTTGGGACCTAGCCTTTTATGCCCTCTCCCTCTGCAGCCTCAGAACTGCCTAGCAACCATCACCGATCACTCTCTGGAGTTTCCTGGTCTCTAAACTTTGCACATTTGCTGTTTTTCCTTTTATAATACATTACCTCTCCACATAAAGATAAGCTGATTTTTATGGCAATCTGAATGAGTGCTTGCCATAAAGGTACGGACCACACAATGGAGAAAGACAAAAAGGAATTCATAGACCACTAGCTGTACACTATTGAAGCTCCCTCCAGCTCTGGAGACACAAAGAAGGGCTTCATTTTGCTATATGGGCACCATATTGCTTCACATCAAAAAATGAGTTCTGTTTTAAGGGAGGCAAAAGGCTAACACTAATGTAAATTCCACCTGCTGCAGGGCCTTTGAAAACCGTTGACCTCTCTGACTGATTCCAGCTGGTCCTTGTTTTTGTACTGGCTTTTATGAGCTATAAGAAAGGATACATAAGGTGTGGATCAGCTCTTAAGGGAATACAGAAGTCCAGAAGTCTTGTCTCCCTCACTCGGGTCATGCTTTTCCTTTTTCCAATAAGTTAATGGAGAAGGAGGATACTAATGCACCAATAAAATGCTAACTTCTAGTAAATTCCAGCCCATACATATGATAACTAGGAAATGTGAATGGCTGTGTAACCAGTGGTGTGCTGGTACATATTTAACAACCAGCCCTCAGGGAGTGGAAAATGAACATACTGCCTGCTTTTAAGTTTATCCTGCATCATTAGCATTCTCTCCATCACTTCTTCAAGTTTGGGCACTCAACAAAATAATCAATAGAACCCTGATTTGTAGCATTTGCTGATTTCTGAGGTGTAAATTCTTAAACTGGAATTTTAACAACTGGCTCTCACCAGTTGAGCATTGGGAGCTTGCTCCTGTACCCCTGAGGGTGAACCAGCTGGAAGAATAATGAAATATATAACCATATTCACATACATTTGGAGTGTCAGCATGTAGAGGGGACTGAGATGATTAGAATATCTTAATTCCCCATTGCTTGGCCCAACTTAGAAGTAATTTCCAAACCAAATCCCTAATGGGTTTCTTTCACACACAGGAAGTTAGTGTGCAAATGTTACACATGAAGGATTTCATTGTTTTGTTCCCCCACCCAAATATTGTTCACAGTCTGCCCCACACACACAGATAATGTTATGATTTTTTTAAATCATAAATACCAGGTCCAAATTCCCTGTTGTTCCATTTTCCCATAAATCCGAAGCAGGCCAGTTATGTTATATGACTCTTATCCTCAGGGTAAATTTCCTGCAGTTCCATTTATGCCTTGTAGACATGCCATTCTGTCCACCTGCTCGTTTTGCAGTCAATAAACCCAGAACAGGTGAAATTAGGAGGAAATTTAAATAAGATCAAAAGCTAGGTTCAAAAGAATTGGCTAAGCCATCTGGAATATCTCAGTGCTGCCAATCACAAATACCAGGCCCCATGGAATTTTAAGTGGAGACTCTGGTTCCCCAGCTTTTCCATTATGTACTTCCTTCTTTGAGAGGAAACTCGTTGTTCCTAGGGATTGAGTCAATGACATGTTAGAGAAGGCTGGATTTTCACTGTTGGGGAAAAATCTCAAAAAAAAAACAATCCAGAATGAGAAAAAACAATAGATTTGGAGTTCAAATCCTGACTTAGCCATCTTGGGCAACACATTTCACCTTGTCAGGGCCTTGGTTTCCTCATTCATAAAAGGAGGGTGTTGGACAAAATGACCTCTAAGGTCCCTTATGACTCTGAACCCGTAGTACCAAAAGGCAGTGCAGTGGATAGAGCTCTGAACCTGGTGTCAGTAAGACCTGAGTTCAGATTTGACCTCAGACACTTATTGGTTTCAGTTTCCTTAACTGTAAAATGGGGGAAATAACAGTGCTTTCTTGGCAGGATTGGTGTGACAAATGTTTATTCCATTGTCCCATAAGTACCTCCCTGGTGTTCCTTACTGCTGCTTCTTAATGTGTTTGGCTTAATGGAGAGAGAGTTCATTAAAGATCTCAGACAATCTGGCTCCAATTTATGGCAAAGTATTCAAGCCTCCCATCCTTCCTAAATTGGGGAATGTCTATTTTGCCGCTGAAGGCTTTTCCCTTTACATTTCAATGTCTTTCAGCCCCTGAAAACCGTCTGTTTTCTTGAAAGTCTCCTTGGGGCATCCCCTCTTAAATTCCCTTTAAAAAAATTCTTTCTCATTATTGCGGATTTAACAATTATGTTTTGTTATACAAAGATGGCCAGGAAAAACAAAAGGCATTTTGTATATAGCTGCGAATCTCTATTATGTACACTTAATTTTTTAAAAGTAAATACCAAATTTAATATGGCACTATCAAAATTACACTGCTTATGTGGGTCCCTTTCTGAACTTCTTCCTGCTGTCTTCTGTATATTTTTTTAAAAATATTTGATGCTCTTTCTTTTCTTTTTTTTTTCTGTATCGCTATCACTACTCTCCTCAATCCTACTCAAAACTCTTCTCCTCCCTTCCCCAAAATGTCCTCCCTTGTAACCAATAAGCTGAGTTGAGCAAGACTAATCCACATACCGTCTGTGTCTGGAAATGGATGTCTTGTACAGCTCGCTGGTACATCACCTCAAAGCCAAGGAATGGGAAGAATGTTTCATCATTAGGCTTCTGGGTTCGTGTGTGGTGGTTGACACTGATAATGGTTCTTATGCCTTTAAAATGTTGTAGCCATTGTATAAACTGTTCTAATTCTGTTTACTTCAGTCTGCACCAGGTTTACCTGACTCAATTCCTTTTGTAATTTCTTATGGTGCAATAATAACAAATTATTTTCATATATAATAATTTGTTGAACCACTCCCCAGTTGACGGGCATCCACTGTGTTTCCGGTTCTTTGCCACAGAAAAAGTAGTTCTATAAATATTTTTGTGCATGTTGTTCCTTTCTTCCTTTCTCTGATCTCTTCGAGTTAAAGTTAGTGATCTTAGGTAAAGTTCCAAATTTGTTTTCCAGAATGGTTAGATGGATCAACTAATAGCTAAACCAACAATGTATCAGCGTCCTGGTCTTTCAAAGCCCCTCCATAAACTGTCATTTTCTATTTATTTTTTTGTTATCATTGTCAATTTGATGGGTTGAGGTGGAAAATCAGTTGTTTTAACTTGTATTTCTCTTATTATTATAGATTTAGAGCATTTTAAATATATAGCTATTGATAGCTTTCCTTTTTTCTTTACAGAACTACCTTTTTATATCATTTGACCATTTATCTATTGAAGAATGACTCTTGCTCTTATATACTTCTAACAGTTCTTTACATATTTTGGATATGAGACCTTTATCTCAGAAATTTTCTGGAAAGATATTTTTGTGGTTAACGATTTCTGTTCTTATTTTAACTGCTTTGATTTTGTTTGTGCAAAAACTTTTCAATTTTATGAATCAAAATCATCTATTTTATTTCCTATGATACTCTCTATCCTATGTTTGGTCAAAGAAGGCCCACCCCATCCAAAGTTGGGAAAGGTGTCTCATTCCTTTCTCCTCTAATGTGATTATGATACAAATCTTTATATCATGCTGCCATTTTAGAGCTCACTAAAGTCTACAGTACAGTATGTTGATCTAAAGCCGATGTATGATAGACTGCTTTCAAACTTTCCAAAAGTTTTTATCAAAGAGTGATTTCTTACTCCAGTAATTGTAATCTTTGGTCTTATGTAACATTATGCATCTTTTTTAATTAGTACCAGAACATTTTAATGATTACTATTTTGCAATATAGTTTGAGATCTAGCAAGAAAAGGCCAAGGAAGCTAGGTGATGCAATGGATGGAGCACTTGCCTTGGAATCAGCAAGACTCATCTTCCTAAATTCAAATCTGGCATCAGACACTTACTAGTTGCATGACCTTGGGCAAGTCACTTCACCCTGTTTGCCTCAGTTTCTACCATCTGCAAAATGAACCAGAGAAGGAAATAGCAAACCACTCCAGTATCTTTGCCATGAAAACTCCATATGAGGTCACAAAAAGATGGACATGACTGAAACAACTGAACAACACAAAGATGAAGCCCCTTTATTTCCCAATTTTTTTTTTACATTATTTCCCTTGAAATTCTTGACTGTTTTTTTCCTCAAGATGAATTTTTAAATTATTTTTTCTAGTTCTACGAAGTAACCCTTTGGTAGTTTAAGGCATATAGCACTAAATAAGTAAATTAAATTAGGTAATATTGACATTTTTACCATATAAGGCATGGCCCAGTGTTGTAGCCATCATATTAATATCTTTCCAATTGTGTGTGCTTCTTTTTATTTCTATAAAGAATGTCTTATAGTTACATTTATATAATTCCTGTGGGTGTCTAGGTAGGTGGAGTCCCAGATTACTTTATAGTCTGTAGTTATTTTGAAAGGAATTTCTTTTCTCTTCCTGCTGGATCTTGGTAATAGATAGAAAGTCAATCATTTTTGTAAGTTTATTTTACATTCTCCTACTTTACTGATGCTATTAATTTTCAATTCTAGATTTTCTACACAAATCATCATGAAGGAGATTATAATTTTGAAGTTTTTTTGCACACGCTTATTCTCCCAACTTCTTTTCTTTTCCTTAGTGCTATCACTACCATTTGTAGAGTAATATAAAATAATAGTGGAGACAACAAACACCCTTGCTTTACTCCTAATCTTTTTGGCAAAGCCTCTGTCATAGTATATCTCCATTATATATGATGCTGGTTCTTGATATTTGATAGAGATTGTTTACCATATTAAGGAACAGTCCATTTATTCCTAAGCGTTTTCACGTTTTTAACATGAATGGGTGTTATATTTTGTCAGAAAATTTTTATGCATCTGTAATATAATCATCTGGTTTTTGTTGGTTTTGTTATTAATGTGGTCTGTTATGTTTATAGTTTTGTTAATATTGAACCAATCTTGCACTCCCACCATAAACTCCAATCTTGTACTTCTATATAACTTCCTAGATGTGTTAATATAGTTTATTTGTTAAAGTTGTATTTTATATTTTGCATCTATATTCAATAAAATATAGTTTTCTTGCTCTGCTTTATCCCCCTCCCTAATTTAAGTATCTGGACCATATTTATCTGACACATTTGGTTGGATTCCTTCCAGCTCCTTTCATTCCCTAAAGAAATTATGCAACATCATAAATAATTAATTGTTCTTTGAATGTTTGATAGAATTCATTTGTAAATCCATCTTTTCCTGTTTGTCCTTCTTTGGAAAGTCCTTTCTGGCTTATTCTAATTATTTTTCTGAGACTGAGTTATTTAAATTCTCCTTTTCTTGTTCTGTTAATCTGAGCATTGTAGATTTTTTTTAAATATTCATCTGCTTACATTATCAGTTTTGTGAGTGTGTAATTAGATTAAACGTTTAAAAATAAATCTGTGTTCATAATTTGTTGTGAATTCTGTTCATATTTTATTATGATAAATTTGGATTTCCTCTCTTTTTGCCAAATTAAACAAATTAAATCTAGTTTATTTTAATAGCTCCTTTTTATTTATCAATTTTATTTTCAATTTTGCTTATCACTTCTTTGGTTTTCAGAATTTCTATTTTTGTATTTAGTTGGGAATTTTTTTACTTGTTGCTTTTCTACATTTTTAGTTGCATGCCCAATTCACTGATCCTGTCTTTCTTTTCTTTTGATTAAATTAAAATGTTTCCTAAGGGAAAATGCTTCAGCTGCATCCCAAAATTTAATATGTTGCCTTATTATTGTCATGTCTTTAATGAAATTCTTTATTTTTCTATGATTTATTCTTTGACTAATATATACTTTAGGCTTAAATTATTTTGTCTTTTAAATCTGAATCCTTTCTGAATGTACCTTTTATTGAGTATGATTTTTACAGCATCATGTGAGTAAAAGACATGTTCAATACTTTTGAGTTTCAGCATCTGTTTATGAATTTTTATGGCATAGGGAATGCATGGTCAATTTTTGCAAAGTTGTCATATCTAGCTAAGTAATATGTATATTCCTTTTTGTTCTCATTCAGTACTAATTATATATCTATCACCTATGAGTTTTCTAAATCTTCAGATCCTTAACTTCTTTCTTTTTTATTTTCTAGAATCATCCAGGTTTGAAAGATGGCACGTTGAATTCCCCAATTATAATAATTTTGCTATTGATTCCTCACCATAATTCACTTAATTTTTCTAAGTACTTAGATGCTGTGCTATTCTGTACATATACATTAAGTTTTAATATTACTTCATTATTCTCCATTCCTTTAAGCATACTGTACTTTCATATATTTACTTTTGCCTTGGTTGGAATCATGACTGCTAGTCCCAGTTTTAAAAATTCATTTGAAGCAAATAAATTCCATTTTGGCCCTTCCTTTTAATTCTATATAAATATTTATATTTCAATGTATTTTTTATAATCAACATATTGCCGTACTCTGAGTTTTATGCCATTCGGCCACCCTTTTTTTTGTTTCATAGGTAAGTTTATTCTATTCATATTCATAATTACGATTGTTGATTGTCTGTTTCCCTCCACCCTATACTCTTTTGCTTCTTTTTCTTTTTTCTCTTTTCTTCCCTCTTTGCAGAGAAGAAAGAGATGGAGAAAGAGAAGGAATCTGATGAACACTAATAACCCATTTTTGAAGAAATATGTTCCTATTCCTCTACCACTCCTGTTTATATCAAGCTTAAATTTCAATTTCTGGTTCTTATAGTTTCTTTCTCTCTTTTTAATTCTTCCTTTATTATCTGCCATCCAAGATGATGTGTGTTTTACTTGTTGCTATTTCCTCTTCAACTCTGCTTTCCCTCTTATGCTTTCCCCTCCCTTCTCCTTGTCTCCATCTGTTTTCCTATTTAGTTTAATGTACTTCTATGCAAACTCATATGTGTGTGTTTCATAAAATGTTTGCTTCACCCTACCCTTTCCTCCATTTTTGTACCTTCTTCTTACATCCCCCAATTTTGCAAAATATTAACTTTCCCTTCCTTCTTCCTCTTTACTTTTTTAGTGTATTCCTTTTCCTTTCTCTTTTCTTTCCTCTGAAAACTCACAAAACAAAACAAAACAAAACAAGACCCATATCTTAGGTTTGTTATGTGTATTATATAACTCCCTCAGTGACTCTTGAAGACATGAGGATTCTGAAGATATATTAGTCTCTTTGCCCCCTTTTAAAATATAAGCACTTTATCATTGTTTAGCATCTTCTAATTGCTCAAATGGATTTATTTTTCTAGGTTTCTACTGACAAGGGTTGTTTCATTTCAAAGTTCTCCTTCTAAATTGAATATCTGGTGCTAGGCCCTATCCTCTGCCCTAATCTGTGGCTTCTGGCTCAGTCTTCTGTTGGTCCACTGTGGGTACTGGCCTTGACCCATCTCTGTCTCCTCCTTGCAAAATCCCTGGTTGGGGAACTACTTCCTACTCCTGTTGCAGTCTTGTCAGGTGCCAGTTGGATATTGAACTCTACACTAGTCTCAGGCCTCCTTCAAATATCCCTGGTATGGGTGACCAGGTGCTTAGTCTTCCTCTATAACTGCCAGGGCTCTTGGCTTGCAGGAGAAGTGAACCTTGGGGGCAGACTCTGTCTTCCTTTTCTGTTCTGACAGTTTAGGGCTGCCGCCATTACCAGAGCTACTGGTGGCTTGCAACTCTCTTGACTATTCCTCATTCAAAACTCTTGCTAGCTTCAGAGCCATTTGCCAAAGCTTACGTTGGATTGGAAGGTATGACCTTCTCTCAGAGCTTCTCTCACGAGACTGCTTTCCAACCTCTGCTGCCTTCTGGCTGACTTTTGGTGCAATTCTGCAATGAATGGAGGATCTTAGTTGTATGCCCCTTTGGTTTTCTTCATCATTTTTTTGGTCTGGAATCCTTGTCAGATATTTACTGGGGTATTTGGGAGAAGGACCTTCACACCACCATCCTAACCAAAAGCCTCTCCAACCTGCCTTTTCAAATTCATCTCACAACATCCCTGCTTCAGTAGGTTATTTTCTGGGTTGTTAGAAGACTTCAAAATGCTTGACCATTATCTGGATAAAGGAAGAGAAACATGCTATTTGGCTTCTTACGAGAACCTTTTAGACATCCTGCTGCTTAAGAATATTTGTAGAACAGTAAAGGTACCTGTGCAACTGGATACAGAGCTCTTAAAACACCTCATTAACTCTTTAAATGTACAGAATGCCTTTCACATAATAGCCATTTAATGGTGGCTATCTCTAGGGTGGAGAGGGGAGGGAAAAAAAAGAAAAAAAAGAAATTTACATAATTTTGTCATTTATTTGAAAGGAATTGCAAGTTGTGCATAGTAGATTTGCAGTTTCATGTGCAATCATCTTTTTTATTGTACTATGCTATGAAAATACTTGTTTTATTCCATAAATTAAAAATAAAATAAAATTTAAAATATATATGCATATATATTTCTTGGATTGAATTGGAAGGCACTGTATGAGACACTAGGGATGTGAATGGGGAGGGGGGAATGAAATAGTTCAAACTCTTAAATAATTTACATTTAACTTGAGTGTTCTACTGTTTCTTCATCTGTAAAATGTGGGATTAGAATGAGAAAACTCCCAATGTTGCTTGCAACTCTGATTCTATGAATTTAGCCTTAATACTGATGGCCAATACTAATCCCATGATATATACATACATATATACATATATATATACATACATGTGTGTGTGTGTGTGCGTGTATAAATTGTTACGAAGAGGCGTTTTGCTGATTTTCTCAAGGCCACTGTGGGTCAATGACAAAGCCAAGAAGAAAATCCAGTTCCCCTCCTCATCCCTGTTGAATGGATCACCTATCTCGAAGTTCATGAAACACACTGGGAAAAATGCCATGCTAACATGCCATTGTGCTTTCTCCTCCAAGGACTGGAGCAGAGGCAATAAGAATCTCACATGAAAATTGTACTAGTAAAGTCATTTACATGTTGGGATCATTATCCAAGAACTATTTTTGGGTCAAAGTGACATACATCTATCCATCTTCTATTCAGAAATATGCTTCTCCAGGGGACAAAAAAACCATGCCCAGCTGTTATTTATGGGAGCTGTTAGGAACAGAACCATGAATAAAAATGCACACATCAAGGATGACTATTTTCATATGGTGTCAGAAAATATTTCATTGTAGTGGCTTCTTTTGAATGGTGGCCAAAGCCAGAGCTGGAATTGAAAAGGGATTTTTTTTTTTTACAATGAAGTGTCTTGAAAACAGATTCATATCTATATTTCTATGAAGCAGATTTACACATATTTATCCCTAACTAAAACCAGAATTAGCAACAGAAGTCTAGAAGGTTCTCCAAGCAATGAAAATGACGTTGTGGAAACTTCAAAAGACTATTAGTTACACGGTTTTCCGAAAACCTAACATCTTATTCCATCTGATATTTTCATCATTTATATTTTTATTATTTAGGTCCCTAGGAAAAACCAAAGACCAGAAATACTAAGGCTAAAGAAAATTGAATCAGAATTAGGAGGGACCTCAAAGGTTGTTTCTAGGATCTTTAGAAGATTATCTCTAGTACATATGAGGAAACAGCGAAGAAAAGATGAAATAAAATGTAAACTTCTTGAGGGCTTAGACTGATTCATCTTTTCTTTGGTACCTCCAGTGTCTAGCTCAGTGTCTTCCAGTCCAATGTATTTATTAAGGTCCTTCCATATGAAGAGCACTATTCAGTGATAGGAATACAAAGACAAGATGAAAAAGAATTCCCACCCACAACATGGTTACATTCAACAGTCTTAAATATGGTGTGTGTTGAATTGGATTGATTTCTTCAAGTTCACACAAGTAGAAAGTAGAGGACACAGGATCTGACTGAAGATTCTATAATGTCAATTCCAACACTTTATGCTGGGCTGCATAAAGCACTCAACAATGAGAACATTTGGAAAAGTCTGAATTCCCCACAATGCATTGTCTTTTTTCTTCATGCTCTGTTTGTCCTCCTGACTGAGACATTAACAAGTCAATGTGCATGCAGAGAAGGGGCAATGATGAATGGGAAGGGTCTGGAAACCATGGCACTTAAGGAAATAATGGAGAGAAGTAGGGATATTTAACCTTGATAAAAAAAAAAAAAAAAGACATGAGTTCTGTTCCAATATTTGAAGGGCTGTCATACAGAAGAATGATTAGACTTTTCCTATGTAGCTCTAAGAGAAAAGAACTCCCAAGATCAAAGCTAGAGGGGAGCAGGCACATATCATTTCATCATTATCTGCAGCATTTAATCCATGAATTTTAAATTATATTAAAAAAGAACAAACCTCAGATCGTTCTCTCTTTGAACTTTATTGAACCTTCCTCACGCCATTCTTATAGGTTCTTACAACTTTTTGCATTCATCTTTGCCTCCTCCCATCTTTTGTACATGCGCTTTTCAGATATGTAATTATTGGAGGTCACATTGCTCCATATGCTCCTTCCTTTTCTTCTTCATTCAAATAACTTGTTTTTGTACTGCAAAAAAAAATTATTATTGAGGCTTTTATCCCTCTTGAACAATCTTATCTTTTGAAATCCTTGCCCTTTGAAGGATGATATTTAATTGAAAGAACTTACCAAGGCCAGGTAATGAATAGCATATTGCTTGCTTTCTCAATGGGCCTGGAGGGAGGAAATTTGGGACTCAATATTTTTTGAAAAAAGAATGTTAAAATAAATAAATAATAATTTTTAAAAATGTTTTAAAAGATCTGAGTAGTTTAGTTAACCAAGAGCTCAAATTGACTCAACATTGTAATATGACTATTATTTTTAAAATACTAATCTGCTCTTTAACTATATTAACTACATTAACTAACATTAACTACATACAATTAACTACGTTACTTACGATGCATAAGTTCCTGAAAAATACAGGATATGACCCTACACTAGTCTGAAAAACAACACCAAGATTACTATGTTCTATTTAGGGTACCAAGTTTGAAAAGGGACATTGTTAAGTTTAAGTACATGCAGAGAAGGACGACGGAATAGGCAAGTGTGTGGAAACTACAGCATCTGAGGAACAATGGAAAGAACAGGGATATTTAGCCTAGATAAAAAGATGTGAGTTCTCTTCAAATATTTGAAGGGCTATTGTGGGAAGAAAGACTTACCCAAGGGGGTAAAACTAGGGTTAAATCTACAGCAAGGCAGATATCATCTCAATATCAGGAAAAAGTTTTAAAGAATAGTCAAAAGTTGGAATAAACTGCCTTGTGAAATAATTGGCTTCTTTTCCTGAAAGAACTAAGTCAAGGACTGGGTGACAATATTTCAGAATTGTTGAGAGTTGTGTTTCATTTGGAAGGTTGGACTAGATCAGCATTTCTTAAACTATGGGTCATGACCCCATATGGGATCCCAACAACTTGGCAAGAGTAAAAGGCTTCTGAATGCACAACAAACAATAATTAATTCAAAATTGAATGTGCAATGAATCCGAGGTGTTTCTGGCAGTGCTTGCCCATGCTGCATCGAACAACTTCACTGCAGCCTCGGTTCTGTACACAAAGCATGTGCACTTTGCACTATGCATGCCCTCATGCCATGCATGGCCAATGAACACTGCTGAAATGCAAAAAGGGGTCGGGAGTGGAAAAAATTTAAAGAGCCTTGGACTAGATGACTTGCAAAGTATCTTTCAATGCCGAGATTCCACCCAGATTTCTGTATTCAGCCATATTTCCAAACTGTCAAACACATTTTTATGAGTTTTTTAATTACTTTACAACAGACTCATTATAAAAGATGATGATTATCGCTAGGATGGGTTTTCCCAAAGAACAAGCAGATGAAGTAAAGTATAGTATAAGTAGGAGAAACTTGGGCTTCTCACCTTGGAGATTCTGCTCACCTAGGTTATATTATGTAAATTATGTAAATCTATCCAACAAACACTGTGGTGGAGTCACAACTCATCACAACCAATAACTAAACAGAGTTGTAAGACCAGATAACTTCACAATGATTCCTTCATGATCTATTTCAATAATTGGGTCATGTCAACCCTGCTAGGCAGTAGGTTGTAAGAAATGGAATATTTTCTTGATGATTAATGTCTTCAAGTTAATGTCTGTTCATAACAATATTTCATTTTAATGCTTCTGCTGTAAAAGACCCACCTCCAACCCAAAGCTTTTGCCAAAATTACAATATTCTCAGACTTATTCAAATAAGAGGCCACATGTCAAAGTATAAACACGTGTGTACACACACATACACACGCAACTTATTTCTTTCCATAAAAGAGGAGCATTAAAAATACTCACCATTAAAAAATACAAATAAGACTTAAGTTTAGCAAAATTCCTTTCAATGATTTAAATTCATGAACCACATCAGTCCCTGGATAAAATTAGAATCTGGCATTAAAAAATTAGATATAAAGTAGAACTGTGACAATCTTAAGAGGAGATCAAAAATGTTTCCAATAATAAAGTAAATATGGGAACTATGAAACTCATATAAAATATGCCCAATGCATTAAATGAATATAATCATTTGAAAAATATTTGCCAATTTTAATAATATTTTCTTAAAACAGGACTACATTCTCGTAGAGTGTTGTTCACCTACAGCTCTTGTACCTATGTTAAGCAATGAACAAAGAAAAATTCCCAGTGTCCAATAAAGCCCAGTAATACTACTTTAAATGTCAACTAATAAAAGGACTATGTGATCTTATCACTACAAGGAGAAAATACAGTCATGTCACCTAAAATTTTACCTACTTTTAAGTGACAAAAGAAATAAAATTTTTTTTATCCAACTCAGTCCTATTCAAAGGTAAATGCACTCTTCAAATAGCACTTATGGGTATAGCCACTGTAATCAAATCACTCTGCTCAGAAGCTTTTTTGCTCTTTAAATAGAAACTCATGATCATGGTTTTCATCTTCAATTATCCCTAACAGTACAATTCTGAAAATAGTGGGAATTCTCAGAATAAGGTGATTGGAAGACTAGAGGAACATCATGACCAGGGCTGAGCAAGAGATCTGTATGCTGTCAAGGTAAAGTTAGCTTAAGTGAAATTCATTGTCCATATTCTATGACCAAATAGTTAGGTTACATTCACTAAAAAATGATGCACTTGGAATTGGGACAACTTAGCTCCCAACAAAAATCATTTTCTACTTAGAAACCACCTTGACAACTATTGACAACCCATGAGGGTCCAAAGCAAGACACTGCAGACTTGAGAGAGGAAGGTGGGAAGAAACAATGATGGAGAAGGAAGGGGTTCAGAACCAATCCACTGAGGGGCACTCTGCATGTTCTTCTTCCACAACCAGTTATTTGATGGATGAGCTGATCAGAAAGAACTTTACAACCAGGGGTGTGCTGGAGCCAGCTTGAACTGAGGATCAAGAGCCAATTGTTAAATTTTGTGTGAATATTTATGCCTCAGAAACTGACAAGGGGTACAAACCAGGGCTTGATTTATTGTTTTGTTGATTGTCTAGATTTAAGTGATAGAAAAAATGTTAATAAAGCAAATTAAACTTAATAGTGTGCTGCATATATTACCCCCCCCCAAGAGCCAGTAGTTAAACATTTACCAGCATACCCCAACCCATTTGGTACTGTCAAGTTGACAACTCTATTGTCTCTCAGGTTCTATCTCCTTCATACATCCTTATAATCAGACTGGCTGCTATCTCTTCTCCACACGTGACATTGGAGTTCTTACACATGTTCCTTTGCACATAGGACCCCCATGTCTGAAATGAACTATGTTGCCTTGCAGAGTCCAAAACTTCCTTCTAAGTACAGCTCAGATTCTCCCTCCTACAAGAGACCTTTCTTTATACTTCCTAGCTTGGTATTAGTACTCTCTCTGTCTTAAAATGAATTTGCATTGTTTTCTGTATACTTTTTATTTTTTCAAATTTTTTTATGAATGAAATTTTTATTTACACATTGTCCCTAAAAGCAGATACATAAGTTCTTATACAATTATTTTCCAAAAATGTGCAAGAAATTACTATAATTTTGCTTACAAACCAAAACACTTATTAAAATCAATGGACTTTGGATAATTCTCATTCTGTGGTGTGCTCAGTACAAATGGTACACACCCAGTTTGACGTACAGAAAAGTGTAAACTACAGCAATCTGGATTGCGAATATTAATTTCATGGCACTCCATCACCACTATAAAATTTCTTTAACCCAACATGTACACTTAATACAAATTTCTATAAGAATTTTTCATGATCTGTGAGTGTAGAGTATGGAACACTTTTCAGATACAGCAACTACAGAACATTTTCCATGTTATGATTAACTATTAATTAAAAAAAGGATGTTTATAAAAACATTTTTACAGAATTAAAAAAGTATTAAAAGAAAACAAATTTTCCATTACTACTGTACCAATAATTTTAGTTTAGGATTTAAGAGTTATTCTTAGAACAGGGGATTGTTCCTTATTAGTGTATACAACAATACTATTTATTGCTGGTAGTGTGATTCCATTTTCTTTTTTCTTTTTTTTTTTTTAGTGAGGCAATTGGGGTTAAGTGACTTGCCCAAGGTCACACAGCTAGTATGTGTCAAGTGTTTGGTCTGAGGCCAGATTTGAACTCAAGTCCTCCTGACTTCAGGGCCGGTGCTCTATCCACTGTGCCACCTAGCTGCCCTGATTCCATTTTCAAATTCATAATTCACATACTATGAAATGCAGTTAGGATTAAAATAAAAATTATTCTTCTGAATCAGTCATAAAGTAATATCTCTTATCATGAAAACTATGAAATCTGTATATTTTTTATTTACATACTTGTGTGCATGTCTTATTTCTCCAGTAAAATGTAAGCTCCTTGAGGCTGTTCAGTTTCTTTGTATCCCTACTGCCTAGCACTATGTTTGTTTAAATAAATTAAATCCCATCAGGGTTATGAATATGTCTGGCATCCAGGGAGATCCATTGGTTTCCAACAGAAAGCTCTTATGAAGCAAAAGCACTAGAAAGTTTCCTGCAAAAAGAAGTACAGTTCTATAAAACCCTGATGGCCCAAAATGCTCTTCAGCACCTCCAGTACCCAGACTTTCTCCACCAGCACCCCAAGTGTTTGGAAGTTGTTTGGGGGGGCTCCCACTAGAACCAACTGGAACAAACTTATTGGTTCTCCAGGGTTGGTGTCTTGGACTTCTTCTTAAGCTACCTAGTTCTGAAGATAAAAGTGTGGTTCAACTGGAAGAATCATAGAATCAGTCATTTTAAGATCCAGAAGGAACCTTAAAGAAGAGCTAATCCAATCCCTTCATTTTACAGATGAAGAACTTAAAACCTAGAAATTAAATGGCTTGCCCAAGACCAGAATTCAAATCTAGGTCACTAGTCTATAAATCCAGAATTCTTTCCACTGCACTCAAAACTAAATACTTTTCTTATCTTTCGGATTAAATAATTTTAATTTACTGACCCAGGCAATGGATACTGCCTGAAACCAAGAGATAAAATGAGATTTCAAGCAATGATTTCTTTTGACTTCTTTTTCTTTTGGATTAGTGAAAAATCCCAGTTTTGATGAACAACACCACTACTGAAGAAGGAATTTTAAAATTGGGATGGGGGGAGGAAGCAAGGTGGGAAAACATAAAGGAGCCTAAAAGACTTGGAAGTGAACAAATTTGGAGATTAAAATCTCCTAGGAAGTGTGAGCAATCATGGTACTTAGCATCTTTTCATCTTCAAAGTCCTCAACAAGCTCAAAGAAATAAATCTTCTCAACATCGCTCTAATAATACCATCTGGCAATTATAGCACACCTTTCATTCATGGATCTCAAAGCATTTTATAAACACTAATTAATCTTTACAACTCCTCCCAGAGGAGAGAGGGTACCCATTTTAGAGGGGTGTGAAGTGAGAATACAGACCACACAGAACACTGGCAGCCCAAACAGGTTGAGACTATGGTTCAAGGGTATTAGTCTTAGGTTCAAGATCTTAAGTCAGCTGTTTATACCATAAGGTATACAAATATTTGCAGATGGAGAAATAGAGAGAGACTCACAGTTTGAACAAGCGAACTAAAACCTATTGGATCTCACATGTCATAGAAGATCTGGGTTTAAGCCTCCTCCCTCCCCCCATTCCTCCTTATCACAAAGCAACGGATGGGCAGGTGAAATAAAGCATCCCAAATTAGACTATAATGGTTGTAGGGGATCAGTCTTAGAGCTGTGAAGTGAGTGGTTTGTATTCAGGGGCCCTTTATAAATGCATATCTTCTGAGTATCAAGTGCTTTCCAGGACATTGCTGGACAGTTCCTCCCACCCCAGGGGTGATATGAGGGGGATTACCGGCAAGGAGCTGGAGCCAAGAGCCCTCCATACATGGTAAGGAGGTTCAATGACTTACAGTGACAGATTTGGTAAGGAGGGAACTATAAGGCCAAGGGGCAATGATCAACAGGTAGCCCAAATAGGCAAGGGTTAGAGTTAGGGGGCAATGTATAAGTTGTAGAAATAAGTCACAATCTGAAAGGATGAGGGTCCAAAGAGACAGAACTAGTAGGTTTCTTTACCGTCATAAGGAATCACATATAGCATTGAGTATTGTTGTAGTTTGTCCTTTGTTCTCTAAGGGAGGTGATGTCATGACTTGCAGTGAACTGGATTTAAGTGAGGAAGGGCTGTCCAAAGTCACCAGCCTCACTCTCTCCTTCAGAGCCATCTGTGTCAACACTGGGTATAAAAATTTTGTAACAAGTCAGCTTTCCAATGCGATGCCCTGGGCTCAACAATTATGCCACCACTGTTTTAATCCATACACACATCCCCTTTATTTTGTGCCCAAGATTCAGCTGTTTAAATCTCCCTATATACAAAACAGCTAAAATAAAGAGTTGATAGACACTCCTGTTAGAGAAATAATTACAGTGGGGACGACTAGGGCTTTGGCCCAGGGAGCCAAATTTAGAGGGTACTGACATGACTTGCAGTCTGTCAGAGCTTAATACCTAGTTATTAAGACTAATTAGTTAAAATAGTAAGCTACCAAGTGAAAATCCAGGAAGAATTCCTTCTGCCCTATTCTGCCCCCCTCCGTCAACAGAAGTTCATTCTCTATCTTGGACACGACTTATAGTACTTACTTAAAGCACAAAAATTCCTAGTTATGTCTCTGACCCCAACTCTGGCAGCTAACATCTCAAATTTTATCCATTCTTTCTCTCCTTCCCCAAATCAATACTTACCTATACCCAATTTCCTCAGGGCCTTACTAGGAGTTAATCTGACAGATTAGATGTTATTGGATCTTAATGACTTGGTATACTTGCATTTATTTGTATTTAAACTGTTCTTTAAAATCTTGACCTGAAATAATGATGAATGCGAGTATTTTCTGTATTCATAGTCATTTTAGAAATAAGAAAGCAAGGACCAAAAAGATTAAGAGACTATCACATAGTTAGGAAGTAAAAGTGTTGATCCAGTTCTCCTAACTTCTAGCCAGGGGCTTTTCAAGAATTTAACCATTTCCTAAGCTTCTATCATGAGCTCACTTTGCTTGACAAAGGATGTTGTTCATCCTTCATTTTGAAGAGGACCAATGACATCACAGGTGATGTCTTGACTTGCTCATGAATCAGGTTTAAGTGGGGCAGAGTCACACAAAGTCATCAGCCTCACTTCTCTCTTCCAGAGTTATCAAAGTCCAGTGGCAGGACAAAAGTCAAGACAATGGGCAATGGCACAGGATTCTGTGGATGACGTTGGCATTTTCAATGCCTGGATCAGGCTCTAAGTGCATCACAGTGCCTGCTTCAGCCACCTTCCTGGTCATTGAAACAAATTGTTCTCAGCTGTCCTTTCCACCAGGAGAACAAGATAAAACACAATCTATGCCCTCTTCAAGAGTCAAGGAGTCAAGCTTAGAGTTTAATACAAGAAAGAAACAAGTGAAATATTTAAATGACAAGTTCTAGATTTAGTATTTAGTAACCTTGTGACCTTGGTAAGACATTTCATCTCTTTAGGACTTGGTTTCCTCATCCACAAATTGAGAGAGTAAAACTTACTGATCACTAAGGTACTTTCCAAGTAAACAAGTCAGCAAATATTTATTAAGCACCTACTTATGTGCTAGGCACTTTGCTAAGTACTGGAGATAGAAAGAAAGACAGTCATTGACCTCAAAAAACTCAGTTTAACTGGGGAGACAACATGCAAATAACTATGTAAAAACAAGATGTATACAGGACAAATTGGAAATAATCAACAGAGAGAAGGCTATAGAATTAAGGGGGAATTAGGAAAGGCTTCATGTGAAATGTGGGATTTTAGCTAGGACTTGAAGGAAGCTAAAAAATGGAAATAAAGGAGGAGAGAATTCTAGGCATGGGGGCAACCAGGAAAAATGAATGGAGTTGGGAAATGTAATGTCTTGTTCAAGAAACATTGAGGAGGCCATTGCTACTGGATCTCAGAGTACATTGGAAAGAAGGAAGATCTAAGAAAAGTTGAAAGGTAGGAATGAAAGTCAAAAAGATTTTCACTTGATTCTGGAGGTACTAGGGAGACAGTGGAGTTTATCAAATAGGAGTGTGACGTAGTCAGTCTTACACTTTAGGAAGATCAGTTGACAGTGGATCGGAGGATGGACTAGAGTAGGGAGAGACTTGAAGAAAAAGACCAACAATAAGACTATTGCAATAGTCAGAGTATAATGTAGTGAGGGCTGTAGCAGGGTGGTGGCAGTGTCAGATAAGAAAAGGGGGCATATCAAGAGATGTTGTGAATATAGAACCAATGGATATTGGCAACAGTTTGGATAGTGGGGTGGGGATGGGAGGAGACTAAAGAGTTGAGGATAACACCTAGGTTGTGAGCCTGAATAAGGAAGTTAAGAAAAGGGGAGGGCTTGGGGCTAAAGATGAATTCAGTTTTGGACTTGTTGAGTTTAATATATCTATGAGACATCCAGCTCAAAGTGTCCAATAGGCAGTTAGAAATGTGAGATTGGAAATTAGGAGGGAGATAAAGCCTGGATAAGTAGATCTGAGAATCATTAGCATAGAGTTACTCATTGAATCCATGAGACCACCAAGAGAAATAATACAGAAGTTCTGACATTCTGTAACACTTTAGTATTCTGAAATAATAAAAGAAAGCAGTGTTTTAGGGGAACAAATCACAGAATCACAGAATTTAAGAGTTGGAAGGGACTTTAGTGAGCATCTAGTACCCAAATGTAAAGGAATCCCCATTTTGAGATATCAATCACTGAATGGAGACATCCAAGGAGGAGGAACCATCTCCTCTTTCGATAGCTTATTCTACTTTTGGATAGCTCTAATTGTTAGAAGGGGAAGCTAAGCGGTACACCCGGCCTGATATCTAAAAGACTCATCTTCATGAGTTCAAATCTGGCCTCAGACATTTCCTAGCTGTACGACCCTGGGCAAGTCACTTACTCCTGTTTGCCTTAGTTTCCTCATCTGTAAAATGAGCTGGAGAAGGAAACGGCAAACCAATCTGGTATCTTTGCCAAGAAAACCCCAAATGGAGTCACAAAGAGTTGGACACAACTGTAAATGACAACAACAACAAATTGTTAGGAAGTTTTTCCTGATGTTCTACCTAAATTTGTCTCTTTGCTATTTACACCCATGCCTCATGATTCTGCCCTCAGGATCTAAACAGGAAAAGCTTAATCCTTCCTTCATGTGACAGCCTGTCAAACACTTGACCCCAATTATCACATCCCCATTGAGGCGTCTCCTCTCGAGGCTAACGGTGCCCAACTCTTTCAAATGATACTCACAGGACACAGACCCAAGGTCCTTCACCACTCTGGTTGTTCTCTGAACGTTCTACAGCTCATGAATGTCCTTCTTAAATGGAGGAATTCAGAACTGAATACAATGTTCTGAATGATGGCTAATGAGAGGAAAATAACGTATGACTAACTATTGTTGTTGTTCAGTTGTGTCCAACTCTTCGTGACTCCATTGGGGGTTTTCTTGGCAAAGATGCCAGAGTGGTTTGCCATTTCCTTCTCTAGCTCTTTTTACAGATAAAGAAACTGAAGCAAACAGAGTTAAGTGACTTGCCCAGGGTCACTTAGCTAGGAAGTGTCTGAGGCCAGATTTGAACTCAGGTCTTCCTGACTCCAAGCAGGGCACTTTAACCACTCTAGCCACCTAGCTGCCTGTGTGACTGACTATAACCTTCATATTCTTGAAATGTATGCCTCTCTTAATGTAGCCCAAAGTCAAATTAGTGATTTTGTATTTTGTTTTTGATCTACTATATTATTCTGCTGACCAATGTTGGGTTTATGAAGTCCACTAAAACTCCTAACTCTTTCCAGAACAAATGCTATCTAACTAAGCTTCCCATCAGGTTCTCCACCCCTGAGTGGCTATCTTGTACGTAGAAAGTTGTTGGGGTTTTCTCTGTAATAGCCAACATTTATTTAGCACTTACTGTCTATCAGGTACTACACTAAGTGCTTTACAATTATTTTCTCATTTGATTCTCGCAACAACTCTGAGACGTAGGTATTCTTATTACCTATCCTCTTTTTACAGATAAGGAAACTGAGGCAAACAGGAGTTAAGTGACTTGCCCAGATCACATGGGCAATAAGTGCCTGAGGCTGGATTTCAACTTAGGTCTTCCAGACTCCAGGCCCAGCACTCTATTAACTGTAATACTTGACATTTATCACTATTGAATTGCATCTTATTATACTCTGCTCAGTGTATGCTCTAGCCTATCAAGGGATCCTTTTGGATGCTGACTCACATCCAGTGTGTGAGCTATCCTTCCCAGCTTTGAGTCAACTGCCAATTTAATGAGTATGCTATCTATGCTTTTATCCATGTTAAGAATAAAAATGTTAAGCAGCACAGGGAAAAATAGAGATCCCTAGGGACTCCACTAGAGACCTCATCCCATGTTGACATTGAACCATTAACAACCATTATTTGGATCCAGCCATCCAAACAGTTCTGAATCCATCTGGTTGTATTATTATCATATCCATATCTCTCCATGTTATCCACAAGTACAGTATGAGATAGGTACATAGGTACATAGGTATGTAGGTAGGTAGGTGGCCCAGTGAATAAAATGGTAGGCCCAGAATCCAAAAGACTTAAACTGAAATCTGGTTTCAGACACTTACTAGCTGTGTTATTCTGGGTAAGTCATTTTACCACCGTTTGCCTCAATTTCCTCATCTATAAAATGGAGATAATAATAGCACCTACTTCTCAGAATTGTTGTTAGGATCATATGAGATGATAATTTTAAAGTGCTTAACACAATATCTGGTCCCATAGAAGACACTATATGTTATTGTTGTTTTTATTTTAGTCATGTCTGACTCTCCATAACTCAATTTGGGGTTTTCTTGGCAAAAATACTAGAGTTTTTTTTTTTTTACCATGTTCTTCTCCAGCTCATTTTACAGATGAAGAAACTGAGGCAAACAAGGTAAGTGACTTTCCCAGGGTCACACAGCTGATCTGAGACCAGATTTAAATTCAAGAAGATGAATCTTATTGACTTTAGGCCCAGCACTTTATTCACTGTGCCAATATCATTATTGCTTTATAAAAAGCTTTACTAAAATCTAGGTACAGTATATCCACGGTATTTCCCTAATCTACTTGCTTAGGAATCCTGTCAAAAAAGGAAACAAGGTTAGTCTGGCATGACCTATTCTTCATGAAGCCATTCTTGGGTCTTTGGAATCACTGCTTTCCTTTCTCAGTGTTCTCCCACCATGTCTTTAATGACCAGCTCTAGAAATTTTAGGAATTGAAGTTAAGCTCAGTGCCCTGTAGCTTGAAGACTCTGTTCTGTTTCCTCTTTTTTATAAAACTGGGAAATTTGCCCTTCTCCAATCTTATCGTACTTATCGTGTTTTCCATGGTCTTTCAAATCCCACCGACAGAGGCTTGGTAGTCAACATCTGCCCATTCTTTCAGGACCTGAGGGTGGAGTTCATCTGGACTTGAATTCATCAAAGGACTTAAACCTCTCTCACTATCTCCTTATTATCTCGAGTATTAACTCTCTGTTGGTCATTTTTGTTCTCTCATTTCCAGTATAAAAGTCATTTTATTTAACAGAGAAAACATAAATATAAAAACATAACAAAATATAAATATAAAAAAATATTAAAAATTGAGAAACTACTTTCTTCCTAACAGTTATCACTGTCCCATGGATCCCAAGCAAAGGTCCTCTCCCTTCTTTGGTCTTACTTTTTCCCTCAATGTAGATTTTGAAAGAAACTTTGTTGTCCTTAGCTCCCATTTCCAACCTCAGCCTCATTCTTTACATTCCTCACAGTACATTTACAGGACTGTGCCAGCAACCAGTTCCTCCTGGTTACTGAGAATCACATCCAGAATTTCATTTCTCTTTGTTGGTTCCTCCACTTTTTGGAGGATGAAATTATCACTTTTGTGGTGTTGTTGTTCAGGCATCTTTAGTCTTCTCCAACTCTTCATGATCCCGTATGAAATTTTATTGTCAAAGATACAGGAGTCATTTGCCATTTCCTTCTCAGCTCATTTTACAGATGAGGAAAGTGAGGCAAACAGGTTAAGAGACTAACCTATGGTCACACAGCTAGTATATGGAGAAAGCCATATTTGAACTCAGGAAGATGAGTCTTCTTATGCCCAGGCCCATCACCCTATATACTATGCTACCTACCTGCCTGAAGTTATCACTAAGACAAATCAAAAAGTTATTAGCTGCTCTAATTTTGGCAGAGAATGTCAACAGATGCCTGTATAATTAAAGTAAGTCCCCCATGACTATCATATTATGTCTTTGTTCCAGGCTTGTGGTATGTTTCCCAAACTCTTTATCCATTTCCATTCAGGTGGTCTGTAGTATGCTTCAATGACAAAATCACTTCTATTTCTCTTGTCTTGCTATGCTTCTCCACACTCCCCATTTCTAAATTTCCTTACGTGAAAACAACTTCTTAGTATTCAATGCTGTCCTAATACCACCCTTTTATATGTTCTGTTTGTTGGTATATCCATCTGAAGCCACAGGAGAATCATGGGCTTTATCCCACCCAGTCTTTCACCTGGTAGTTTTTTAGCCTCATTATATAATTTTGGGGAGGATGTTATGATTTTTGGGAAAATTAATCTTTTGGCTGAACCTAGACTAGATTGGATCAGGAAGAGAATAGAGGCAAGAAGACCAATTAGAGGACTATAGTCTCAGCTTGAAATAAACGTAGCATCAGTGAGAATGGAAAGGATGGATATAAGACATTTTGAATGAAAAACTTAAAAAGACTTAACATCTCATTACAGGAAAGATAATATGGCAAATGGGTAGAATGCCAGACTTGGAGTCTAAAAATCCTGGGTTCAAGTCCTGCCTATCACAAAAACTAAATCTGTGACCATGGAAAAATTTAGGTTATAAATTAGGTTATAAATTTAGGTTACTGAGAGGTCATATCCTCTCAGTGCTCCCAGGTAACTCTAAAAGACTATGAGTCACAGACAGGTGCCAATTGTTGATGGATGGAGTTTTCAAAACAGGAGTTCACCACACAGATGAAATCAGAGAGCAAAACCTCCCCACATTCTTCAAACAAACAAACAAATAAAAAACCTTAGAGGAGATTCATAGAATTTGAAGCTAGTAGGGACCTCCCAGGTCAACAAATTCAATCCACTCGTTTTATTGACGTGGAAAATGCCAAGTCACTTGTTTAAGGTCACACAGCCAATAGTTAGCAGAGGAGACCCAATATTCAAACTTAGGCCTTCTGACGCTAAATCCAGCTTTCAAACAATGTTTCCTGTGAAGATCTGAGCGTGACTCAGAAAATGGAAGTTTACTGATTGAAATAGGGAAGGCAGCACAATGCAGAGCAGTGTTTTGTTTTCCCAAACTACATTCTGTGGTATCTGGATAGTACACAATGTAAATAGAAATCCACAAAGTAAATAAATTAAAAAACCACCAATGCTAGTGACATTTTTCCTTCTAAAATGCTAAACATAAAATTATGTGTCTATCAAAATCATTTATGTACAGCCATTTTTGTTATGAAATTAAACTTAGTTTTCTCTAATTTTGCTCTGAACATTTTCCAAATCTTCTTTGTGGAGGGAAGGAGGGGAGATTCTATATCCTATGCCCCAACCCCCCATATCAGCAATTATAGGTCTTTCTCGTATGGGAAATACTAGTTAGGAATATTTGTTTTAGAGTTTGGGGACCCAGACACTAGTCATGGCTTTTATCACACATTCATCGGCTTACCTAAGTCAGGTTACTTAGTCTCTTTAGCTCTCAGTTGTAAAAATAAGTGGATTGATTGATGACTTACTCCCTTTCCCAAGGGGATGAGATGGCCTTCTAAGTTCTCCACCGTTGTTAAGCTTCTATTATTTTATACCTAAGACGTACTCTTCTACTCTGAGGAGTAAATTCCCATTGAACCAAAGAGATATGTCAATTTTTTTGTAAGACTATTAAGTTCATTGGACTGAGCTCTTAGAAAATCAAAACCCCAACAGGTAGTCTAGTCCATTATCAATCCTACAGACTCCTTTTTATCATTTGCCCCTTTGAGGAAGATTTTCTATTAGTCTAGGGATAAGTTAAGGTCATTTCCTTCTATAAAGAAGTTAATAAAACTTCAAAACTGTCTCAGTCAATACTATTTCTAAAGACAGTACATACTGCCTGCCTGCCTCAGCAGCCTCCAAGCCACAGGCCAAGGCAGGGGAGAGCCTCCATGCTCTGCCGGAGGAGCAAAAGAACGTCTAGGCCAGGAGTTCTAAGTTTTTTTGTGTATCACAGACCTCCTTTAGCAGTCTGGCAAATTAGCCTATGGACTCCTCAGAATAAAGTTTTTAAATGCATAAAATAAAATACAGAATATTACAAAATATTTTTAAAAGAGAAAAAGAAAACAAATACTCAGAATGCAGGGTAAGACCCCCTTCTCCTAGATCCTATTCCCTTCCCAGGGACAGAACTCAAGAAAAAATTAAGCTACAGACCTTGGCTACCTATAGATAGGGTCAAGCTTCTTGACTGGCCTCGAATGAGACCACACATAAGTTTCCATTGGATATCGCTTCTCAAGGGACAAGGATGATAATAGCTAGCATTTCGACAGTGCTTTAAGGTTTGCAAAGCATTTTACAAATATTATTTCCTTTTATCCTCACAAAGTCCTTGGCAAGTAGGGACTATTACAGATGAAGAAACTGGAGCAACCAGAGGTTAAGTGACTCACCCAAGGTCACACTGCGAGTAAATGTCTGAGGCAGGATTTGACCTCGGGCCTTCCTGATTCCAGGTTTAGCATCCTATTCACTATACCATCTAGCTGCCTTGTGTGACCATAGGATCATAAAGTGGTAGAAAGGACCACAGAGGTCATCTAGTCCATAATCCTCATTTTAAAGATGAGAAAACTTTAGAAAGTGTCAGAATCCACCTTCATGATCTCTCCAATGTCCATGGCATCATGGAACAAGAAGGGTCTTTGGAGTATCTTGTTCAAATTCCTCATCTTTCTTAAAAGGAAATTGAGTCATAGAAGATGAGAAGGCATCATGGTACTTTGATTGACAGAGCTACCCTTTCTCCTCAAGCACATTTTGACGTCAAAATAACACTGAAAATTAAATTTGTCTTGCTTTCTTCTCTCCATCATCATTTGGTCCTTCAGCCTTTTTTTCCCAATGTATTCTTATTTTTCTTGTAGCTTCAGATCAATATTGAGCTCTGACATTTTTATAGAATAATAAAACCTCTTCACCTGTAAAATGCAATGGATTTGGAGTCAAAGGATCCCAATTCAAATTCCCCACTTATGCCCACTTACTTCCTACATGACACCAGGCAAATCATTAAACCTCCCTGGGCCTCAGTTTCCTCATCTGAAAAATGAGGAGGTTGGCCCTCTGACATCCCTTCGCGCTCTAACTCTATAATCCTATAGTTTTATGATTTACCTAAGGTTATAGGAACACAGATTTAGACTTGGAAGGGGCCTCAAGGCCATCTAGTCCAACATCCGTGTTTTACAGATGAGGAAACTGAGACCCAGAAAGATGAAGTGATTTGCCCATGATGATACAAGTAATACATAGTGGAGTTCTTCTGACCCTAAATCCAACACCATGCCATGACATCTCTCAGTTATGCCCAAATATAGTTAGATTGTGGCAAAACCAAGACCAAAAACTAGGCCTGCCAGGAAATTCCCATTTGGTTCCTTTCCACCACTCTGGGCTTCACCAGGCGTCTTGGCGTCACCAGGATCTTGGCAAAGGAAGCAGAGATGTTGATTTTTTTACACTTACTCGCCCACAGCCTGGCTCATGAATAGACTCACACTCCCTCGCTTTTAATCCAGGACAAACCAGAAACAAAACCTAGCCTTTGTTTCCAAGGGCCTGGAGCCAAGCTGGCTGACAAAAGCGTGTTTGAGGAGTGACAGTGCCAGATGGCAGGATCAATTGTCAAGTGCCTAACAGCTCTGAAGCTGGCCTTTCTCATCTCACTTCTTTTGAGTCTCTGCCAGCACTGGTACTAGAGAAGCAATATGGCATACTAAGAAGAATGGCCCAAGAGAAAGAAAGGTCTAAAGTCAGAGGACTAGAGTTTGAATCCTGCCTCAATGAATAATTCATTCAGCAAATCCTTATAAAGTGCCTACTATGCACCAGGAACTTTGCTAGGTACTGGAGGTAGAAAAGCAAAGAATGAAGCAATCTCTATTCATGAGGTGCTTACGTGAGAGATGACAAGGACATTATATCTATCTATCTATCTATATATATACATACATGTATATATATAATGTATATATCACATTATATATAATATTGCGTGTGTATGTGTGTGTATAGGACAGCTAGGTGCACAGTAGATGATAGATAGAGCTCAAAACCTGAAGTCAGGAAGATCCAAGTTCAAATCTGGCCTCAGACACTGACTAGTTGTGTGACCCTGGGCAAGTCATTTAATCCTATTTGCCTTACTTTCCTCACCTGTAAAATGAGCTGGAGAAGGAAATGGCAAACCACTCCAGAGGCTTTGCCAGGAAAACCCCGAATGGGGTCACAAAAAGTCAGATATGACTGAACAACAACTACATTTATTTATTTATGTGTATACACATATGAATATATACAAAACAAACATAAAGAGAATAAACATATAAATGCAAAGTATTTATCTACATTTAGATTTAAGTATTTACATAATACAAGATATTTAAATATTAAAAACAAAGTATTTCAATAGATAAATGAATGAATGGATAGATGGATAGGTAGATAGGTAGATAGATAGATAGATAGATAGATAGATAGATAGATAGATAGATAG
>NW_020950098.1:4918350-5209086 GCF_900497805.2 Vombatus ursinus
TAGATAGATAGATAGATAGATAGATAGATAGATAGATAGATAGATAGATAGATAGATGAGATTTAAAAGTGTGAGCCTATCTATAGGATATATGGAAAGTAAGATTTTAGGGGTGAGTTTACCCATCAATGTCCTCCTAGATAGAGCTAGGTAAGACTGCCACACCTGGAGTCAGGAATACTTGAGCTCAAATTTGGCCTCAGGTGCTTAATAGACCCTGGGAAAGTCACTTAACCTTTGTTTCCCTCCATTTCCTCAATTGTAAAATGCTGATAATCATGACTTCTATTTCCCAGAGCTGTTGTGAGGATCAAATGAAATAATAAATTATAGAGTGCTTAGCACAGTGCTTGATGCTTAATAAATGCTTATTTCTTTCCTTTCTTCCTTCTTAAAACTCTAAAACACCTAAAAATAATAAAATTTAAAAAATTTTAAATTTAAAAATTTTAATTTAATAATTTTAAAATTTAAATTTAAAAAATTTAAAAGCAAGGTAGTTTAGGAGCATTTGAAAGGATCAGGAAATGCTTCTTCAATCTTAAAGGAAGTGTAGACCTCTATAAGGCCTAAGTGAGGAGGGCACACATTCCAGGCCTAAAGGATGGCCAGTGTGAGGACATGGAGATAGGACATGTGGCATTAAGTTTAAGGAAGAGAGACAAGGCCATTTTGTCAGGATAATAAAGTGATGGAAGGGAACTGAAGCTGAAATGGTAGATTGGGGCAAGGTTGTATAGGATCTTAAAAGCTAAAAAGAATTGGGGAATGGCTGAACAAGTTGTGGCATATGATTGTGGTGGACTACTGTTGTGTTATAAGAAATTATGAGGGGGATGGTTTCAGAAAAACATGGGAAGACTTATATGAACTGATGCAAAGTGAAGTAAGCAGAACCAGGAGATCATTGGACACAGCAACAGCAATGTTGTAATGATGATTAACTGTGAAAGACTTAGCTACTCTGATCAATACAACGATCTAAGACAATTCCAAAGGATTCATGGTGAAAAATGCTGTCTACCTCCAGAGAAAGAAGTAATGAGCTCTGAGATCAAATTGAAGTAGAATTTTCTCACTTTCTTCGTCTTGCTTTTTTGTAACATGGCTAATATGGAAATATGTTTTGCATGATTTCACATGTAGAATTGATAACATATTGCTTGTCTTCTCGGGGGTGGGGGAGGGGTATAAGGATTGGAACTAAAAAAAATTACGTTAAAAATAAATAATAAATTTTTAAAAGCTAAGTAGATTTGTTTGTTTTTTTTTTCATTCTAGAGGGAA
Organism: Vombatus ursinus; assembly: GCF_900497805.2. Taxonomy (NCBI): domain Eukaryota; kingdom Metazoa; phylum Chordata; class Mammalia; order Diprotodontia; family Vombatidae; genus Vombatus; species Vombatus ursinus. The sequence continues at coordinate 4,919,638 of NW_020950098.1, forward strand.
TAAGGAGCTAGTGGAGTGTATTGAGTAAGGGAATGACATGGTTGGATCTTTACTAAAGGAAAATAATTTTGGAAACAATGTGGAGTGGAGTAGGATGGACTGTACTTATTACCTGCTACTCACAATTTCTTCAGATCCTATTTTTATTATTGTTTATTAACTATGTGACCATAGGCAAATGACTTAACTTCCCTGAGCTTCTTTCTTTGTCTCTAAAATGAGGGTAATAATCCTTGTCCTATGTATTTCACATGGTTGTTGTGTAAAAAAAAAAAAGTGCTCTATAAATGTGAATTGTAATCAGTTTTATAGTTAAGTAATTGTATACTATGGAATAATAGTATAGTAATGTATTAGCATAGCAATTGGTTTTATAGCTAATAATTGTAAAAGGCAGTAACATGTAGTGGATGGAAGTCTGGCCTTGTAATCAGGAAGACCTGTTACACTGGGAAGTTTCTCCAATACAATACATTGTAGAGTAGAATTTGAGTATGAGGTGGGTCTGTCTTAGGCCCTACCCAAAAACATTTAGTTATTAAAATACCAAAAGAGACATCTAAATAAACTAGCTTCTCCTATAAGGTAATGCTTTGACACAAAAGCTTGGGAGAAACTTCAGACAAGATGCCAACGTATTTCTAATACAATATGGTAGATTCTCAGGCCTGTAGTATTTAGAGTTTTACTGAAAAAACTCTGAGACCCAGGGGCAGGAAGGAAGAAAATAAGAACTTTTTTTAAAAAGTGCCTACTATGCTGAGCAGCTAGGTGGAACAAGTGCCAGTCATGGAGTCAAGAGGACCTAAGTTCAAATCCAGCCTCACACGCTTACTTGGGCCAGTCACTTAACCCTGTTTGCCTCAGTTTCCTCATCTATAAAATGAGCTGCAGAAAGAAATGGTAAACCACTCCAGTATCTTCCCCAAGAAATGGGGTCACAAAGAGTCAAGCACAACTGAAATGACTGAACAATAACAATCAAAACTATGTATGAGGCACTGGGCTTTACAAATATTATCTCATTTGATCCTCCAAACAACCCTGTGAGGTAGATGCTATTAGTATCTCAATTTCACAGTTGAGGAAACTAAGGCAAACAGACTCACCCACAGTTACACAACCAGTAAGTGTGGGGCCAGATTTGAACTAAGATCTTCCTCACTCCAGCTCTCTACCCACTGTATCACTCTATCCACCTGTATCACTGTATCATCCACTCTAGGAGGGACTGATGGCGAAACTCACATCTGAAATCCTGCTTTCCATACAGCTGTTGTTGTTGTTATTTTTGTTTGTCCTTCATTCTCCAAGAGGACCGTGACATCAGGGAGATGATGCCATGACATGCAAGTGAATTGGATTTAAGTGAGGGAGGGCTATGCAAAGTCACTAGCTTCACTTTCTCCTCTGGAGCCATTTGGGTCTAATGGCCAGATATGGATCAGGACAATTGGAGATGATCCAAGATGCAGTGGGCAACCTTGGCCTTTTCAAGCTAAGGTCTTTAACACATCTCAGGTCGACTGAGGCAACACCCATTCAGTGATCAAGACTTAATAAGAAATGAGGCAGAGAATGGCCTCTTTACCTATTCCCCCCCCCAAAAAAAATTTCCATTTTTAGAGTCAGAAGAATCCTTAAAGACCCTAGAGTCCAACCTTCTCATTTTGTAGATGAAAATCTGAGGCACAGAAGGGTTCAATGCAATGAATAGAGCATTGGGCCTGGAGTCAGGAAGACCTGAGTTCACATCTAGCCTCAGATACTTACTAGCTGTATGACCCTGGGCAAGTCATTTAACCTTTGTTTGTCTCAGTTTCCTTCACTATAAAATAGGGATAATAATGACATTCTGAGGTTGTTGTGAAGATTAAATGAAATAATAATTATAAAGAACTTAGCACAGTGCCTGGCACATAGTAAGCACTATATAAAAGTTAGCTATTATCATTGTCCAGAATCATATAGCTACTAAGTGTTTGAGACAGAATTTGAACTCAGGTCTTCCTTATCCCAAGTCCAGTGCCTTATCCCCTAGGCCATTGCAGCTGTTCAGGCTCATTTAAGAAAATATCGAAGAACTATCTTAGCTGTGTCAGACAAAAATGAGAGACTTTCATGCCCCCCATAGTAGTGAGTCTACCAGTGGGATAGTCTACCAGCTATCCCACTCACAGTTTTTATGGTTGTAAGAAGATGACTTTGGTTTTCCATTTCAGTTTTTCTCACCACCTACAAATCCTCATTTTTTTTTAAGGTAGGAATAAAATAGTGACTTGCTCAATGCAGTTTTGGGAGGGTTCCTCAATCATTTTCTGTGAAACTGAAAAGCAGTCAGAAGCAGTTTTATCACCGCCATGCCTTATTTTTGTTGTTGTTGTTGTTGTTACGAAGGGAATTTTCCCCATAGGGTCACAATTTGGGCCTGAGAATAAAGCTTTCTCTTGACTCTGTTTCACTATTGACCCCTACCAGCTGGAACATCACGTGAAAGAATATAGATTGATTTTATGATCACCTAGAAATGCTTCTCTTCAACAGCACTTCCTCATTTCAAAGATGCATTCTTGGTCCAACCATTATAAGGTAAACAATACCGTTCTGCTTGCTGGAAGAATAGGTAGCCATACCTCCCAACTTAGCTTGGATAAATAGTTCTACAAAAATGCAACTTTAGGTGAAATAATGTTACAGGTTTGGGATGGAAGGGGAAGAGTTGGTTCCTTAGCAACACTGTTACCCACAGAAGAGAAAGAATCCTAGATCTGGAGTGATCTAAAGTCATCTAGTCCAACTCCCTTATTTTACAGAAGGGGAAACTGAGGCCCAGGGAAGTCAAGAGACTTGTCAAGGATTACATAGATAATAAGCATCAGAGATGGGATTTAAGATCCTCTGACCCAGGAATAGTATTCTTTCTAGGCAGTCAAAATTCAGTCCACAAATGCCTTAAAATCAGTCTTTACAGAAACCTGAGATTATAATAGACTAGGCTGGATTGAGATGGATAGGTCTACTGGTATAGTTGACAGATTGGAGTGTGTAGAATTAACTGGCTCAGGATAGTGCCTAGTATGTAGTTGGTGCATAATGTGTGTTTATTGACTGACTAACTGACCAAATAATCAGAGGTCTTTGTCTCAGGAAATGCAGTATAGAGTGGGAGTTATCTCTCATGGACAAGGAGCAAAAAAATTCATTGATCTCCTGGAATCTAATGATCACAAATTCAGAGTTGGAAGGGACCTTAGAGGTCACCAATGCAGTCTAACCTCTTCATTTTACAAACGAGAAAAATGAGATCTCAAAGAGGGTAGTGACTTGCTCAAAGTCACATAGCTAGTATACAGATTCAAATCCTGCTCCTCAGACTCCATAGCCACATGGGAAAAGTCACTACCCCCTTTCTCCCAAGGAATTCCCCAACCTCTTTTTGATAACATGAACTATTGTTAAAATAAACTAAAGGATACCTTAAGATCTAAAAAAAAAATGAAAAGAAAAGAAAAAAGTTGGGGAGAATCTCCAAGATCAGCTAGCACAACCTTCTTTTTATGCAGATGAAGAAACTGAAGCTCAAAGGGAAGGCAAATGACTTGACTAAGATTATATATTAGCAGAGATAATTCAAACCCACATGCTCACACTCAAAATTCATTTCAAATCAACAAGCATTTACCAAACAACTACAAGGAACCATTCTAGGCAATGGAGATAACAATGATAAAAAAAAAAACTATCCTTGCCATCAAAGCATTTTATATTGTTGGGGAGATATAAAAGTAAAGAAGGTCAAAAGGTAGAGAATACTCATACCTGGTGAAGGAGGGGGAGGGAAAGGAGAACACATCTCAGGAAGACTTCTTGTAGGAGGTGATTAGCCTTGAAGAAATTTAGAAATTCTAGGATGGTGAGGCAAGGTGTGAGCACATTCTGGACAGACAGAAATGGAACAATTTGTTTGGGGAATAGACTGAAGCGTAGAATGGTAAATAATGTGAGATAAGGTGGGAAAGATTATGGATAACTTTAAATGGTTTGCATTTTTGTCCTAGAGATAATAAGAAGCCACTGAAAATTGGAAGGAGAGGAGAGAGTATCATGGTCAGGTCTATGTCCTTATTTTCCCATCAATAATCTGTTTTCCAGAGCTGAGGAAGTTACTAAATCCTGAGAGAGACATGGAGAGACAGAGACAGAGAGACAGGGACAAAGAATAGAAAAGTACTGAGCCCTACAGCAACACGTAGAGAGGGAGAAGGGTTGGGGTGGGGGATCCCTGAGGTTCAGGGATCAACCTCCCCTATCCAACCTCTTTAGGACACTGGAGGAATAGGAAATCCAAAGGGGCATGACTTTGAACTTGTAGTAGCTGAGCTAAAAGTTTAAAAGACCTATTTTGCTTTTGGGGATTTTTTTTTCTGTTCTTTCTTTTGTGTTCCAAAAGCAGTTGATGGAGAATTTAAATTGTTTCTTCTATTTGTGAATGGTGCTGCTAGTGAAGAGGGCTTGTCTCTTATTAACGAACTGATTAATAAATTATTTAGCATCCCTATTGAACGTGACAACCCAAGTGAAGAACAAAAACTTAACCTGAGCACCAAGATTGAGTTGAGTTTGTTGCCTGAGTTACTGGAAGACATTATGAGAGCCCAATTTAAGGATGAGTCTTTATCATACTATATGAACATTGTGAAACAATATTGGCAATTTTATATGATGTATTCTTATATATGGTATTCATCGGTTAACTTAAGCATACACAGAGAACACAATTCTTTTTTTCTCCCAAAAAGAATAGTGTGCCCTCATCTGAAGGAACACATGATGATAGGTGGGCATGACAACTTGCAAAGACTGAAGGGAAAGAAAGCAGGAGGGGTGGCGTTTGAAAGAAGAAGGGAAGGAGTCTGGAGGTTTTGATCTCAAACAGAAAAATAGTCTCTTAAGATGGGAGAACACTAGAGGCTTCTGTCTTAGCCACTACTGGAGAAAGTTCAAACAAAAGGGAATAACTCCTCAGTCTCTTCTTTTTCAGTGGAAAAGAGCAGTGAGCCACGGTCAATTTGAGCAGGGGAAGAGGAGCAAAGGAAGTTACCGGAAGAGTTCTGATATTCAGAATCACAACTCCAGGATTTACACACTTCTTTGGGGGCAATGGTTATTTATCAAATGGGTTCTGTTTAGTTTCGATCCTTCATTGAATAAAATTTTATTCTGTTATATTGTGTGCTGTAGACTTAGAAGCAGAGAGGCAGCTTCAGTATATGTTAACTGGGTGGTACCATGAAGAAATCTTCCCAAGTTTCTGGGCAGAGGCTATAAACCAAGAAAATGATGTAGTGCCTGGGACCATACCTCAATTTACAACAATCATGTTCCATTTCATTCATATACCACAATTTATTCAGCCATTCCCCAAGTGATGGGCACTCCCCTTTCTTCTAGTTCTTCATTACTGAAAAAAATCCTGCCACACAATTTTTTTGTGCATATATAGGAACTTTCCCTCCTTAGATCTATGTCTTATTGTAGTATCATTGATTTAAGAGGTATAGACATTTTAGTGACTTTTTTGATAATTCCAAATTGTTTTTCAAAATTATTGGACTAATTCATAGCTCCACCAATAATGCATCAGTGTGCCTGTCTTCCCACAGCTCCTCCAACATTTACCATTTTTGTCTTTTGTCATCTTTGTCAATTTGATGAAATTCCAGAGTTGTTTTAATTTGGAATGGTTTTCTTGTATGGTTGTTGACAGATTGAATTCCTTCTTTTGAAAACTGCCTGCTCCTCACTTTGTGTGGAGCATTTCACAGGTACTTGGGAAACATTCAAGGATCTCTATGGGTCTGCATCCCCTAAAACCACAGCTCATAAGTGTCCACCAATGTTTTTCATTTTTAATGGTCAACCAGATGATACAACTAGTTCAAAGCAAAGGCTTTAGTGATTTAAATAATTTTTTGAAAACGTAGCAACAAGACATTTCTCCTTCCCATAAAACAGAGGCACATCTATGTGTGCACACATTAGTACAAACAGTAGCCACACATGCAAGAAACACAAGCAGCCAGGATGCATGCTTTGAGAAATGCACAGATAGGGGACACATGTGACAAGGGCACATATGAAAAGAGACGTGCAGGTCAGGGACACGTATGGTCAAGGAACATTGTGGAGGGAACATGTGATCAGCATACATATGAGGAAGGACAACCCACACCTTTGATCATAGTGTTTCTACCAGGCCTGTTCCTTTCTAGTCTCAGTTTCTACTTGAGGCTAAACAGACCCCATCCAGGGCATACAGATAGGAAGAGCAACCAACAGGGGTGTCCTTTTCCCTTCCCTCCCCTCCCCATACCCACCCAGACTCTATCCAGGACACTCAAGGGAGAAGAGTGACATGGCTTCTCAAATCAGTTGAATGAGTAAGAGTCACCACTACAATAATTCTAGTAAGATGGCGGGACCTCTAGGTGTCACACATCTGCCACTGCATCCTAAGCTGTTCTGAGCCTTGCCATGAAGCCTAATATCCCAGTATTAGGGTTGGATGTATGAGGATGGCAGGACCACTGCCCACCACTCTGCTGTTTCACGTCTAGGACTTCGGGGTCTCTCTATCCAACCTGAAGCTCGACTTTCTCTTCTAATTAAAGTGTGATAGCCTTAAAAGCAAGGACCGCTTCGCTTTTGCTATCTCCGTCCCTAGTGCTTGATACCTGGTCAGTGCTTAATGGATATGTTTCCATTCACTAAAACATGTGGTCCCTGGTACTACATACCATTCTGCCATGGTCTCTACCATATGCTGTTCTGTTGGATGATGACCTCTAAGACCCTGCTCAGAAGGGTGCTTCTCATCAAATGCAATTTAGCGAATGCTTATTGTCTGCTGCTTTTAGTTTCTGGATTAGCTGAAATTTTTGGTTACCTCTTTCTCTAGGGAAGAGTGAATGCTGCCACACTCTCTTATCTTAAAGCCTATAAGCTTTTCCCAGCTCCTTTAAAAGAAACAAAAACCCTTCCCTAGGATCAGCAAAAGGCCTTCCCTTGGGTCCTTTCAGCTATGAACTCCTCATCTGGTCAGCAGGAGATTCTCAGGCCCGGGTTCCAAGATGGATCTTTCCAACTAGAGCGTTGCTCTCCAGATTAATCTTTCTTTAGACTTAACTTTCTAGTTGCTGGATTCACATTCAGGCCCTTCCCCCCCCACACTTTTCCAGTTCCTCTTTATTACTGTCTTCTTCCCTTAGAATGTAAACTCCTTGAGGGCAGGAACTATTTTGTTTATCTTTTATTTGTATCTCAAGTGCTTGGCACAGTGCCTGGCACATGCTAATAATAAGTGTACTCTTGATTATGAACTTGAATTGTAAAAAATATTACTTCTTATTTTCAATTACCTCTGACTGAAATTTAAGATTTCCTTCAATTATGAATTTAGACCAACAATGTTATTCTGTTTTGTTTTGTTTTTTGTTTTTTAGGCAATTGGGGTTAAGTGACTTGCCCAGGATCACACAGCTAGTAAGTGTCAAGTGTGTGGTCTGAGGCCAGATTTGAACTCAGGTCCTCCTGACTTCAGGGCCAATGCTCTATCCACTGAGCCACCTAGCTGCCCCAACAAATGTTATTCTTGCAAGTGACTTGCAGAGTTCACCAGATTGCCAAAGGGATCCATGACACAAAAAAGTTTTGAGAGCTCTTGATATAAGAAATGAGAAAGAACAGAGTCTTGTACTTCTATATCATGAATACTTCCTTCAAGAAAAAAATTTGGGAGATGCTAGAGAAATTGATTCTATTTTGAAAGGCAATGACTTGTTACTGATATGGAAGTCATTGCTGAACTAACAGAATGGTGACTAGTTACAGGGAAGATAAAAAGAATACAAAACTATGTAGAAGAATTTAAAAAATTATGAAAATATGCTATTTAATTGAAGTCTAATCTAGTCTATTTAAGAAAATTATTGAAGCAAAAAAAAAGTGTAAATGGAAGGAGGAAAAGATATTGACACCAATTATGACAATTTTACGCAAAAACTCAACCATTATAAATCAATTGCCATAATGAGACCAAAACCACCTCAGCCAGCAACCACTTGATCTCCTTACCAGTCATACAGATGTGCCAAATAATAACAATAATAGAGAATATAAACTCGTTATAAAATCTTACAGAGAAGGATGGTAGAAGATTATGAGCAACACTGCCTCATAAAACATTGAGAAGCTATAAAAGGAAAAACAAGTTAAAGGAAAACTTAGTAAAAGACCCAATTAAGCAAAATTATTCCAAGGGCATTTAATTTTGAAGCCAAAGGGAAAATGACCAATGTGAAAAAAATTGAAAAAATTTTCCAGATTTTTATAGCAAACTCTTTTCATGACCAAGGACAATGCAGTCACCAGATTTGAATTCTAATGTTACGGTCCCAGATGTGTGCCTTGACCGATAAAAAAGATGGGAAAAGCAGCTTGTCTAGACTTAGTGTGTGGGGGGGGAAGGGGGGATGATGTTCTTTTTCCATTTGAAATAGATGAAATAACAGAGGCAACAAGGTGTTAATGTGTTAACAAGGCATTAACTCCAAATGATCACTTTAAGAAATATGAACAGGTCCCTTGAGTGAAGGGGCCAAGCTCATTGGCTAAGTTCAGGTTGTTTTGTGGAGGAGACCCTTGGGGGTGGGGCGAGGAGAAGTGAAAGAAGAGATGTCTCTCACCTCCCCACCCTACTTCATTGGCCATGACAGGTAGGAGCAGAGAGGGGAACACTTTATCCAGCAATTTGAGGATTCATGGGTTTGAGAGTTCTAGGCACAAACAAGGGGGCAGACACAAATTCCAGATGGGCATGAGCATAGGGAAGCATTCACTGGAGGGAAGAAAGCAGCTTCAAGGGATGGAATCCCTGGCAGCCAAGAACACAATTGGCCATGCAGAGGAACAGAACATAGGAACCAGCCAAGGGCCCAGCCTTGCTCAGCCAAGATGCTGTACCCAGAGGGAGTTCTATGAAGAGAAAGGTCCAGCAATCAATCAATCAATCATTTATTAAGTGACTACTATGTGACAGGCAGATATGCCTCACTACTGTTTTACTCTCAATTCATCCTACTTTACCCATGGACACTTCGTGTACTTGCAGAAGAGTGCAACTCAAGCTTATGAAAAGAATGTTTTCTAGCTACTGTTTTTATAGTCTGCCATCTTAATAAATGATTTTGCTAAGAATTAATTGTATCTTCTAGCTGATCATTCATGGGAAGCACAGAAGTGGGAGCTTACGAGCTACATGGTTTTCAAAGGGTGGTTTGACGGGCTACCTTGAGGACTTGATATAGCCAGCCTCCTGGGGATCCAATCTGTAGACCTGTGAGTGCAAGCTGGAAAAGTGGCCCAGAGTGGGCTCCATATAAGTATATGAAGAGAAGATTCATAATGGAGGCAACATAATTTGGAAGGCAAGGCATTGGAAGAAAATAAAAACTCTCTCAAACTTTATTATTACCAAAAAGGGGGTTATCAAGAGAACACAAATAACGACCAATCCATATGCCTACTTTCCCATCATTTTTATGAGACTAATATGTACCGGTATCAAGCAGATCCTTGGTAAGGATATTATTAGATGACTTTCACAAGATTTACTCATTGTAGACCACATTTTTACCATAACACAACTGACAGAAAGATGGAGAGGGGAAAAAAGTTTTTATAATCTTTATTATTGATAGACTATAAAAAGCGCTTGATTCACTAAAGAAAGCTGCCTGTAAAGGTTTTCCTCTGACAAAGTGTCTCACATGGCAAAATTATACAAAATTTCTTGAAAAATACAACAGGTCAATGACCCTGTGATTATTATTTTATTAATTTTAATTAATTATATAATGATTGTTATATTATATGATATACTATGATATGATATGATTATATATTATATAATATATAGTGATATAATATGATTGTATATCATATAATATATAGTTATATAATATGATTATTAATATAAAGTGAAGCATAAACTAGGTATGTAACCTTTGATAAGCTTAAAACTGCACTGAGACTTTTGGGACATCCTGTATATGCCCGCCAAAAATGCTTATCATTCATGGTAGAGATCCAGTACAGAGTGCTGGTTGGAGATCTCTATAAATGGTGAGATTCTGTCAATGCTCCTGTTTGCAGACGATGTGCTAATTGCACAGCATGTTGCAGAACTTCCTAAATGAGATCCATAATTGCTCATAAGTGTTTGGTCTAACTTTCCAAACAAGAAAAAAACAAGTGCATGAAGAATATCCATTGCTCAGACAGTGCTATGCAGCTGAATGGACAATCAGTAGCACTCATCTACTGTGTGTGTGCGTGTGTGTGTGTGTGTGTGTGTGTGTGTGTGTGTGTGTGTGTGTGTGTGTGTAAAAGGAATGAGAAAGTGGACCTCCACACATGTAAGGTTTCACCTGTGGCACGAGGGCCTGTCATTGTGTGTGGTTTTGAAGAAAGATAGAATAGATATCTCTAACCTCTTACCCACCCCTTTCTCCAAGAGAAACTTTCATTCCTGCCAGGAGGGGAAGCAACAGGTTGAGAGAAGGGAGGTACTGGGCTAGAAGGATGTCTATCTGCTCCCTTAAATACTATTAGTCTAGGGGATGTGATCAAGTCTATTTATCTAACTTCTGATTGCTTTGTCATTTGCAGGGAGGGGTGATCAGGGAGATCCCAAATTCTATATCCAAGACTTGACTTCTTCCCCACCTAATACCAGTTCCACAGTGAACACACATAATAAATAGCAAAGAAGCCCATTTCCAAATCATAGCAAAACAGAAATAAAAGGAAGTATACACAAAGAATATGTAACAGATAATACAGAGTGAAAGAGCTCTCCCATTAGGAGTGAGATAACTCAGCTCAATCAAGAGAAAGGATCCTGGATCTCACCCAAGTGGAAACCTTCTGAAGCCTCCAGAGTATCAAGATGGGAATAGAGAATGATGAAGACTGTCATCTCCTCTCCTGTCTTCCTAGAATCTTTTCCTTCAGCAACCTAAAGTGGGATTGACCTCCTCCATCTTTTCTCTCAAAGCTAGAAGCCAAGGGCACTCAAAGCAACTTGATGATCAAAGAAGACTTGGAGCTCTATGAGTCCCCAAAGGGGGAACTCCCACTTGAAAAGCCCCCAAAGGGGAACTGCCTGAGAACTGAAGCTCTCCATCCCTCCCCAACTCCACCCTGACCCTCATGCAAGGCATGTATGTAACTGTACATATGTGTGTATTATCCTAGGCTGCATCAAGAGGCATTGGTGTGCAGAGCAAGGAAGGTGATAATAACAGTTTTCTGTTCTAGTTAGAACATATCCAGAATATTGTGTTCAATTCTGGGATCTATATATGTATTTTTAATATTGATTTAAAAAAAAACATTGATAAGCTGGAATGGGTCCAGAAAAAGATCATCAAAATAGTGAAAACAACAGAGATCATGCCATATGAGAATCAATTGAAGGATTGGTGATGTTTATCCTGGAGAAAAGAAGGCTTGAGCAGGGATAGGGTCATGATAGCCATCTTCAACCAATTTATAGAGCTGTCCTCTGAAAGAGGGTCTAGACTTGTCAATTAGAGCATTTTTAAACACTATATGCTGGGCACTGTGCTAAGTACTGGAATACCAAGAAAAGGAAAACATAGCCGCCACTCGCCCCCCAAGGAGACCACAGTCTAATGAGAGAGACCCATTGTTCTGGTTTACCCCAAAGGGTAGAAATAAGGTTGAAGTTTCAGAGATACCAATGTGGGTTTGATATCAGAAAAGACTTCTTAATTAAAACAACCCAAGGAGGGAATAGGCTGTCTTGGTTGCTTGTGGGTTCCTTTTCACTGGAGATGCCTGAGGAGATATTAAATGACAACTTGTCAGCACTGTCAAAGAGAGTATTTTTGTTCTAATGCAACTGGATTCAATGACCTCAGAGCTCCATTCCCATTCTTCAATTCTGTGGGGTCATATGGTAAAACAAACATAGTTTGTCTTAGGTCTTGAAGTGTGATTGTCAGAAATGTTTCCTTCCCCACCAATTGATTAATTTTTCCCCATGTTATTTACTTTACTATTCTGCCTCAATTAAATGCTTTTCTATTTGATTTATAGTTCTTGCCTAGTAGGTGAATAAAGAAAGGACTGGTTGGGGGGCTCAAGTAATATTTGCATAATTAAGATACTTTCATCCCTTAATGCCCTCATGACTTCCAAATTAATTTCCTCTACATTTTCTAATTCCAATTTGACTTCTTTACCTATCTTTCTTCTTTCTAGTATCATTTTTACCTCCTCTATAAGCATATCCAGGACTATATATGACCCCAAGTTCCCCAGAACACTTGAACTAAGAAAAAGCTCACTGAGATCAACATTTCAAAGGAAACAAGCAAAGAAAGTTAAAGGGGAGAGAGGTAGAAGGGAGACCTTTTCCCAATATGCTGCCAGCATTCAAAGGAGAGGAAGTAGATAGGTGACCTCATCCTCTGTAGTTTTATTGGAGGGAAATTGGTTATCCCTACAGCTTTAAGACATGGAGGATAGCATGATCCTCCTAAAAAATAACTATGGTGACCTGAAGGAGGGATGGGGAGCAGGTCAAGGACTGGAGTGTCTCTCTCCTACACTTGAGTTACAGAAAGGCATCCTGCTGCACATAGTACAGACCTCACAGGACTGTTGTGAGAATCAGATAATGTATGTAACCAGTTTGGACCTTAAAGTTCTGTACAAATGTCTACTGGTAAGTAAGTCACAAGGGAGCTATAGGAATCCAAAGTTAGAAGTTACTTTGTGCTTAGATGGTGAAAGCAGCATCTGGGTAAGAGAATTTGAAATCAGTCCTGAAAAATTTGGTAGACTTCAGGTAGCTAGAGGGGAAAGTAGAGAATGTTCTAAGTGAGGAAAAAAACATAGGTAAAAAGTTTCAAGGCAGGACAGTATGAGACATGTTCATAGGATGGTGAATAGAAGAGTCTGACTATAATTGACAGTTACAGAAGCTATGCTAGATAAAGCTGAAAATAGATTGAGGTTAGGTCATAAAGAATCTTGATGCCAGGCTAAGGATTCAGGCCTTTATCCAAATGGGGAAATGGTATGGGGAGCCATCGGTGGTATTTGAGCAGGGAAGTGTTATAATGGGAACAGTGTCTGAGAACACTTAATTGACAGCAAAGGGATGGAAACAGCATACAAGACACAGATGCCACAAAAGAGAGAGAAAACAAAATGGCTTTCTAGCCAATTTTCCACCCACCAGAGCTCTCTGGGACAGGGCCTTTTTTTTTTTTTTTTTTTTTTTTTTTTTTTTTAGGGCTTCATCTTGTCTTTAAAAATATAGTTTCTCTCCATTCCACTAGGAGATGACAGGATAGTGGAAATGGTCTCCAGCACTCTCTTCTTCCTTTTCTCCCTCCCCTTCCCCAACAACACCCACACATATGCACAGCCTTCTGATGACTTCTGATAATTGAGTGTTGATGACTTTCCCTAAGTGTCATTGTGAAATACTGAGTCACACTTAATATTACCAACCCACTGCCCAGGTCCTTGGATCTAAGTGAGAGAGTGGGTGGGCCATTGAATACCAGATACCATGCTGCATACAGCCAGAACTAGGAGAATAATTTGGGTTGAGTCATTTCAAGTCATTAACAAAAGATGTGGCTCACTGGGAAAAGAGGGAAACATTGTCTTTTTCTGCCTTGTTGAAAATTAGCTTCTCTGTCATTAATATCTAGCATTGATATAGTGCTTTAAGATTTCAAAGTGCTTTACATATATTATCTCATTTAATCCTCATAACAGTCCTTTGAAGTGAGTACTATTATTATCCCCCATTTTACAGCTGAGAAGACTGAGGCATACAGAGATGTTAAGTGATTTTCCCAGATCACACAGTTAGTTAAGTTAAGGTGGAACCTTCCAGACTCTTAAGTCAAACATTCTTATCTACTGTACTACCTAAATATTCTGAGAACAAAGACTTGCTACACATTCACATTTACTAGCTTTGGGACTGTGGACAGAGTCCCAGGGAAAGAGCACTGGCTCCAGGGTTCAAGAACCTGGGAGATTAGGGAACTAGAGCTGAAAGGAACCTCAGAGGCAATCTAGCCCAACCCTCTCATTTTGCTGATGAGGAGAATGAAACCCAGTGCAGTCAGACCAAGGCATGCTCAAGATTATACAGGTAGTGAGTAATAGAACTTAGAGATTACCAACCCCTGATACAATGTAGACTATCAGAGGAAGCATGGTACAATAGACAAAGAAATAATTCTGTAGTCAAAGGACCTGAGTTCAAATCCCATCTCTGCCACTTACTACCTTAAGCAAGCCCCAACCTCCCTGGTCCTTAGTTTTCTCAACTGTAAAAAGAGGGGGTTGAATTTAATGGCCTTAGAGGTGTCTTCTATCTCTTGATCTCTGTTCCTACTTTAGGATAAATCCTTTACCGTAGGCTCTAGCAGGGGATTTATGAGCTACAGAAAGATTTTCTATCATCTGCCATGTGTGACTAAGCTATTCCTTCCCTCCTTATGCTGAAGAAATAGAAGGGCTATTTGAGATTCAATGCAATTGAGTTGGGCAGGCCCATGAGATGGGACAGAGAGTTGATATCAACTAGTGTAGGGAGTAAATTGCTTGGATCCTTGTCTGGTGATGCAAAGAGGAAACTGGGGTGGGAGGGGAGGTAAGAAGTGGAGATATAGGGACTGGTATCTTAATGGGATGTGGGGAAGTGGATTGTTATAAGATTCTGGGGAGAGTGTACCCCTTATGTATGTGATAGAATAAAGGAAATGTCCTTGTCATCTTTTTTGCCATGCTAAAAGACATTAAGTAAATGTCTTTTGCTTTAAGCAGTGGTCATCTGGTGGCACAGAGCACTGGGCTTGGAATCAGGAAGACTCATCTTCATGAATTCAAATCTAGCCTCAAAGACTTACTAGGTGTGTGACCTGGGCAAGTCACTTAACCTGTTTGCCTCATTTTCCTCATCTTTAAAACGATCTGGAGAAGGAAATGGCAAACTACTCCAGGATCTTTGCCAAGAAAACCCCAAATGGAATCATGAAGTCAGATGCAACTGAACAACAGCCTTTGGTAACATCTGTTTGTTTGTTTTTAAAGGAATGTTGGTAGGAGCTCGACCTATGGTTTTGACTGGATACTGACCCAAAATATACCATATACCAAGAACAGCTTTGAATAGGTCCACAATTGAGGGAGACCAAATTATAATAATTTGTTTTCTCAGAAATGATAAAAAAAAATCTAGCTCAAGAAAACAGAAAAGAATAGTCAAGCTTGGTTCTTTAAACAAGACATTCTTTAGGTTCTGAGTGTTTGTTAATTTAAGCAGCTTATTAAAATTGTTAAATCACAGAAAGTTCTTGTATATGCCTTTTTCAGGGAAAAAAAAGAAAAATTATGAAATATACACTCCATCTATAACACAGCCCTGAAATTTTGTGTCCTTTTTTTCCCCTCAACTTAGTTAGAGTAGAGGTCATAGCGGAAAAAAGGAATGCCTCTCTTCAGTTATCGTGGACAGAATTCACTTAAAACATCAAATAAAGACTATAATCTTTTAGAACTTAGAGAACCTTTCATCCTCATATTTGAAGTTTTCAATGTCCCATTCTCTATAGGCAGTATCTCTCTCATGTCTATCCAGGAAATAATGCCAAGAAAAGAATCAATATTTAAGATTTCAAAGCATGAAAAGTTACAAACAAGCTAGAGATCGCCGTCCATTGTTGCAGAGCAGTGGAATCATTGACTGGAATAGAATTTGAGAGTTAAGAGGAGAGGTACATGTTGCACAATCCACTTCCCCACATCCCATTAAGATACCAGTCCCTATATCTCCTCTTCTTACCTCCCCTCCCACCCCAGTTTCCTCTTTGCATCACCAGAGAAGGATCCAAGCAATTTACTCCCTATACTAGTTTGAATCCAACCAGTCCCACATTCTTCCCAATGCAAGAATTAATCCTTGTAGTATGAATATAATGCATCTCTGATAGACTGCCACCAATTCTACTTATACACTTCCAATGAAAGAGAACTCACAGCCCTCCCCTCATATATCCAATCCATCGTCAGACTTTGTTGTTTCTAATTTTACATCTTTCATATATGTCTTTTTCTCTCTATTCACATAGCTACCACTCCAGTTCACCCTCAGCATCCATCTCCTGAACTATTGCTATAGTTCTCAGCAGTCTCCCTGCCTCAAACCTCTCCCCACTCCTACCCATCCTACAACAAACTGCCAAAATTATTTTTCTAAAATACAGGTTAGATCATCTCACTCTGCTATCTAATTAATTCCAGTGGCTCCCTATTAATTTCAGGATCAAATATAAAGTACTACCTGATATTTTATTTTATTATAAGGTTCTATCACACTGGAAAAGCTTCAAGTGCAGGCCCAGCAATAGATTATGTACCTGTGGCCTGAGGACCAACCTAATGAAGGTTGGAAATTGTCATCTCCAGAAATGAGGCAACTGGAACTAGAAGGTCTGGAATTTAAGAATGCCTCAAATGATCAAGCACATTTTTGTGTCAGTTGACACACTAGGTCCTTCTGGCACTACATGGCTCTGTGGATGGAGGGCTGGACTTGGAAAGTCAAGAAGACCTGAGCTTACTGATCTGCATCAGTTGAAGAAATACCAATATCAGTTGATGCATTGTGGAACTTTTGAGGTCTTGAAGAAGAAAAAAATACCAATGATATAGTCCTGAGGGACTGTGGTTATAGACAGTCATTTAAGCTCTCCCCAGACTATCCCAGAGGACAACAGAGTATTTGCCAATTGGCTAAGAGGGAAATAGACGCTTGGCACTTTTTGGAGATTGAAGTGGGCTTTCTATCATTGGAAGTGCTTTTCATAGCCTGGTATTATGGGGATTTGATGGAATTTCTTTGTTAAAGTCATCCAACCTGGTCATAGCTGCTATTCTAGATGCTCTCTGTGACACATGGTTGCTTGGATTACAGAAAGCACACACTGCCTTTTCTTATCTTAAAATCCACCCAAAGAAAAAGTTCAGTCAGTCTGTGTAAGGGAAGAACAAAATTTACCAGAAAACCTAGGGATGGCTTACATTTTCTGTAAGTGGGTTTGGGATGAATTGTCAGATAATATCAGTGATCTGTTAAGCTACTCTATTCCTCTTCTCAGCCAATTAGTAAGGCAGAACAGTAAGAAAGAGGTTCTTTTTTCCTTCAAAGTCAGAATGGATGTCACTCAACCTGCCAGGAAATGCAAAAATCAAATTGACTTTATCCCCCAGATGGGTTAACTGTTGAGCAACCAAGACATTTCTCCAAGATCATGCTTGCTTACGTGGTGATTACTAGGATCTGATTCCCTAATCTTAATCTGTGCCCAAATAACTTTGGCATTTATATTTTCCTGTTCATCACAGGTATAGGTACTATAACAGGAATACCTGGGTAATGAGGAAATACATTCAGCATTGGGAAGGCTATGTCTATTACATAGATAAAGCTGGAACTTTTAAATACTCTCTATACATTCATTGGAATTCAAATCAAGGAAGAGTTGATGTATACTAGCAAACTTCATCAAAAGTTGCACTTTGGCTAGTGCACTGTATTTCTGAACCATGAGTCTAAAGTTCATGGTACCACTGGGAGGAATGCAGGTCTCTCAATAAACTCAGATACATATTCTCCTCTTGATCAGGTTACACATGTATCTCTCAACCCTTCAGAAATTCCACATTGCAGAGAGCAGGCACAGATCAGTATGATGATAGAATTATAAATTTCAAGTTGGAAGGGTCTTTAGAGGAATCACGTCTAACTCCTTCCTCCCTTTTACAGGTGGGGAAACTGAAACAGAAAAAGGTTAAGGGACTTGCCCATGATCACACAGCTAGTAAATATCCAAGTTAGGATTTAAATTCAAATGTTTCTGATCTCAAGTCTAGCAATTTAGCCACTATTCCATCTAGCTGCCTCCGATGCCATCTAACTGTCTCAATAACACATTTTTCTCCTCTTCATCAGCCCACAAAGAAGTTTAAAATAAATCATTTCAAAAATGAAAGTGTATTTCTTTCATATTTTTCTTTGATCCATTTTTTTCATTATCTTATAGGCAAAAATAGAGAGGCTGGATGGCATCATGGATGGAATGCTGGACTGAGAGTCAGAAGATCTGGGTTCAAATTCCACCCCTGAAACTCACTAATGGTGGTACCCTGGGCAGAGTCTCTAAACTTCTCCAAGCCTCAGGT
This sequence comes from Vombatus ursinus, assembly GCF_900497805.2. Lineage (NCBI taxonomy): Eukaryota > Metazoa > Chordata > Mammalia > Diprotodontia > Vombatidae > Vombatus > Vombatus ursinus. Next base: position 4,937,998 of record NW_020950098.1, read on the forward strand.
AAACCTCTAAGATTATTAGTTGTTGATAGATAGCAATGTATTTGTGAATGTATTTGTGCGTTCACCTAATCAATAAGTATTTATTAAGGATCCACTAGGCACTAGGCACCACTAAGTTCACCAGACACAGTTGCCACCCTCCTGGAGTTTACAAGGGACAGCATTTCAGGCATGAAGAATAACCTATGCAAAGGTATGTAGATGGGAAATGAAGGCCGTGCTGGGAAGGAGCCAGTAGTACGGTGTGACTACAATGTAGAGGTTGTGAGGAGGGATGATGTGTAATTAGCCTGGAAAAGTAACTTGGAGCGAGATTGAGATGAGAGGTGAGATGAGATGGAGACACAGAGAGAGAGAGAGAGAGAGAGAGAGAGAGAGAGAGAGAGAGAGAGAGAGAGAGAGAGAGAGAGATTGAGAAAAACAGAAAAAAGAGAAAGGAGAGGGAAAAGGAGACAGAAGAAAAGGAGGGAAAAGAAAAGGGATAAGGAAAGGGAAAGTAAAGAGGAAGAGAGGAAAAGAAATGGGGAAACAGGAAAAAGATAGGGAGAAAGAAGAGAGGAAAAGAAAGAGAGAAACAGAAAAAGGGGAGGAAGAAGAAGGAGAGGGAAAAGAAGAGGGAGAAAGAGGGGGAGAAATGGAAGAGAAAGAGAAATAGAAGGAGGAGAAAGAGAAGAAGGAAGAGGAGAGGGAGACAAGGAAAAGTGGAACAAGATAAGAGCCTTGTGAATAGGGGACAGGACATGGATGTTGCTGATGCACACAGACTGAAGAATGACCAAATTAATAGAAAAAGAAACAAGACAGAATAGTTATCACTAAAACCCAACTAGGAGTGAATAACAATAGTGTCGATGGAAGCAGAGAGGCCAAAACTGATAACAACTAAGAAAAGACCATGGGAATTAGCAATAAAGAGATCACTGGTGACTTTGGAGTACAGTGGTGGGGATGGAAAATAGATATCAAGGGGATGAAAAGCGAGTTGGAAGGTAAGAAAGATGGAATATAAATAGGTTTTTTTTCCTTTCCTCCCTCTCTCTCTCTCTCTTTTTTTTTTTTTTTTTTTTTTTACAAATTTGGCTATGAAGGAAAGAGAAATATAGGGAAATATCATGAGGGGGTGGTATCAAATGAAGGTTTTCTAAGGATGGGGGAGATCTGGGCATGTTTGTAAGCATCAGGGAAAGAACTAATGGATAAGGAACAGTGAAAATTAGGGACAGAGAACGGGGATATTTCTAAAAGGTAAGCTAACATAGAAAATAAAAGAAAAAATAGTTTCCTTCAACTTAAACACTATTTTTCAAATCCAAGAAGAGACATTTTTCCCTATCTGCCAAACTCATCCCCAATGCCAGACACATCACAATCAATCAAGGCTTTGCACTATGATAATGTACTTATGAGGATGCTTCTGTGGAGCAATAGTGGCATCTAGTGACCAGGTAAGTTAATCATACTTATTATAGTCACTATACCAGTGGGACATTGCCTCCACCCTCTTGGGATGACAGGATCCTAGATTTAGTTTTGAAAGAGTTCTTGAAGGACGTTGAATCTAGCCTTTCATTCTAGAGATGTGGAAAGTGAAGCTTAAGTAGGCTAAGAGACTTGTCACTCATCTGTGACTTCATTGCTTGAAACCTAGAGAGGTTAAGTGAGTTGCCCAGGGTCACACAAGTCGTAAATAATAGGGGTGGGATCTGAATCCAAGCTTTCCTGACTTCAAGTTCAGCACCTTATTTTATGTGTAGGAAGCCAGACTTGAACCAAGCTCTTCCTGGCTTCATGACTAGCTTCCTATTGGCTATGACATTCAATCTCTCTATTGTTTTTCAGTTGTTTTTCAGTCATGTCTAACTCTTCATGACCCCAATTGGGGTTTTCTTAGCAAAGATACTGTAGTGGTTTGCCACTTCCTTCTCCAGTTCATTTTACAGATGAAGAAACTGAAAGCAAACAGGGTTAAGTGACTTGCCCTGGGTCACACAGCTAGCAAGTGTCTGAGACTGGATTTGAACTCAGGAAGACTAATCCTTCTGACTCCAGGCCCAGGACTCTATCCACTGCACCCCCCAGCTGCCCTTAACCTATTATACACTATATATTATGTATGCTCCTAGTCCATGAATTAGTAAATATTTGTGAAGTAAGTTCCAGGCACCATATTAGGCACAGGGGATACAAAGAAAGGAAAAAAAGGTCCTTCCCCTCAAGAAACTTACATTCTAATGAGGCATATAACATGGAAATAGATACAGAATAGATGAAAGGTAGTCTTAGGGACAACTAGGTGGCATGACTGAAAAATGACTGGACAAAATCTTAGAGGAGAAGGCTCTAGCAGTTTGGGAACCAGGGACAGGCCTTTTACAGAAGGTGGGATTTAAGCTGAGTCTCAAATGAAGCTAAAGATACTAAGAGGTAGATATAAGGGAGGACAGGAGCAGGGAGGGCAGCCTGGGTACCAGGGCATTAAGATGGGAAATTGAGTGTCCTGTCTGGAGTCCAGCCTCCTTATTCAATGTAAATTGGTCTCTCCAAAGTTACTAATGGTCTCTTTATTGCCAAATATAATTTGGCTTTGTCTTAATCCTCATCTTTCTTGATCTCTCCGTAACCTTTGAAACTGTCAATCACATTCTTCTTACGCATATCCTCTCCTCTCTTGGTTTTTAATGCCAAGGCTCTTTTCCTGGCTCTCCTCCAATGTGTCTGCTCCTTTGCTAGATCTTCTTCCAGTTCACAGTCACTAACTCCCACCCCTCTCTGAGTTTCTGCCTCTCTCTATCTACTGGTGGCTTTCTTATTTCCTCCAAACTGCCTTCTCAAGTCCCCTCTGTCCTTAAAAAGGACCTTCACTTGACCCAGATATCCCCTCAAGCAATATCTTTCTTCTCTTTTCAGCCTCATTCCCAGAAAAAGCTATCTACACTCACTGCTCTCACTTCCTCTCCTCTTATTCATTTCCCAGCCTTTATAAACAGACTTCTAACCTCATCACTCAAGTGAAGCTTCTGTCTTTAAAGATCTCCTAATAGCCAAGTCTGATGGTCTTTTCTCTGTCCTCATCTTTCCCAACCTCTCTGCTGCATTTGACACTGCTGATCAACCTCTTCTGAATACTCTCTCCCTTCTGGGTTTTCATGACAACACTGACTCCTGTGAGACCGTGGACAAGTCATTTAACCCTGCTTGCCTCAGTTTCCTCACCAGTAAAATGAGCTGGAGAAGGAAATGGCAAACTTCTCCAGTATCTTTGCCAAGAAAACCCCAAACGAGATCACAAAGAGTCGGACATGACTGAAAAACGACTGAACAACTGTTTCCTGGCTCTCCTTCTTCTTTTCTAACTGCTCCTTCTCAGTCTTCTTTTCTGGCGCATCATCCAGATCATACCCCCCTAACTGTGGATGTTCCCAAAAGCTCCTTCAACCTTCTATCCCTTCGTGACCTCATCAGCTCCCATGAGTTGAGACCTGCTTGCTCCACCGCCCCAGAGAGCAGAACAGCAGCTTTCCTGGAGTATCTGCCACCATGCATTCCAGAATGTCTGGCTGTTAATTAGGGTTTTCAAAGTTAGAAATGCTCCTTTCTTTTTTTTTTAAATGAATTGACCCTGCTTGCTAAGAAATTTCTCAATGAAAAACTATAGCATCTTAAGCAAAGGCTCTACTGACTTTTCAAGTCAACAAGCATTTGTTAAAAGCTTAACTGTGTGCCATGCACTGTGCTAAGCACTCGGGACACAAAAAAAGGCAAAAACCTGGTCCCTTCCCTTAAAGTGCTCACATTCTAACAGGGGAGGCAATATGTCAATAGCCAGGAATATACAGCACACATAGAGTAGATGGAAGGGAATCTTAAGAGGGGAAAGCATTAGCAGCTGGTGGCACCAGGAAAGGCCTGGAGTGGATGGGATTTGGGCCAAGTTTTGGAGGAAGTTTGGGAAGCCAGGGGGTGAAGATGAGGGGACAGAGACTTTCAGGTGTGGTAGCCAGCAAGAAAAGCACTGAGACAAGGGGACAGCTAGGTGGCGCAGTGGATAGAGCACCTGGAGTCAGGAGGACCTGAGTTCAATTCCAGCCTCAGACATATAACATTTACTAGCTGTGTGACTCTGGGCAAGTCACTTAACCCCAATTGCCTCACCAAAAAAAAAAAAAAGCACTGAGATGGGAAATGGAGTGTCCTATTTGATGAATTGTAAATAGACCCGAATTGCTGTTACATAGGGTGGGTAGAGGAAACTGAGCTCCTTGAGAACAGGGCCTAGGGAAGGTCATTTACCTTTCTTTGTGTCCCTATCACTAAGCACAGTGCCTGGCTCATAGTGGGTGTGTATGTAATAAATGCTAGTTGACTGGCCAATTGACCAAGGTGTGAGAAAATTAGAAAGGGGCCAGGTTTGGAATGGCTTTGAATGACAAAGGAATCTATATTTGATCCTGTAGGTAATAGGGAGCCATTGGAGGAATTTGAGCAGGAAGAGGTGACATGGTGAAAAATGGACTTGACAGCTGAGTGGAAGTTTGATTGTAGTAGAGAGAGATTAGAAGCAGGGAGACTAGTTATAAGGCTATTATAATAGTCCAGGGGAAAGAAATAGATGATGATGAGGGTCTAAATTGGGGTAGGGAAGTGTGGCTGCATGAAAGGAAGGAAGGAGATCAAAAAAACTGTTGTGAAGGTAGAAAAAAATTTGTTAGCAGATTGGATAAGTGGGATGAAAGAAAGAATAATGACTCCAAGGTTGCAAACCTTAGCGACTGGGAGGATGATAATAAAATAGTAATAATTAATATATCTAATATTTATGTAATGTTTACTATGTGCCAGGCACCACGCTAAAGTGTTTTATAAATATTCCCATTTAATTCTCAAAAGAACCCTGGGAGGTAAGTGATAATATCATTCCCACTTTACAGATGAGGAAACTGAGGCAGACAGAGGTTAAGCAACTCTCCCAGGGCCTCATAGCTGGTGTCTGAGCCAGATTTGAACTCAACTATTCCTAACCCGAGTTTAGGGCTCTAACCACTGTACCACCCAGCTGCCCTCTACAGTAAAAGGGAAACTCTGAAGAGGGGAAGAAGAATTCATCTTTGGACATATTAAGTTTGAGAAGTCTGAAAGACATCAACTTGAGATGTTGAAAAGACAGGTGGTGATACAAGACAAGCTAAGAAGAGAAAGTAGGGCTAGAGATATAGGTCTAGGCATTATCTACATAGACATGACAACTGAACTCATCTTCCTGAGTTTAAATCTGATCTCAGACACTTATTGGCTGTATGACTCTGGGCAAGTCACTTAACCCTGTTTGCCTCAGTTTACTCAACTATAAAATGAGCTGAAAAAGGAAATGGCAAATCACTTCAATATCTTTGGAGCTGATGAGATCACTTAGTGAGTGAATACAGAGGGGAAAGAAAAGAGGGCCCAGGATGCAGCCCTGAGGGACAAAACAATTGTGGAGGCAGTTGAGATGGGTGAAGAACCAGCAAAGAAGGCTAAGAAGGCATTGTCCAACAGATAGGAGAACCTCAAGCAAGCATTAGCATTGTCACAAAAGGAGAGAGTATCTGGCAGAAGAAAGTGATCACCAGGGTGGAAGAGGTCAGAGAAATCAGGAAGGATTTGATGGAAGAAAATAATTTAATTTTGGAAGCCAAGAGACCTTCCAAAGAATATGCCTTAAGGCCATGCCCCTGGCCTTAGTCAAGATATTTGTCAAGATCAAAGAACTCAGAATACCCTAGTTCCTAATAATCCTTTGGGGACAGCTAGGTGATGCAGTAGATAGAGCACTGGGCTTAGAATCAGGAAGACTCATCCTCCTGACTTCAAATCTAGCCTCAGACACCTACCGTGTGACTCTGGGCAAGTAACTTATCCCTGTCTGCCTTAGTTTCCTCAACCATAAAATGAGTTGGGGAAGGAAATGGAAAACCACTCCAGTATCTTTGCCAAGAAAACCCCAAATGGGGTCACAAAACTTCAGAAACAACTGAACTGAATCTTTTATTTTCTTGCTTACCAAGGAAGTATATTGCTTTCCCTCTTTTTTTTTTTTTTGCTTTCCATCTCTATACTACTGAGATATCTCCCTATTTCCAAAAAATTACAATTTCACAGATAATGCTTATCTTCATCCAAATAGAATAGTTTTTGGTGGAACCCAAGTTTCTGTGGATTTCTGCATTCTCAGTGGAGATTTTTTTTTTAATGAGCATTCTATTTGTCATCTCATCTAGTAAATTGCTGCCCCAGACCAGACATTTGAAACAACACTGACCAAGCATCAGAGTTGGGACCTTTTCTCCATTAAAAGAAAACAGACAAGCCACTGGGGGCCCGGGAGGAGGATAGGTAGGCTACTACCTCCTCTGAGGACTGCTGTCTCCATACCGTGGTGTGTCAACCCCTAACAACCATCTGGGAGCTGCCACTCCACCTTCCCCACCAGCTGGTCTCAGCATTGCTCAGATAGCTAATGGAAACCCAACTTGAAAAGCAGCAGCCTCATCTTCAGCTCTCTTGAGACCTCTGCTGGCTGTAAAAAAAATCAATAGACCTCATTAGGATCCATAAATTCTCTGCAAGAATTCTTCTTTCCTCTCTAGTGTGGTGGGTAGATTAGTATAAATGTCACTGATTTAGAGAGCAATCGCTACTAACTGCAGGAAATAATATGGACAGAAGAATTTGAGCAATCCCCTTCCGAATTAGTACCTTGAATCCAAAAAGAACACTTCATTTAGGAAATCAAAGGAGTCCGGTGCATAGAGAGGGATTTGAAGGAATTTGATGACTGGGAACACAAACCGAAGGACCCAAACTTCCAGAAGCCACCACAACCTTCCCCTCCCCCTCTACAGCAGCTATCCCTGCTCGGTCCCTGCTGCATCCTCTGCAAAGCCAGTCACCTCCTCCTCTAGCTAGGAGGAAGACATCACAGTAATCTTGCTTGACCCAGGGATGCGTGGGAACTTGCAGCACAAATCTGAGAGCCTTCTGCAAAGTGGAGGTAATAATTGTCATTCCAACCGTACAAAGTTGTTCTGAAGATTAAATGAGATAATGTGTGTAGAATGTTTTGCAAACTTTAAAGCACTATATAAATGTCAGTTATTACACACACATACAAGATATCCCGAAAGTCTTAGTGATGTTTTAAGTTTAAAAACTTCAGTAAGACTTTTGGAACACCTAATATGTAGGTATTCTCTGCACATTTGCAATCTAGTGAACCTACAAAAACTAGTAACTTGCAGAGTAATCTCTTTCTACTGTGGGCAGCTAGGTGGCACAGTGGATAGAGCACTAGGTTTGGAATCAAGAAGACTCATCTTCCTGAGTTCAAATCCAGCCTCAGACACTTACTAGCTATATAACCCTAGGCAAGTCACTTCACCCTGTTTGCCTCAGTTTCCTCATCTGTAAAATGATCTGGAGGAGGAAGTGGCAAAACCACTCCAGTATCTTTGCCAAGAAAACCTCAAAAATGGAGTCACAACGAGTCAGACACAACTGAAATAATTAAATTTTTTTATGGGGGGCAGCTAGGTGATGCAGTGGATAAAGCACTGGCCCTGAAGTCAGGAGGACCTGAGTTCAAATTTGGCCTCAGACCAAACACTTACTAGTTGTGTAACCCTGGGCAAGTCACTTAACCCCAATTGCCTAAAAAAAAATTATCTATTCCCCAAAAGGGGTCATACCTTAAATAACAACGTCAACACTCCCTTGATCTTAGCCCAGAACATTAAAGGTGACTAAATCAGTGTCTCATTTCCTCTATCCCAGCAGAGAATCTTTAATTAGGGAACGGTCCACTAGTCATCAAAGGGACCCTTGATATAGCATGATAGGACTTATGCTGTAATCAACCAAGGTGTCATCAAAGTCAACCCTCTTAGTTTAAAAAGTAACTTTAAAAATTCTGAAAAAGGGGACAGCTAGGTGGTGCAGTGGATAGAACACCAGCCCTGAAGTCAAGAGGACCTGAGTTCAAATCCGACCTCAGACCAAACATTTGATACTTACTAGCTGTGTGACCCTGGGCAAGTTACTTAACCCCAATTGCCTAAAAGTAAAAAATAAATTCTGAAAACGGAAAGGATGTGATGCCAGTAGAGACTCAAATTACTGATGATCACAATAATAATATATATTATATATTGTTTATCCTTGAATAATAAACTCTTTATTAACAACAATAATAGCTAGCATTTATATATCACTTTAAGACTTATAAAGTATTTCGCATGTTATCTCATTTTAGCCTCACAACAACCCTGGGGAAGTAAGTGCTACTATTTCCCTATTTTATATATAGGAAACTGAGGCAGACAGGTTAAGTGACTTAGCCAGGGTCATACAGTAAGTATCTGAAGCTGGATTTGAACTTAGGTCTTCTCTACTCCAAGTCCAAGATTCTATGCATTGCACCACCTAGCTACCTAATATAACAGCATTTTAAAGTTTAACCCAGAATTTTCCAAACATTTCATTTGTTCCTCACAACAGTCACATGAGCTATGTGTGTCAGTACTTCAAGGGTCTGCATTTTCACTGGTATAGTGCTTCTCTAACACAGAACACAACCCCTCCATAACTTAGGAGACTGTCTTCAAAAATTGCAGTGGCAGAAAATTCCATCCTCCCTGGGACCAAACTGGTGATGGGCTTATTCAAACTTAGGTCTATGGATGACAATTCGTCAGCAGGCCCATAGCTGAAGCCTTTCCAGCTTGGTAGGTCATGTCAGATCTCAAACTTCACTAAGTATATCCATTGAAAACCCAGTATCACCACTATACCATGATAAGACAAGAGAGTAAGACTTTTATAGAGAGGATACACAGGGCAGCTAGGTGGTGAAATGGATAGAGCACCTGCCCTGGAGTCAGGAGGACCTGAGTTCAAATCTAGCCTCAGATACCTACTAGCTATGTGACCTTTGACAAGTCACTTGATTCTTTTGCCTCATTTTCCTCATCTATAAAATGAACTGGAGAAAGAAATGGCAAACCACTCCAGTACCTTTGCCAAGAAAACCCCAAATGGAGTCACGAAGAGTCAGATACGACTAAAACTACTGCACAACAACAGGTACTACACAGGTTATTATCCCCCATTTAAAAGATGGTTGAGTGACTTGTCCAGGGTTACTCAACTAGTAAGTGTCAGAGGTAGGATTTGAACCCAGGTCTTTCTTGGTTCAATGTGCACACCATGGTGCCAATGTAGAATGCCAATTATAGTAGAGATTGGATAGTTGGGGTTTTTTTGTTTGTTTGTTTGCTTTGCTTTGGAAATAGCCAGAAATTTAATATAGCAAATTATTAGGGGAAACTAGGTAAGATAATAGATTTAAACTTGCAAGGGACATCATCCTTTTACAGATGAGGAATCCAAGGCCCTGACAGGTTAAGTGATTTGCAAGTCTTAAGAGTGAACAAATTAAGTGGATTTGAACCCAGACCTTCTGACTATGAATCTCGCATCATTTCCATCCTGCCACAATCAATGTTGGTGTCATGGCAGAGTATGAGAGAGCTCCCGAGGTTCTATGGTGATCAACAGTTCCTCCCTCCTTTTTCAATCTTCCCAATGTCAGTATGGCCTTTTAATTTAAGCTTCCACAGCCTAAACCCTCATAACATTTCATCATTCGTAACTAAATCATTTCAGAAACAGAACAATTTACACAATAACAACATTATAAATATAACTTTGAAAGACTTACAAACTCAGATCAACACGATGGCTGACCAGAGTTTCAGAGGATCCATGATGAAGCACACTATCCACCTCCTGACAGAGAGGTAGTGGACTCAGGGTGCTGAAAGAGCCATATATTTTTGGACATGGCCAAAGTAGGAATTAGTTTTTCTGGACTATGAATATTTGTTGCAAGGATTTTGTTGTTTTTTTTTCCCATTGGGAGTAGTGAGGTAGTGGGAGGGAGAGAAAACACTTGTTCGTTGAAAAAAAAGTTTAATTTAAAATGAAAAAAATAATTTACTCATAAAAGACAATTATAATTCACTCTTTTCTTTTGAGAAGGGGCCATGAAGTTTTAATGTCCAGCTCTCTCCAGCAGCTTTGCCCCAGCACAACCGTGAGGAAGTATTGAGATATTTTTGGCTCCCAGAGGAAAGTGTCTTTCTGCCTTTTCAAGAAGTATAGTACCCAAATAAACGCTCCTATTAATGAGAAGACATTGAAGTCCTCCAGAAAAGGAGACAATACTACCATTCCCCTAGTCACTCATTTCAATCTTTCACATATCAGTAACAATCGGGTTCAGGGAATCATAGAAGGGAAGGAACCAAGAGTGAATTCAACATTCTGATACTTACCTGGAAGCCCTTAAGCCTTGGAGATGAATTTCCTCTGACGGTAAGAGTTCTCAGTGCCTGGCTACGTGAGGTTGTAAAAGATTTAAAAACTGAAGTTGTTTCCCCACACTGGAAGGAAAATTAATCATGCAAGTCAATGATGTGCCTGAATTCAATGGTTGGGAAATTCAAGGGAAAGAGGAAACATAAAGAGACTAATGAAGACCACAGGCAAATGGTCTGAATAGATAAGGGGCTCTGCTGATGCTGCACTGCCTCACCCCTTCTGGCCTGTTATGAGACAACTGGAAGTTGAATCAAGAAACTATGGGATAAAAAAGGTTAGAAGCATTGAAGCAGGGAGCCACCATTGAACCTGATGGAGTTCTGTGCAAAGCAGCCATCCCCACACCTTCAGTGGTCACGCACATTTTCCAGTTGGGAGAATAGCTACTAGATGTTGAAATACCTACCATCACTTGCTGTCTTAGAGAGTGTATATTAAATCCAAAGTTCTCTTGTTCTTTAAAAGTTCAATTCAATAAATTTATGAAGTGCCTACTATGTACCAGGACCCTTAAGGAGCTCTAATGGGGGAAGACAACACACAATAGAGTTGAAAGGGGGGTGGGGAACCAAGGGGTATGAAGTTCCATGAAGGTGAAGTCAAAGAGAGCAGCTGATGGAAGCTGGTGAGACCTCTGTAGATGGAGGCTTTGGGAGGAGTCTGATACTCCACCCCCCCAGTCAGAGGGGAGAGAAAACTGAGAGTAAGCTGAGAAGGTATTGAGCATTCAAAACCCAAATCAACCTGCCTGGTGATAAGTTTCTATTTGATCTAATTAGCACTACAGCTATCACTTCCGTGTTGTGGGGGTTAGGGGTGCAGCACCCCTGTGATCTGAAAAATCTGTGTAAAAATTTTTGGCCCTCCATACTAGAGAAGAAGTCTTAAGTTTTTTTTTCTTCCTCTTTTTCTTTTATGGTGTGTTTACAGTATCTTATTGTAAAATTGGGTTAAGTATTTGGTCAGAGGATCTGCATCGTCTGCTGGCCTTCGCACGTCATCTGCCGCTTCCACAAAACTCCCCAAATATTCCCATTTAATTTCTTATGCTGACTCGAAATGTATGGAAACTGTAATGGGAAAAGTCATGATGTGAAAGGGATAACTGTAATGCCAACTCAGCTAAGGATGTGATCAATCACAATTTGTCCAGTTTGCATTTTATCATTTGTGAATAGGGATTTGCAAAGGAGGGAACAGTAACTGGCACTCTATGCAAAGAGAGCGAAGAGGATAGAGACCAAGGATCTTCTCTGTCTAAATTTGTTGGTAGAAAAGGAGTTTTTCCTCCCTGGCAGCGGTCTATATGAGAGGGAATTGTGTTGATTTTGATATTTCTATGGACTTCCCAAAGCTATGTAAAACATGAGTCTAGGGTTTCCTTTCAGTTTGGTGGTCTAGTGGGGGCTAGGCTGTCACACTGAGCCCAGCTCTTCATTCCTTTGTTTTCCTTCCACCCTCCAGCCCTCAGATACATCCCTTTGAAGAGGCAAAGTCAAGGACAATAGCTAGAGAGTAGGTCACTTCTGGTAGGAGAAAGAAGTTACTTAACATTTCTACATTCCAAGATGGGGACCAAAAGAGAGGGAATAAAAAACCCTTCCCTGTTGGAGTAGTCTAGAAAGGGAGTTTTTCTGCAAATAATTCTTACAGATACATAACTCCACCCCACAGACAATACTTGGTAACCAGGCTTTTCGTTTTTGGTGTAAACTTTCAGCCAGGACCATAGGCATCTCTTACTGTTGCCTTGTGTGCATTTTTTTTTTAAGATTAAAAACAGTCAACTCTTTGTCTGTGGCAATAAGAGAGAAGGACTCAAAACTGAAAAAAAAAATATAGATATAACCCAGTTATCATTGCTCATTGTTTCTGTGGGGATGTATCAGGCAGAATAATGTTACAAGAGCCAATGAGTTACAAAGAATCAACGTTACAAATGAGCAATGAGTATCATTTAGCAGTACCAGGGAGGCAGTGAGAGGAATGTTATGAACTGTACTTATACTATTGGGAGCATAGATACAGATAATGCCTGAGAAGTCTCTGCAGGATTTAGGCATTCACAGAAGGAAGGGGAGTGCCCATGGCACCAAGCAATGATATCTCTAATGGCAATTAAGATTTCACACAATTTTCACAGGGATCTTGGAACTTAAAATTCTGCCACTGGCTGAAACCAAGAGAGTATTGTTAGCTAAATTTGTAGTTATTTGCCTCCCCAAATTTTCTGTCTTATCACCTAAAACTTATAGTTAGCAAAGAGACACCAACCACCGCTAATGCATAATGGTAACTATAGTGGGGCATCATCTTATGAAGTAATAGGACTTGACAAGTAAGAACAGGGATACTGAGAACATAGAATTAGAAAGTTCCCTGAGAAAGCTTTCTTCCTGACTTTTCAAGTAGTACAGCATCCAAACCATCTTAGGTCAATGAGAAGAAATGACTTTATAAAGCCCTCCAGAGAAGGAGTGAATCCAACCACTCCCCCATCCCTTACTTCAGTGTCTCATACATCAGTTAATAATAGGGTCCAGTGAAGCACAGAATTGAAGTAGTTCTAGGCAATTCAGTGATAGACTAATTTTGATATAAAATATCCTGATGTTTGAGGCACATGTTATCAAGGAATAACCAAGTTATCCATTGGTTTCCTCTGTTCTCTGTTTATGGGAACACATATGACCATGTTTGTGCTGGCACTGGGTGTCTTCTATCTTGAGTTCCCATTACTAGATATTAAAGGGTACAAGTAGAGTCAGCGTACATGGGTCATCCCTCCTAACTCGTGGCCAGTTGGGCAGGAGAAATTCCTCTAGCCTGAAGCTAGGGGAGATCATGCTAGCCTTGGTTTTTAGCCACATCCCTCTACCATTTGGTTAGCCTCTTTACTACTGCAATCTAGTACGGAAAGGGCTCCCAGATGTCCATATAAATGATTATATAAGTTGACTCTAATTTGGGGAAGATTTTTTTTTTGTTTAAAAGATTAATAAGACCTCCAGATGGTCCATGGGTATGCTAAGTCAGGTTCTCACCTTTGCACTTTTCAGAAACAGAACTGGGTCAAATACCACCACTCAGTACAATCAAAAATTCACAGCTTTATTCATCATAATCATTCTTTAAGTATTTAAACAGGAAAAAAATTTGTTTTGGTTTTTCCACAAAGGCCTGACAAAAGACAAGAAAATATCAGTCACAAAATATCCCAGTGAGATGCACAGTAAAAAGCACAGACTTCAAAATAGGTGAACTGTATACTATGAAAACATCAGATCATTTTTAAAGTGACATTCAGTGTATCTTTTATGCTCATAAATGCCCTCCTCCATCCTTTCCATTCACCCACCTACCAATTCCAACTTTCATCTGGACTACTGGCCATGCAGAAGGCATCCATTATAATATAAACTTTCAAAAGGAGCTTCTCAATCACACACACACACACACACACACACACACACCAGAAGGAAAAGTCCAATTATCATGCTCCTCTTGGTCCCACAACTCCAAATTGTGTTCAGTTCAGATACTCCTCCTTCATTGCGATTCTTACAATATCACCATCCTAATTGGGGCTAAAGGCAAAATCCTGTCTCTTAAAGATCACCTCCCAACTCTGTTCTCCAAGTTAAAAAGAGCTTTAAGCTGCCATCAGAATCCATCCTTTGACAAGACAATGGGCAAACCTGTATTTGTCCATGCCTTATAGCAGCTGTATCTTACAATGCTTTCTAAGTCCAGGTGAATGGGTGGAAGGGACATGAGCTGTTCTATGTCTGTTTGGAATTATGAAAGGGCATCAACATGCCATGGTTGAGAAGTACCTTGTATACACATTTGTGATCCATATAGCTTTCCACAGAAAGGGGGTGAAGGTCAGAAGCAATATAATGTTGTGAACATGCACAATTAGATTCAGGTATTTCAAAGACTGATATAAGAGGAAGAAGGAGGTGCAAAAACATCTGAATGAATCAACTCTCAAGGGAAATGCTGGAGAATACAGTATCAATAAAGATGGAAATAAAGAGACCTTTAATTACTTCTGCTGCCTGCATACCAATCCCAATGTGTAAAAGGGTGACAGTGACTCAGAATAAGTCTTTCTACATACTGTATAATTCTATACAGGCTTATTTTAATCTATAAAGCAGGAAAGAGGGCCTAATCTAATTGATTCATAGTTGTAATTACCTGGAATACAGAATGTTTTAGGCCAGTCTTTCCACAGTGCCTTGCCCTTAATAAATGTTTGTTGAGTTGAATGAGAGTTTGGCTAGTACAAAAGTCTTCTTTAAAAAGAATCTGTCAACTCTAAATTTTTTTAATACCTGGAACAGAATTTTTTAAAGTCTGGGTCGTCTTGATTCATAGGAATTGTTACAGTGAATGAGGCACTGAAATGGTGGGCTTCTTTAAGGACTAGGCATACATATCAACTCCTGGAAAAGGATCAGAAGAAGTCCTTAGAGGATCAATGAACTGAGACCAGTATTCAGATTTCAGTAGCCTAGCTCCAGTTCTTAGGGAAGAGAGCTGCCTCACTGTCCTTCCTCCTTCTATGCCAGTTTTTAACCTTCTTTGTGTCATGGACCTCTTTGGCAAATCTTGTGAAGCTTATGAACCCCTTTTCAGAATCACATTTTTAAAAGCATAAAATAACATACAAAGGAAACCAATTATGTTGAAATAGAGTTAATCAATTTAAAAAAAAAAAAAACAACAAATTTACGGGCCCCAGATTCAGAACCTCTGTTCTTTGTCTTAGGCTGGTAATGAATTCATCCCAAAGAAGAAAGGATTGAGATACATTCTGAAATGGAGCCAGAGATAGTTAAAGGTGCAGTGAGTAAGTGAGGGTTATGAGTCACTTAGGTGAGTGGGGAGAGACTGGAGGATGAAATAGACTTTAGGTGGTGCTATTTTTATCCTTAAAATCTAACTGGTGGGAAAAAAAAAACTTCAATCTCACTTTGGAAAAAGTAGTCTCTTTGGGGGTGGGGGTGGTAGACATCTCAAGTAGGCCTCCACTCACTACTTTTCCTGAGAAGTTGTCTTTGGAGGTCATGAAACTCAAGACAAAAGCTGTAACGAATTATTTGTCATATTTTTCAGTTTTTAGTTCTTGGGGGAGGGGGAGAAAAAGGAAGATAAAATAATAGTGCTCTCTTTCCTTCACTGTATGCGTCATTTTTAATCTTCACTTAACCCCCACATCAATCACATCCTTTTCATCCTAAAAAGATCATTATAAAAATTTAGTTTCAGCATCAGCAGCACAAGTGCAATAGAATTCATGCTTCTTGCAATTCTAAAAGCATCTTCGCCTGCTTTTTGCAGACTAAGCTGAAAGAGGCTCAATCTGTTTCCTTTAAGAGATTGCAGGAGAAATGGACCTCTGTTTTGCCAAAAGACAGCTACATGAAGAATGAGCTCCCTTTGAAAGCTCAGAAAATTTGAGATGACTCCCTGGCACTCTGTGGCAGGACTCTGTCCCATTTGGCAGAAAAAAAACCTACCCCACAGGTCTTGGGGTCATTTACACAGTCGTGGCAAATGGCTTTTCAGTGTTAGTGTTGACACTGTTGTGACCAGTGTACCTGCTTATCAATTGAAGGAGACAGGTCTAAGTCAAAATGGTCACCAGGGGATGTTTATCTTGACTCATTGGCATATTGCTTTGTGTATAAGTGGCTCAGTTTCCATCTGTAAAGTGGAGATAGCAGTTATAGTCTTGCTTACCGAGGGCTCTGCTCTGGTGATGAATGAACAAGGCAAAGATTAAGAACGTGGTTGCTCTCCTCTGAAACAAAGCCATATTCTGGTAACAAAGCAGTCTCTCCACAAGAGCCCAAGTTTCAAGTAACTAATGCATTTATAGTTACATTTGTCTTAGCTCTTGAGGATGAACACCCCTTGAGTGCAAGGGCCATCATGGTATCTGTGTACTCTTGTAGCACACTGAGAATGTCTTAACAAACTAAATGACCAACTATTGAGTCATGAATACCAGTGACAACTGGAGTACATCCATAAGGTGGAAGAAATGTAAAATCAATCAAATTTAGCAACTTGGGAATTGTTCAATGGGGAGAAAGCATACACACCAAGTGCTATTAATGCACAACCCAGCTATGTTCTGTGGATCAGAAGTTATGAGTATAATTGTGAGCCAGACACAGGGTTTCCACAAATGAAACTTTTGCATTCAATAGGTAACTAGGCAAAAATTACAAAGTTATAGAAAGGCTTTCTAGATTTCCTCCCAGGCCTTTTAGCATGAGGATAAAATCAAAATTTGACACTAGCTAAAAGAAACCACCACAGGGAAAACATACCTTCATACACAAATATACACACACACACACACACACACATACACCTACACACAGGGAAAAAGGAAGCTGGTGAAACTGATACGAAATCTTACACTCCACAGTTCTTGTCATAGCAAGCAAATGTGTACCTGTGTGAATGCTGATAAAATATATAAACTGGAGGTTTGGAGAGTGGTCACTGGGACCCTAGAGGTCCACAACATAGGAGGAAGGAACAAGGGTTAACAGTCTGGTGAAAGATAAGCCTTTCTAAACAGCTCACGATGAAAAAGTAGAAACATACTTCACATCAAAACCACATAAGTTTACTGTTCCACAAAATGTTCTTTACTCCCTTTGTTTCCTGGGTGGATGTGGCCACTCTCTGTCCCACACTGCAACTCTCCTTTCTAGCTCCTGTTGTGAGAATCACAATTCTCATAATGCTGGTTTTTGCACTCTTCTTTGCCCAACCCTTTGCTTTTTTTTTTTTAACCTGGAAAACAAAAATTCTTTTGGAGATTGTGAGACTGAACACCCTCAACACTATAAAAAAAAAGGAATGACCCAGACTATATAGCGCCAATAGGATGTCATCGCTTTTTAGTACCGCTGCTACCACTGGATGATTTGTTGAAGCTTCTGCTCATCTGAGGGAAGTGGACAGTTGGGGTTCTTTCTGTTGGGCCGTATAATCCCAAATTCCTGGCCGCAGTTGATTTCCGAAGTGGTTTGACACTAGGGAAGGGACTAAAGACGGGTGCTTTTGGATAGCTGGCTTGGGAAGGCTTGACAGTGATTGATGGCTCGGGTTCCTGCTGCGGGCAGGTCTGGTTAGCCCTGGGTTGCGTTTCAGCAGCACTCCCTTCATTAAGCTCCAAAGATTCTAGCTTCAGCTGGACCTCTGCCATGTTTGCATTGGCATCTCTAAACACAGGCTCAGGAGACTGTCCATCAATTGTCCTACTCGTGCTGTCTTCAGAGCTGCCGACATCTTTCCCAGCCTTCTCTATGCTGGTGGGGGGCATATCCTCCACTGCTCCCAGGCCAGCGGGCTTACAGCCTTCATTCTGCTCTTCAATCAGCCCAATGGTGTCCCCACAGCCCAGCTGGCTCTTGGTCCTGCTTATGTTCTTCCTGTGAACACGGATGTGGGTACGCCAAGGAGAGTTGAGTTTGGTCTTAAGGTCTTCATGGGGAATGGGAGACAGTTTGCCTCCTGTGTGACCAGGAATATGGATGACCGCATTTTTGGCAGCTCTGTTGGTTGTTTTCAGTTTCTTTCCCAAAAGAAGGTGATTTATAACTGGAGAATGATTTACCTGAGATGGGAGGAGACTGGTCACTAGTCCTTTATCTGAAAGAAATGTTAAAATGCATGTGAAATGTGCTAAAAGCACAGGGAGACATTTTCATCTCAGAGAGGTTGATTATACACCACCACACAGACATTGTGTAAGAGCCCATCCATCCCTCTACTTAGAGCAAAATAGTATGACTGAGAGCAAAATCATTAGGCTATTCAACTAGAATCAACCCAATAGTAAGCAGATTTATTAAAAGCTGAATTCCATATACCCCATGGATCTGATCCCCTCTTTTCCATTGCTCATGTCCAGGCACTTCATAGAATCATGGACTTAAGCCTGGAGGTAACCTTAAAGGCCATATAGTCCAACCTCATTTTACCGACACAACTAAAGCCACGTGAGGATAAATGACCTGCCCAAAGATACACAGACAGTGATAGAAGCAGGATTCAAAGCCAGGCCTCTCATTCCAAATTGGGTGCTATTTACACTCCACCATCTTGTCTCCTTTAATGGGATAGGGCAATCTATGGCATAAAAGCTTCCCACTCTTCATTTACTAAACACAAGCTACTCCCTGAACCTCACCCTTTGGCATAGTAATCTTTTGTTTACAAGCAACCACCTAAATGGTACAGTACCTAGAAACTGGGAGCTTTGTTGTTGTTGTTTTTTTTAAGCTAACAAGACAAGAAACTGTGACAATAATGGGATAAGAGCTGTCAGAATTTTAAGAGAAAGGAAAAATAAACACATAAGAGCCAGAGGGGTAAGAGATGTCATGGAAATATATCAAAAATTCCATGTAATCACAGTTAACCAGCCTCCCCAATCCTAGCCAAGACAAGTCATCTATACTACTCTTCTTGGACCTCACTCCACATCTGTCTTCTGCTGCCATCATCCCATCCCTTTCTGCTACATATATCCTCTTCAGTCTCCCAATGGTGGTAGCAGCAAGCTGAAGGAAGCTAGGCAAGAAGATCTATCTGTAAACCTTAGAGTTGTGAATATGGCATAATGCCCAATAGCAATCATCTGGTAGTGAATGAGGGTGGGCAAGAGGAAAGATACTGACTGCAGTGGCTACGATTTTCTTTGATATGACAATGACAAGTATCCTGATGAGGGCAATGGAAACAGAGGAGCCATAGTGATTACGAATGTCTAGTCCCTGGTCCCAGTTCTGCTGGGTGAGTCTAAACACAAATTGTACTAACTGCTTCCATGAGATTTATTTCTAAATGTGATACAAAGAAGAAAATGCTGGATTTGAAATCAAAGGACCTGTGTTCAAATCCTACCTTTACTACTTTGTACTGTAAATCTTTGAGCAAACTTTGAGTTTTCTATAAAATAAAACTAGCTTATTCTAAGGTCCCTTCCATCTCTAAATCCATGAAGGTACTTAATTTCCTAGGATCCAGAGCATGACCCAATGGGCCATTTATTAACTAACAGCAATATCCCATAAGCCCAAGCACCCTACTTTTTACTTGCTGATGATTTAAAATTGAGTCTATCCTTTCATGTTGTTTCTCATCTTTCCTCTACTTTAAGCAACAAAAATTCAACTTCTGTTCAAAATCAGTCATGTATCTCTAAAGAATATGGTAAATGCATGTCTTGGTTTAGTTTTGAGAAGATATCATTTTCATTAGGCTATTTGACCAGAATCAAATCAATAGTTAGCAGAATTTATTAAGCCTTCAACCACATTGATGATTGGGATTATGGAAAATCAAAAAATGTTTAACGATCCTTGGAAAAGAGTGTCACAAAATTGTACCAGAAACATGTCACCCTTTGGACACTAAGATTCTACTGACCTACCATGGCAGGGCACATATCTTTGAATGGTTTTTCCAGCAGTGGTAATGGTTTGTGCTGAACTGTCTACTCTCTCTCACTCAGTTTCCCATGTGATCAGGAGTAGAATGGGAGAAAGGTAAACTGAAGTCACGGAATCTATAAATCTATAACTTTGACATCCATAGCACCTTGCCCTAATCAAGAGAGTTCACTGAATTCCATGGCATTTTACTTTCTCATTGTCATGGTACGTCTTTTTAAAGGGTTCAAGTTTGGTGGAAAGTTTAGTAGTGAGTTTGTTACATAAATGACTGGGGTGTGATTTGGTTTACTGATGCTGATTTCATTAAATTTTATTTTCAGGGGCAATAGACCTAAAAAACAAAGGACAAAAACGAGGCTCAAGTCCAAGGATAAAATAGATTTACACTTATCAGAATCAACAGCAAGCCCATCTCCATAAGCCTAGTGATCAAAGACATGTTGAAATACCATTGGTTGAGTGGTCCTTGGAATTTAACAAGACCCCAAGATCTTTTTCTTCTTTGGAGCCTGATAAAACAAGATAAAAATGATATGCTCAGCATATAGTTGCTTCCACAGGACTACAGCAGCTGTATTGCCATTGGCCAGGTGACCAAGGGCTCTTTGATTCATTTATTCACAGTAGTTTCAATCACGGAAAACCAATTCAAGCAAAACTTCACCATTACCTGCCCTGATGTACACCTGGTGAACCTGCTGCTGCTGCTTCTTTTTAATTCGGGAATATTGACGCTTCAGGGCATTGATGTCTGTTGTCATGCGCTCCATCATCATGCTGTTAAAGGCAGCATGGTACTCGCTACGACAAGAATCGATTGCTCCCGGGCTTAGCTCAGCAATGTTATTAGAGCCCAGACTCTGTTCTTCACTTGGATCTACAATCAGGAAAAAGAAAAAGAAAGAAAAAGAAAAAGGGGTTGGTATGGGGAGTGGGATACGGGTAGGAGGTCAATAGGAATAAAATGCAGCATGATCCTTAGAAAGGGAGGAGGAGGAGGAAGAGGATGAAAAGGAAGACAAGGAGAAGGAGGAGAAGTTGAAGGAAGAGGAGGAAAGAAGGAGAAGGAGAAGGAATGAATTTACTTAGCATTTGTTTGGTTTGACTCAGAAAACACTGTACTTCATTTCCTTCTGATGGAAATGACTAGCTTGAAAGCATCGCATAATCATACAAACTCTGCCAATGCATTCTTTTTTTGGAATATAATTATTTCCTTGGATGTCAGGTATGAAGTAGAATGCTACAGTGAATCCTAACATCAAGATCATAGGATCGCAGAGTAATGGACTGATAACCCTAAGATAATCTGGGAAGTCATCAGGTCCAAGCCCTTCATGTTACAGATAGGGAAACTGAGACCATGAGAAATTAATAATTGCAATAATAAATACTAGCATTTATAGAGCACCTTAAGGTTTGCTTATTATTATCCCCAAATTACAGATGAGGAAACTAAGACAGAAGCTAAACTTAAGTAATAATTTAAGGTTTGCGAAGCACTTTACAAATATTATCTGTTTGACCTTCACAACACCCTGGGGTAGGCGCTATTCTTATCTGTATTTTACGGATCAGGACACTGAAGCAGACTGGAGTTATATGGCTTGACCAGAATCATACAGCTAGTAAGTGTCTGAGGCAGGATTTGAACTGAGGTCTTTTTTACTACAAGACCAGCACTCTAACCACTGTATCACCTCACTACCCTATCACAGAATCACAGACTTAAAACTAGAAGGGGTGTTAGCGGTCATCTTATCCAATCCCTTCATTTTATAGATGAGGAAACTGAGTGTCGAAGAAACTGTCACTTGCCCAGGGTCCCATAGCCAGTAAACAAGGAAGTACTTCACAATTTCTTGTTGGGTAGGTGACTGGGTCGTCCTGGCACTTTTTTTTAACGGCTGAAGAACATAGCTGGTCATGCATCCTGGACTTTCAGAAACTAGACTTGAAGGAGTTCAGAGAAAAGATAGGGATGGTCTCAGGGGGGATGGAAGATTCTCAAAAATGAGGTTCTGATGATTTTAGGTCAGACTTTATTGGCACAAATCAATTCCTCAGTCAGGAAGCTCTCTCTACCAATGCAGAGCAATACCATCTTAGCAACTAAAAGTCTTAAAAAGTTTCCTGGGGGCCCAAGGGGCCCAAGGTCATACAGCTAATAATGTGTCCCAGGCAGAAGTTAAACCTAGCTCTTCCTGACTGTGAGGCCAGCTTTCTACTGGCCACAATATGCTGTAATTGACTATTACAATTACGTATGTACATTTTACAATTATGAGCTATCCTAATGAGAAAGGGAAGACGATACTGAAAGATTTTACAATCCTCTTTCTTATTCTTTGCATATTGAAACACTTGATTTCAATAATTGTTAAATTCACAATGAAAAATAATTGTTAAATTAGTGTCAAGAGCTGCAATGAGGTCAAGGAAGATGAGTATTGAAAATAAAAAGACTATGATCCAATGATTTGACATTTGGGGGTCACTTAAAACCTCACTGTCCTCACTTGAGGACAGAGTTGGGAAAGAAGAAATAGAGACATCAGGAACAGACAACTGTTTAAGATTTTCATTTTTAATGTGACTTTAATAATCATCAACATTTCAATATATAAAAAAAAAAACCAAGAAAGTTTCTTGTATAAGAAACTGTGTCTTTCTCTTAGGTTTTTTTTTTAAATACCTGAAGATCAAGTTTAACAAGGTGGTAACAACACTGCACTAGTTGTTTGTATAGATCATTTTTGTTAAGAAGTTTAGCAGACTGCAAATTAAAACAACTCTGAGCTACCACTCCACACCTATCAGATTGGCTAATATGACAGAAAAGAAAAATGACAAATGTTGGAAAGGATGTGGGAAAATTGAGACATTAATGCACTGTTGGTGAATCTTTAAAGCAATCTGGAACTATGCCCAAAGGGCTATAAAACCATGCATACCTTTTGACCACTACTAGGTCTGTATCCCAAAGACACAAAAAAACAAAAAAGAAGAAGACCTACATGTACAAAATATGTATAGCCGCTCTTTTAGAAATGGTAAAGAATTGGAAATTGAGGGGAACGTCCATTAATTGGGGAATGGCTTGGCCAAACAAGTTGTTGTATATGATTGATGGAATACTATTGTGCTATTAAAAAAATGACGAGCAGAATGCTCTCAGAAAAACCTGGAAAAACTTACATGAACTGATACAGAATGACATGAGCAGAACCAAGGGGACATTGTACATAGTAACAGCAATATATTACGATGAACGACTGGGAATGACTTAGCTATTCTCAGTAATACAATGATCTAAGACAGTTCTGAAGGATTTATGATAAAAAATGCTATCTATCTTCAGAGAAAAAACTGACAAAGTATGAAAGCAGATTGAAGCATACTTTTTTACTGTCTTTATTTTTCCTGGGATTTTTTTGCTTTTGTTTTTCTTCACAACATGACTAACATGGAAATAGATTTTTCATGACTGCAAATGTATATATCTATATCAAATTTCCTTCTCAATGAGGGGAGGAGAGGAAAAAAGAGAATTTGGAACTCAAAAAAATGTTTAAATGATTGTTAAAAATTGTTTTTACATGTAATTAGGGGAAAATAAAATATTAAATTAAAAAAATTTGTTTTTATATGTAATTAGGGAAAAAATAAAATATTAAATTAAAAAAATAAAAAAAGAAGAAAAATTAAACCTATACCCTTTGACCTAACAAGACCACTACATGGTCTGTTTCCAAAGATGATTAGAGAAAAAGTAAAAGAACCTATATGTTCTAAAATGTTTCTAGTAGCTCTCTTTCTGGTGGCAAAAAACTAGAAATTGCAGGGATGCCCTTCAATTGGCTGAACAAGTTGTGGTATATGTTATGTAATTGTGATGGAATACTACTGTTCTATAAGAAATGATGAGCTCAATGATTTTAGAAAAACATAGAAAGACTTGCTCAGAATAATGAAGAATGAAATGAGCAGAACCAAGAGAATATTGTATACAGTAATAGCAATATTGTTTTAAGAATGACTTTGAGCAAGTAAGTTATTTTGACTATTATAAATACCCAAATTAACTATAAAGGATATGTGAAGAAAGATGCTATTTGCATCCAGAGAAAAAACAGATAAATAGAAGTATGTATAGAACAAGTTTACATATATATACATATATAGTATACCTATATATGTGTATAGACCTGTGTGTGTGTGTGTGCATACCTATTTGTAGATGATATGTCATATTGGTTCTGCTTCTATATAATACCTGACCTGGCCTGATGTTGTGGGGATCCATCACACTATTCTGTCCTTCAGCTACTAAGGATTAGGGCTCATGAATAAACTCCCCAAACAACTCAATTAACTCAACTAGCCCTAATAAACTTACATATATTTACTACCAAGCTGGTCCAGGCCCCTCTTTCTTTGGTATCTCAGTATTCTCTCAGAGTCTGCATCCCTACAATTGTCATATCAAGATGGTAGCCATCTTGGTTGGGGGAGGAGAAAAAAAGGAGCTTACATGATACTTTTTGTTGTATACTTGAAAGGAATAGCAGGTTGTGCATAGTAGATTTGCAGTTTCATGTGCAATCATCTTTTTTATTGTACTATGTTATGGAAATGCTTGTTTTATTCCATAAATTAAAAATAAAGGAAAAAGTTTAGCAGAAAAAGGGAGAAAGATGAGATAGTAGTTAGGTGGATTAGAAGCAGAGGTGTGCTGGAACCAGCTGGTACAGGAGCTGCTTATTAAATTTTTCAGTGGGAGCATTTGTGGATCAGAAACTTAAAAATGCTACAAATCAGGGTTTGATTTATTGCTTTATTAATTGTCTAGAGTAATAGGAAAATGTAAACAATACAGATTAAACTTAAAAGTTGATATATGTACTTTTTTTCCCTTGGAGAGCTAATCATTATACTCTTACCAGCACACCCCTGATTAGGAGGGTCAAAGGAAAACTTTTTTTTTTTAAGATTAAGGAGATTTGACCATACTCAGAAGTTAAAGTATTAGATTCAGAGTCAGGAGGACTGAGTTCAAATTCCACCTCAGACACTTACTAACTGGGTAAACCTGGACAGGAAATCATTTAATCTCTCTAAACCTCAGTCTTTTTCATCTGTAAAGTGGAAATGATAATAGTACTCCCCTCCTAGGGTTGTTATTAGGATCAAATGAGATACCATTTATAATGTGCTCTGCAAACTTTAAGAGCTGTAGAAATGCTAGTTATTATTATAATAATATGCTATTATATATGTACTTACATATAATCATATATCATCTATCATATAATTACATACATAATATAACATATATAATAAAATTATAATAACATGGCATGATCTTATATTTTATTAATATATTATTATAATATAACAATATATTTCACCATGTAGATTTTATCATTATGATATATGACATATCATAGTTAATACCATAATTTTGGTAATATATAATCTATAACATTAAAGTGTTTCAACAGAGAAGGGTACCAGATTTGGTACTTACTGCCCATGTGGCCTCTGGCAGATCACTTAAAGCTCTTAGCACAATGTCTGGCGTATATATCAATCACTACATAAATGTTGAGAATCATCATCATCATCATTATTATTACTTATCAAGGTCTGAGTTTACTCATGTATAGGTATAGGCCAGACCCTAGCAATGTGACCCAAGTCTCACAGAGAATGTAAACTACCTTGAATAAAAGTAAAACAGCAAAAGAAGCTCCAACTACCCCACAGGAACACTTGCACGCGACCCTAGGCCATCCCTGGCTAGGTGCCTTCTTGGTTCTGCTTCTATATAATACCTGACCTGGCCTGATGTTGTGGGGATCCATCACACTATTCTGTCCTTCTGCTACTAAGGATTAGGGCTCATGAATAAACTCCCCAAACAACTCAATTAACTCAACTAGCCCTAATAAACTTACATATATTTACTACCAAGCTGGTCCAGGCCCCTCTTTCTTTGGTATCTCAGTATTCTCTCAGAGTCTGCATCCCTACAATTGTCATATCAAGGCAGAGCAGATCAGACCCCTTACATTTGGCCTTAAAATTGGTGTGGCTGGCAGGAGAGTCTGACCCCTACAAATCTTGTGTCCTTACACCTCACCTATAAAATGATGAACTCTCAAGTAACATTTCACCCCTAAATCAATGCTCCTATGTTGGTTGATAAAAAGAGCTAATGATAAATGAGACTGAAAGAATCCGAGACAGAGGAGATACCTGGTGGAGAAAAGTTTTGGAGGATGTAGGAAGGGAGAAAACCAAGGACACAGGCAGGCGAATTAGCATCGCATCATGGTTGGCCCTTCTATGACTGGAGGAAAGGAGAAGAGAGGGTTATGATCCTGAGAAAGATTTTAGGAATAGGTTATGATGCCAAGAAAGCTCACACCAGATAATCTCAGTCTCAGTGAAATGGAAAACTAAGGCTGTACGGAAGGATACAAACAGGAGTTGAAGGTGGAGAGAAGAGGTCTGCAATAGTCACTGTGGAGAATGGTTGGTGTAGATCAGACTGCTTTGAAAGTAATAAGTTGAATTCATTATATGCCTTTTTAATAAAGCAAGTTACACATAATCAATCTGTGGTTGCACATATAATTATCTTTTCTGTTCTACTTTGCATATAGAAATACTTTTTTTTTTTGGTGTTCAAGAAAAAATAAATTTTAAAAAGCCTAGAAAAAAACAAAGAATGAGATAGGATCCAAGAAGGGCAGGGTAGAAGGATGACTGAGCAACAGTGAAGGCTCAGCTGGGATTATGTATTTTCATGCATTTTTAATAAGTGGAATCAGTTCGGTTTCATTATTTTCTCTGATGATGCTCGGAAACCCTGGGAAATTTTCTCCATCCTCACTCAGCATCTCCCTTGCTCTGGAATATGCCACATATGAGCTCTGAAGATGATAAACATGCAAACTCTGAACAGACAGAGACTCCCAGGAATAAGCCCCATACCAACAGAAAGCCTGAGGGAAAACACCCAGGACACTCAATCCTCCTCCCCTGAGCTGCACCTGGCCTCTGCCCCGCCATTCTCCTCTCGTGGTCTTTCTGCTGTTTAAACAAGGATATGCCAGTCCCATTCTTTTTGTCTGATACTTCAACATACCCTGGCTAACTGCAGCACTGGGCAGAGTAGCTGAGGCAAGCAGCCCCCACCTCACCCAAGCTGTTCTCTGCAGTCCCCAGGGAGGCTCCAACATGTTCCATACCACCTGTGTTCTTTCTCAACCTTTGCGCCCCACTGAGCTCCCCTCCTTCCACACTGTGCAGACAGAATGCCAGGATTGCTGCTAAGAGCAACCTGATATCACAAAGAACAAGTCCAGTTCAGGCTAACTTCATTCCCTTTTCTACTATAGTTATTTGGTTGATATACCAGGGAACTGGCAAAGATAGTATCTGGACTTCAGCAGAATATGTGTCACAGTCTTCTATGATGTCTTGGTACGTAAGATGGAGAAATGTGGCTCCTAGAGCTGGTAGGTGAATTTTCAATGGTTTGGACAACAGTATATCCAAGTAGAATTTAACCTGTCCCTGGGATTAGCTTTGTTAATATGTCTTTCCCCCCACCTAGTTATCTACAAAAAAGAACAGAAGAGGCTTTGTGTGGGAAAATTGGTGAACACTAAGCTCCAGAGGATTTTAGTTGTTACTGAGCAAATAATCATTACCCAGTTTATAGTTGAGCCTTCAGGAATTAAAATTGTGAGGTCTATGGAATGCTCACCATCAGATAGAGTAGGGTTTCCCACAGAGCTTCCAAACACAGTGTGGTTGTTCGTGGGAAGTAAAAAAGCAAGGAAAAGATGAAACCCAAGGGTATTTATTATCTAACTGCAAAGATTGTGCTTTTGTCCGAAAGAGCTTGGCACCTGGGGCTGAGAATCTCTGCCTGAGGAAGTCAGAGGCCTCATAGCAAAGATTCTGAAGGAAGAAGACAGGACAACACAAAGGGAAGTCTTGGCTGGTCCCAGGCAAGGGTTTCAGCCTTTTCTAAAAGAGCTATAGCAGGGAAAAGCCTGTACGCTTTAAGCTAAAATAACATAGCATGGTCTGCCCTTCCCTAATGGAAGAGATGGTCAAGAATTTCAGCTGAGCCAGAAGTTCAAGGCAGCAGAGAAGTATACAGTGAGGTAGCATCCAGTAAGGAAGCACCCAACCAGTGTCTGATAGAAACTCTTGTCCAACAGGACAGCAACCAATGGAGTCATGTCTGAGTAGCATTGAGCAGAAACTACAAAACCACCATGGGGCAGCACAATGTCACTACTATACTATACCTGTGTTCCTTGTGGGTGTGTCCTTCTGCACATGTCCCCTACATAAGTCCATTTTTTCCACTAGGGAAGTATGCCCAGATTTATGGGAGAAATGATTGGTGGGATCTTTTCTTAACATGCTAATTCACTAAATGTATTTGCTTTGAACTATCTATGGTACTCTGGCGGACCATTTAAGTTAAATACATTTAACTTAACTATGAACTATGAACTATGGTTTTATGGAATGCAGTCCCCCATAGTATCTTGAGTCTGGGGGAGCCATTCCTGTCTTCTCCTGGAGGATCCATGAGTTGGGAGTTACTTCTGTTAAATTAGAGGCAGGTACTTTCAAAAGAAGAAATGTAAGCTATCAAGAATCATATTAAATAATGTTTCAAATCATTAATCATAAGAGAAATGTAAATTAAAGCACTCTGAGTTTCACAGAACTATGCTAATCCATGGGATCAGCAAAGATGACAACAGATAAAAATGCAAAAGTGCTAAGGAGCTGTAGGAGTACAGGCAGTCAAATGAACTAATGACAGGGCTGTGAATTGGTGAAACCATTCTGTAAAACAACTTGAAATTATAACAAAAAAATCTCTAAATTGTGCATAATCTTGGACCCAAAAATACTGCTACTAGAAATATGCCCCAAGGAGCACACAGGCACTAGGAAATGTTTCATATATACAAATATATAAATATAAGGGTATATGTATGTGTATGTTGCATACAGGATGTCCCCAAAAATCTTAGTATAGTTTTAAGTTCAAAATGCACTAAGATTCTTGGGAGATTATATACTGTATACATATATATAGTGGTAAGATGTTTTCTCTGTGTGTGTGTGTATGTGTGTGTATGTGTATGTGTAGTAAAGAACTAGAAAAAAAGGTCCTCTTAAATTAGTGAATGACTGAATAAACTGGTGTATGAACATAATAATATGTACTATAAGACATAATGAATACAAAGAATTCATAGAAACTGGGAAAATTTGTATGAATTGATGTAGGTTAAAGTATGCAGAAGAACATATTTTCCACAATGACCCCAAAAATGTAAAGGAAAACATCATTGAAAAGCTTCAAAACTAATCAATGTAGGGATCACTCGTGACTTCAGAGGATTGATGAGGAAGGATACCTTTTGCCACTCAGCACACATTTTCAGACATGGTTAATTTTTCTTAATTATACTTGCTTATTAAAGAAAGTGTTCTACTGGGAAACAGAATGATGGAAATGACAGTCATACAGAGAAAAAAATACCAGGAAAACATTTTTAAAAGAAAAACTATGAATAATAGTTGGAGATTATAAAGCATAATGTGCCAGATAATTAGTTTAATAGCAATTAAAATAAAAATCATGGTAGAGGGCCACTTGTCAATTTCACCTTGTCACAAATATGCCCAATGTTCTTTGTGAATGAAATAAAAATGTGTCACTAGCAAGGGAAAGTAAAAACAAAAAAAGTGGAGGGGGCTGGACAAGATGACCTCTAAGCTCCATTTCAGTTCTAAATCTATGGTCATCTATGACCTCTGTCTATATAACTCTCTATATATGCCATAACTCTCTGGAGGACGATCTCTAAAGGAATGCCACAGTGTTTTGTTCTTGGACCTATACAATTAAACACTGTTATCAGTGACTTAGAGGAAAACTAGATGATAGTTAAAAAACTATTCTAGTTGTAAATCCAAGGATTTTATAGGAAGTGCCAGGGTTATGAGTGAGAGGAGCAAAGAGAGGAGAGCAGAAGAAGTAGAAATAGTCAATGTAGACAACCTTTGCAAGGAGTTTGGCTAAGAATGGGCAGAGAGGTATAGGGCAATAGTTTGAGGAGATACTGAGGTCCAGAGAAGGTTTTTTAAAAATAGGAGAGTTGGACATGTTTGAAGGCAATAAGGAAGGAATCAGTTGATAGGAAGAGGTAGAAGATTGAGAGGGGGGATGATTGAAATGCAATGTGTTGGAGAAGACAGGAGGGAATGAGATCCAGCTCACATGTAGAGACTTTGGCCTTGGCAAAGAGAAGGGCCACCCCTTCATCAGAGACTGAGTAATGGAGGGGAGAGCAGGAGATCATATCATCAGATGAAAGGGGGTGAAGAGAGAGAACAGCAAAGATGGTGGAGAAGCAAAAAGAAGTACAGCCATGCTCTTGCCCACAATTACTACACAAAGATCTTGAAAACATCTCAGACCAAGTCGAATACGAAATTCAAGGGAAAAAAATCACAGGGCATCATTTTGTTTCCAGCCCACATCTATATAGGGAAACAGAGGACTGTGGACAGTGGGGATGAGATCTAGCCAGGAACAGCCTCTCTGAGCCTTCCAGCACAGGGACCAAGCAAGCATCTGCCTGCTTTATTCAGTGAACAAAGGCAAGCAGAGGTCACAGATTGGGCACAGACTAGCCTGACTTCATGCAAAGGGCAGGAACAGAACTGGGAGCTCTACCCAGTGCTCAGTTGGAGATTCTGTGCAGACTGAGGAGGGGACCTGCACCTAGGGGCATTGGTCCAGGGCAAGGAGAAGGCCCTAGGCTGTGTCCTGAGAGAACTGCAAATATAAAGCCTGAAGGGCCCTGACCCCAACCCTAGCCCTGCCACAAAGGCAGAGGGAAGAATAAGGGGGAGGGTAGATTAAGGGAAGGACTCACCCTAAGCAAAACATATTCTAATCATGGAAGAAAGATCACAAAGAGGAGCTCAAAGGAAAGAAAGAATAAGAACCTTTCGTTGGGCTCTGGTTGAGGGAAAGAGAATAGGGGCAGGGGGGCAGAAGCAAATTGTATCTAACTTAGTACAACAGTCACCACCCTTTTCTGCTTTCTAAAGAAAGGGCAGGAAACTCTTCCGCACAGTGACCAACCATCATTCCAGTGGGCTCAGGATGAGCCATTCTACCCACCTGCTGAGATAAAAGTAATAGACAGAGGGTTCAGAGTGAGACCATTCCTCAGACCTGGCACCCCATATCTCCCATCTCCCTCCTCTGCAGCTTTGCACAATGTCTGCCATTCCCAAAATGTACTCTCTTCTCACTTACATCTCTTAGAATTCCTAGGACGGCTCTCCACTACTCATTTCCTTTTCCTTTATCCTCCCAAGGCCTGCCTGCTTTCTATCGCGTGGCCATTGCTTTTTAGCCGGTGTTTACACTAGTAGCTAATAATGATAATCTCAAGCACTTATGTAGCACTTTAATGTTCACAAAGCACTTTATGTTACCTCATTTGATCCTGACCACAACCCTGTGAGGGAAGGTGCCATTTTACAGATGAGGAAACTGAGGCAGGGAGAGTTAAATGACTTGCCTAGTTCCATGCAGCTAGTAAGAGCTTGAAGCAAGATTTGAACTCAGGCTTTCTGATTCCAAATTCAGCCCTCTATCCATTACACCACCTAGCTGCTTTTATCTTCTTCCTGACCCACTTTGATAGAAATTGAGCATTTTTCCTCCTATTGTTCTGTCTCTGAAAAAGGAACGCAGTCATTTTTTAGTTTTCCAAGGCTTTTCAATGCTTGTCATAAGAAAGTAAGAAGTCTCCTTACTGAGCTTCCTATTATCACACCTCCTTTCTTCTGTTCCACTGAGGCCCTATGGGAGAGATAAGATGACAGACAAAGAGCACCCTCTGTTCCAGTCAAACTGACCTGGCCAGCTATTCTCTGGCACGCACATAGCTCTCCTCCTACCTCGATATCTTGGCACAAGTGGTCCCCTTAGGCCAGAAAACACTGTCTCTTCCCCTCACCTTACTTAGTAGAGTTCCTCTGTCCTTCATGGCTCAGCTGTAACTTTTACTGATCCCATTATTAATAGCATTTTCTGCCTCTTAAAATTATATTGAATTACAATTTGCATATGCTTTTTATTTACTTATTTGTATATGAGTTTTATCCCACCACCACCCCCTATGGAAAGTGAGCTGCCTGAGAGCAGGACCTGATTCATTTCAATCTTTGTACTGTACATCCCCAGTGCCTAGTGCAGTGTCTTGCAGATAATAGGTGATTAATAAATACTTGTTGATATATGTCTTGCACATAGTGGGAGCTTAATAAGTGCTGGAACCGAATTGAATACAGATGCTAATGATAGGTTCTTGAGTGTACAAAGGACTGAAACAAGATTCACACACATTTCAGAAGAAAACCAAACTCGGGCTTATCCTGGGAATGCCATCACAGGAAACCGAGAGAGCAAATCTCTGGGGTAAAGAGAAGACAAGAACCTAGAGAGACAGGAACGTAGGAGGACAAGCAGTGAGGACTCACGGCACTGGGACTGAGGGAACGGCAGCAGTGGAAGGAGGAAGAGAAAGGAGATGAACAGGATTTACTCTCCATCCTCCTCCTTGCCACTGAAATCTTGCCTTTACCAGACCTAGCGAAAGGTAAGAAGCACGTATGACACGGGGGCGTGGGAGGGACAGCAGAAGGCAATGGAGCAGAACAGGGAAGGAGAAGGGGAGGAAAATCACAAATGCTGACAGTGTGGAAAGAAGAAAGGTTTCCATGACCTAGGTACGGCTCATCTACCCGAAGGGAGTGGTGGAAGGCTGCTTGTGGGTGAGGAACAGAGTAACAATTAGTAAGAGCCTAATAGATAACTTGTGGGCAGCTAGGTGGCGCCATAGGGCATAGAGTGCTGGGCTTGGAATCGGGAAGCCTCGTCTTTCCGAGTTCAAATGTGGCCTCAGACACTTCCTAGCTGTGTGACCCTGGGCAAGTCACTCAACCCCATTTGCCTCAGTTTCCTCATCTGTAAAAGGAGGTGGAGAAAGAAATCGTAAACCACTCCAGTATCTTTGCCAAGGAAACCTCAAATGGGGTCACAAAGAGTCAGACACAACTGAACAACAAATTGACAAGTTATATAGGGAAGAAAAAAAAATTGAGCCTCCTGACATCAGGATAAGCAGGCTCTTAAAGTGTTGAACTCCCAGTCACTGAAAGCGTTTAAATAACGGCTAGATATTCATCCATAAGAGATGTAGGAGAGAAACATTTTTCCCATTGAGAAAAAGATCGACTAGGTAAGTTCTAGTCTCCTTTCCAGCTTCAAGATTTCATAAAACTATGAAATACATTTTATCTTGGATTCCTTTTATTTGTAGTGCAAACAGATACTAAAATGTTACATGATTAAAGACAAAGTATTCCAACATTTGTCAGTCATTCATTTCATAAATCTGTGCCCTCGTGGTAAATAGTTAATAATGATATTATAATGTGGTAAATTGAATATAAAATTAATGAACTTTATTTTGATTATAAATTCCTATGTACTCTTTGGAAACTAATGAACTAAATAATAAGCAAACAGGAAACTAATTATTTCTGCCTATCTAGATCTTGGCTCAGAATGGACTCCATTTACACCCATCGTCCCCTCCTGTCCATCCCAACCTCACCCCTGCCCTCTTTCCTAGTCACTCAGGTCCCAACCCTGCAACTTTTAATCCTCCTGTCTACTACCTCCCACCACATACTCCCTAAAAATAAGAAAATGCAATATTTATCAAATTTTAAGACTATTTTACATTTCATTGACATAGACTTGCCTTACAAACAATATCTTCTTTGTAGAGATTGACTCCCATGTCATTGGGGACCAATAAAAATATTTTTAGGAAGCTTTTTTTTGGTAGCCACTAAACTAGCAAAATGGACCAACTACAGGAAACAATTATAGCAGCAGTGTTCAGGTAGATGTTTAACAACCAGCTCTCAAAAAAAATTGTACAAAGAACACATTCTTAAGGTGAATCTGCATTATCAGTACTTTATCATTTTCTTAAGTCTAGACAATCAACAAAACAATAAATCAAGTCCTGATCTATATCATTTACCCATTTCCAAGGTGCAAATGCTCACACTGAAAATTTAACAATTGGCTCTTGGGGGCCATTTTGAGCTGTCTTCCACACAGCCCTGAACATCAGGCTCATTCAATTGACTCAGGACATTATAATAACATAAAACAGATTAAGATGAGATTCTAACTGTCTACCTTTAACTTGCTTTTGATACTTCTGTAGTTCTGGGGCCAGGAATCCACTGAAAGGTCCAAGACATCCAACTGCATTGACAATAGCATCCTCATCATCTAGGTCATTCTCTTCATCGCTGTCTCTGTTCCTGGCAAGCCGTCTGTGAGAGTGTTTAAAAAAAAAAAAAGTGGTTGATTTTTTTAAAGAACATGTTCTTAACTGGTTGCCAATTTCCCTGTACAAATCATGCTTACAAATGTGTCTAATTGCTTTGGAAACTACATCAAGCCATCGCAATTTAACTCTGATATTCTCTCTTGAATCTACATGGAAAGTCTATGTGAGAGGGGGTGGTTTCTGATTCTCCATGTGGTGTTATCCCTATAATATTGTCATTAATGAATGTTTCATTAGTAATATTCAATTTAGTTCAACAAAGATTTATTAAGTGCCTACAATATACAAGGCACTGTGTTAGTCACTATGTATATATAGATTAAAAAATCAAAACAGTCCCCCACTTCAAGGAGCTCACATTCTATATAAAGGCAACAGCATCTTCAGTCCTTAAGAAAACACACTTACACTTCCGCTCCCGGGAGCCAAGATGGCGGAATAAGAGGTGAGTTGCTCTTACCCTCCCATAATAACCTCTGAAAACCCAGAAAATTTCACCCAAGGAAAAACCCTGGAACAGCTGAATCAGAAGAAAAATGGAGTGCAGCAGTCCTGTAGCCCAGGTAGCTTGAGGGATTGACGGGAAAAGCCCCCCTTGCCCTGGGGGAAGGGAAGCAGTACAGAATGGGAGGTGTCCCAGCAAGCTAATGGAAGGCCCCACCTCAACATACCAGGAGGAGATCCTGAAACACAGGCGGTGGAGCAGGCAAACACCAACACCTGGACACACCGCACCCCCCCCCCAAGTGCCTCAGTGAGGGCAGGGGGAACCGGTGGAAACCAGCTCAGAAAACCACCAGGTGCCTTGGCATTATATATATTACCAAGAAAACACACTTACCCAGAAACTGAAATGGGTTTGACTGTGGCTGGGAATGGAGTAATGTTGTAGGTGTATTTCTCCCTTAGCTCTGCCAATTGAGGGAAAGGGAACTGGGCCATGGAATAAACAGTCTGAAAAAGAGAATGTTACCTTTAAGTGGCTCTTCATTGGTTCTAATGAGTTCTTGAATCTCTATGGAAGCTTTGCAAGAAGAGACACTTCTCACATGAAGGGTGGGGGAAGAAAACATTTTTGTAGGTAAGTAGTCATTTTCATGTGTCACTTTTCATGGGTAAGTGGTCATTTTTTCATATGAAGTTAGTCATTTTTCATAGGGAAGCAGTCATTTTCATAGATTTAGAGCCTGGAGGTCTGAACTCAACCAGGCCTCAAATTTATATCTCCTGGACTCCCAGTGTTCTTTCCACTACAGTATGCTGATGAAAAACAAGGGTTCACAAAGCCCTCAACAGTGACCAGGCATCCCCACCACACAGAAGGCATCGCTGTGCTTCTGTGACATTTACTGCTTTCTCTAATTTGGGCAAGAGACACAGGGTGGGGCAACTTAAAATAGACATCTAAAGTCAGAGTTTTTGGTAAACATGAAATCTGGTGGATGATCTTGTGATGAGCAAATACAGGGTTTTTGGGTTTTTTTCCCCAAACATGTCACCTTTTCCCAAGGTTGTGAATGAGTTTTGAGGGAAGTTGTTAATTGTTCATTCAAAAGAGAAAAAAGTGTAAGAAATAAAAAAGGTGGAAATCATGAGCTGTTAGTGAAATGTCTAAATATATATTTAAAGAAGTCACTTATGTTTTTCTCCCCAGCCAGAGTACTGAATTCTCCATCACTGAAAGGGTTCAAGTGGGAGCTAGATGAGATTGAAAAATTGAAAAATGTCAATATCTAGTAAAGACAGCCAATGATGTACTTTTTCCATTGGCAGCAATGTATCTATTTCATTAATGACAACCACTAAAACCAATTACCAAAATAAGACAAATTCAGAACCAGTCCTTCAAAAATCCCTGTATTAGCATGGTGTCAAAAGAATATGTTCAAAATTAATGAAGCATATTCAATAGCATTGCTTTCACAGAAAATTTTATTTATACTGATGAATGATCAAAAAGTTTAGTGATCATTATTCTCACCAATCTCAACTTTTAATTGTAATCCTTTTTAATTTCCTTTTTTGAGACCACCACCAATATGCAGTCTATGATGATGCTTCTTCCTTCAGCTTCTCCAGAAATTCATTCAGCAAAGCAATTCAGCCACATTGATCCCAAAGCTAGTCCTTGAAACATCTACCTAACAATAGAAAAATGTCTCTGAGGCTTCAGAAAATCTGTCTGGGCAGTACTAGAATGACACAGACCAATTATAAAACGAGAGGGAGCACAGCATGGTGGAGAGTAGTGGACCCAGAGTCGAGAAAACCTGGGTTCACATCCCACCTCTGACACTTCCTCACTGTGTGACAAAAGATGAGAAGACACAACCTCTCAGAGCTTTAGTTTCTTCATCCATAAAATAGGGATAATAATGCTTCATAGGGTTATCTCACAAATCAGATAATATTCATAATGCACTTTGCAAAAAGTACCATATAAATATCACATATTATGCACTCTTTCCCCTGCCTTAAAGAATCACAGAATTTTATAGTTGCAATGGATCTCAGTGGCCATCTATTCCAAACCGCACACAGAAATATATGTGTGCTACAACGGGGGTCTCTAAATCTGAAGTCTACCAACCCCCTAAGGGGTCCATGGATAGATTTCAGGAAGTCCACGATCTTGGGTGGAAAAAAAATTATATCTTTATTTCAATATAATTGGTTTCCTCTATAATTCCATGTATTTAAAAACATGTCCTTAATAATAATAAATAATTTTAGTAACATTTAATAATAATAAATACATAATCCCATGTTTTTAAACACATTTAACAACATTTTCCTAAGGGTCCATTGGCTTCCCCAGACTGCCAAAGGCATCCATGACCCAAAAAAGGGTAATAACCTTTGCTATACAGTATCTTTAACAAGTTGTCTTTGCTTAAAGATCTCCAAAGAGAAGGAATACACTACCTTCCAAGGAGGAACATTTAACCTTTGTATAATTCTGATTGTTAGGAAGTTTTTCTTTATAGCAAGCTTAAATCTCCCTCTTCACAATTTTCATCAACTGCCCCTAGTTCTGCCCTTTAAGGTCAAACAGAACAAACTAGAAGAACATGGAGGAAAGCTTCCACATGGTAGCCTTTCAAGTACTTTTAAGACAGGTATCATGTTCACTCTTTGTGCAAATCATTTTCAATAAATTCTCATGGAGCATGGACTCAAGATCCTTCCTCATTTTGGTTGTTCCTCTTTGACTTAATCTATGTCAAAGTAAGTGACCTAATTAGAAGTCAAAAAGGATCTCAAGAAAAAGAAGAGGGTTATAATAATATTACCTTAATTTGTATAGTACTTTATTGCTTGCAAAGCATTTCTGCACACGATGTCATTCGATTTTTACAATGGCCTTGTGATAGGGGCAGCTAGGTGGCGCAGTTGATAGAGCAATGGCCCTGGATTCAGAACGACCTGAGTTCAAATCCGATCTCAGACACATAACACTTAATAGCTGTGTGACCCTGGGCCAAGTCACATAACCCCATTGCCTAGCCAAAAAAAAAAAAAAAAAATGCCCTTGTGATGTCATTGGACACATGCATGCCTGGAGGGTAGGGCAAGTCAATATTATAGCTGATCTTTGTTGATGGGGGGGGGGGGACTACAAGTTGTAAGGCAGATGGCAAGAATTAAAACATTGAGGGCTGATATAAAGAGAATGCAAGGGATGTGGTTGTCAAGGACTTGTGTTGTTCTATAATTTAATGCTACAATTCTAGCCAGAAAATAAAACATGGCTACAATACTGTATCTACCAACTCCTTCAGTACATGACTTAACCTTTCTAAACCCAGAGGATACAGGCATTCTCCAGATAACTCTCCCTATTCCTACACAGGACAACTCAAACCAAAGATATCTGACAGACTGAAAAAGGGCCAGCTCTGGGTAGGTTTCCTTTTTAATCAGCTCAGACCTTCTGCCTTCTTTATCACATCTTTTAAACTTTCAAGTTAGTATAAGGGTGGGATTAATTGATTTATCACCCTACCCCACTTAAATAATAAGATGGCCAATCCATAAATATCATTCATAGGCCATAGACTAAGTGTGAAAAGTCTTTGCAAACCATCTAATCAAAGGAAATTATACCAGACAGGAAATCTATTTCAAATGGCTGAAAAATTTCCTCAGACTCACTGGGTTATGAATAAAGCATGAAATTAGGAAGTTTCAGGAAGTGGTGAACCAGAAGAGAGAACAAAGCAGATTCTCAACTGACAATCCTGGGGAGAAGCATACCAATGGGGCTCAAGCCAATGCCATTATAGAATTACCTCTGACTTTCCAGGGGTATCCCCAGAACCTCTTGGTCTTGCTTAGGGACCTGAGACTCAGATTCTCACATAGGAGAATGGGATAAGGATACTCAGAACTTATATGGGCTACATGAGAAAACAAAGTATATGACTGAAATGACCTCATTTTTTCTCACAATAATTATCCCCAAGAAAACGATGAGACACCGAGAAGTTTTAAATGGTTTGCCCATGGACACATCCAGGACCAGAAGCTGGATCTCTTGCTTCCCAACCCAGTATTTTTCCATTATGCCATATGTCTTCTCCAATATGTTGTTTCCTCATTAATTTATTTTATACCTATTGCTTCTGTGGCTTGTGTCATATTATTTACTCTGAATGTTCTCATTTCTTTCATGTTTGTCTAATGCTAAACAGTATCTGTATGGTGTTTAATATTCTTTGGCATAGCCCAACAGCCACAAGGCAGATAGCTTTTGGAAAAAAAATTAAAAACTACTAAATGCTTCCCAATTTGGAAAACATTCTCATTCCCAAAGGTTGTATATTTTATAATAAAAAAGCGATCAAATCCTGGTACTTTGATAACTGTGTCAATTGCTTCCTGTGGAATGGTACTAGGCAGTCAATGTAATGTATTCTAGATTTTACCAATTATCTCAGAGCCAAAGTATCATTGAATCTTGAAGTGGGACAATGTCTCAGAGGCTGCCTAGGCCACTCCCAATGCAGAGATTCCTGCCAAAGCATCACTGATAAATGCCCAGCCTGCCTCTACCTCAACATTTTGATGAAGGGAAGCTCACTACTTTGTAAAGCATCCTGTTCTCTTGTTAGACTACTCTCATTTTTAGGAAGTTTCTTTTTACTGAGCTAAGTTTCTCTCTGTTTTTGGAATTCTGCCCTCTGGGGCCAAAAACAAGTCCAATTCTACTTTCTCACTTTCAGTCTTTCAAATATATGAAGCTGAAATCTGTGTTCCTAGGAATTACCTCTTCCAGACCAAACATCATCGATTCCCTTGACTTGCCTCATATAAATTTGAGACCCCTTCACTATGCTAGGTACCCTCCTCTGGCTGCTCTCTAGCATGTCAATGTCTCTCTAAAATGTGGCACAAAAAATTGTACATAATACTCTTGGTGTGGTGCAAACATCACTTAGTACAGGGTGACAATTCCCTCCCTTAATTAGGACACTATATTTCTACTTGGACTGGACCTCTGATTTCAAGGACAGGAAGTCCCTCTACCAACACAGGCCAACAACTGTTCAACTTAAAAATGTCTTGGGACACTGCAAGGTTGAGCAACTTGCCCAGGTTCATACATTTAGCATGTATCAAAGGCATGACAAACCCAAGTCTTCCTGACTCTGAGGCTGCCTTTCTAGCAACTATACTGAGAAAGTCACTTAAACACTGCTTGCCTCAGTTTCTTCATCTATAAAATGGAGATAATAATAATAGCACCTATCTCCCAAGATGGTTGTGAGGATCAAATGAGTTAATAATTGCAGAGTACTTAGCGCTTTACAAAATAGTACAAAATAGTGTAAAGCACTATGTGCCAGTGCCTGGCACATAGAAAGCACCATATAAATGTTAGCTATTAGTATTATTATTGTTATCATTATTACTATTATCATACCACACTGTCACTCATATATATACAAATGATCAGTAATACAAGCATATTCTACCAAATGAAATTAACTGGTTTCACAAAAATACATTATTATCTCCCAGAGATATCTGAAACTCAACCTGCCCAAATTAGTACTCATTTTTCTCTCTCCCACCCCCACCTACCCTAAAGCTACTCCTCTTCCAAGTTTCCCTATTACCATCAAAGGCACCACCATCCTTGTGATTTGCCAGGTTCTCAGTGTTATCCTGGACTCCTTCCTTTCCCTCATCCCACATGTCTAAGCAGTTGTCCAATTGTGTTGATTCTACCACTACCACAT
Source organism: Vombatus ursinus (assembly GCF_900497805.2). Classification (NCBI taxonomy): domain Eukaryota; kingdom Metazoa; phylum Chordata; class Mammalia; order Diprotodontia; family Vombatidae; genus Vombatus; species Vombatus ursinus. The sequence continues at coordinate 4,978,663 of NW_020950098.1, forward strand.
CCTTCCCATCTGATCCCTTCTCATTACACATATAGCCACCACTTCAGAACAGGTTCTCATCCCCTCTCACCTGGACTATTGAAATCATTCCTTAATTGGTCTCCCTGCTTCATTGGTCTTAACTGGTCTCTCACCACACAGCCACCAAAGTGATTTTCCTAAAGCACAAGTCTAGTCATGTTACCCTTCCTCAGCCTTTTAAATAAACTCTAGTGACCACTACCAGGTCTGTATCCAAAAGAAATTTTAAAAAAAAGAAAAGGATCTATATGTACAAACATATTTATAGCAGCTCTTTTAATGGTGGCAAAGAACTGGAAATTGATGGGGCATCCATCAATTGGGGAATGGCTGAACAAGTTATTGTATATGATTGTAATGAAAAACTATTGTGCTATAAGAAATCACGAGTGGGATGCTCTCAGAAAAACCTAGAAAAACATATATGAACTGATGCAAAGTGAAGTGAGTGGAACCAAGAGAACACTGTATACATTCAGAGCAATATTATAGGATGATCAACTGTGAATGACTTAGCTATTCTTAGCAATAAAACGATACAAAGACAATCCTGAAGGACTTCTGATGAAAAATGCTATCCATCTCCAGAGAAAGAACTGATTGAATCTGAATGCAGATCGAAACATACTTTTTCTTTATTTTCTTTATTTTCCTTTTTTTTTTTTTGGTCTGTGTTTTCTTTTACAACATGACTAACATGGAAATGTTTTTCATGACTGCACATGTATAACCTATATCAAATTGTTTGCCTCCTCAATAAGGGGGGAAGGGAAGGGCAGGGAAGGAAAGAATTTGGAACTCAAAAATTTTTTTAAAACAAATGTTAAAAATTGTTTTTACATGTAATTGGGTAAAAATAAAATATTAACTATAAGATAGATAGATAGATAAGACAGATAGACAAACAGACAGACAGACAGACAAATAAACTCCAGTGGCTTACCGTTTGCCTCTAGAAGAAAACATAAACTCGTTTGTTTGGTATCTAGTTGGCCCCAATCTACCTTCCCCCACTCCCCAGTCCAACTGAACTGGCCAACCTACTGTTCCTACCACACAATGCAACTAGAACGATCAAGAAACAGTCCCTAATGGAGGTGGTACATGAGCTAAGTGTTGAATAAAGCCAAGAGCTCTAGAAGATGGAGATAAGGAGGGACTGTGCTCCAGCTATGGGGACAGCCTGTGCAGAGGCATACAAGTGGGAGAGAGAATGCCAACTTGGCAAAATGAGACAGGTTGACTACATTTTAAATTTTTTCAACCAGTTGTGTGTTTCAACCACAACAACCTCTCTATAGACATGGATTTATATCTTTGAAGATTTATTTCTATTTAGGATGCTATTTTTAAAAAAAAAAGGCTCTCTATAAAACACAAAAGAGAAACATCCAATGAAACAAAGCTGGTCTTCTCTCTTCCCCTTCTCTCCTTACTCACCTGCATGAGTTCATTGCTTTCAATCAGATTGTCCTCCAGCATCTCCTGAGTCAGTCTTCCCATGGTACTGTAGAATTCATCCGCTGTTTCACAGCATTCTATCTGTCTGTATTAAAAACAAATTTTTAAGCTCTTTCTGAAGTCCATGCCATGCAATTAAATAAACATTACCAGGATATATACTTCATGCCGTTGTCCTCCATTAAGAGCTAACAAACACAATAATGTACAAAATGAACAAAAATCATGACCTGCAGGTCCACTTGTTCCCCTTTGAAGCACTGTACATTATAAGAACTGACATTTTGACATAAGATTTGTGAAACGCTTTGCAAACCTGGTCTCACTTTATCTTCACAACAACCCTGTGAAGTAGCTACACCCAGAAGAACTATTAGCCCCATTTTACAGGTGAGGAAACTGAGGCGCCATAAGCTTAGTAAATGTCAAAAGTGGAATTCAAATCCAGATCTTCTCAACTCCAAATCCAGCATTCCATCTGCTATGCCCTATTGCTGCCATATGCCAAAGGACCTACTGTTGATCTAAAATACCACCCAAAACTGGTTGCTAAATTTGCCCCCTGTGGACACAATGCCGTTCTCAATCTGAAAATTGCTGTTGTTAATAGATGGTTTCATTGAGAATGTAGAAACTAAACCATAGAGAAAGTAAGAAATGAAAACTCACTGTTTCAATGGCATATACAGGGTATCTCAAAAGTCTAGCTTAATTTAATTAAGCTTTCATAGTTTAAAACTGCAGTAAGACTTCTGGGATATGCTATATTTTTCTGATTGTATATACTCAGCAGGGCCTCATTGAAAGTAAAATTTTCTCCATTCTCCTCGAAGAATTTCTTATAAGGTACTAGATTCTGGTGCAATTTAAAATCTCCTCCTTCTTCCAAAAAGAAGAGAATTCCCTGAGACCAAGGATCCTGGGTATTTCTATTTCCTACAGACAGATTGAAGAGCTGATTTTGGTGGTCTTGTTTCTTTTTCTGGGTAGAGGAAGATGGAATTACTTAGCCACCATTAACAGCACATGTATTTTGAGGGGCAACTCTATTTTTTCCCTAATGTGGTGATGTATAGTGAATCCCCTTATGACCAAAAACACACTTTTTCAAGATAGGCAGGAAAAAAGTGTGATGAAGAAAACAGACCCTTTGTGGATTTGCCAATCATGTTCTCCTAGTGAGTTACAAGTTGGAGGGATACAAATTTAATAAAAATAGACAAAGACATTAGAAAAGATATTACTCTGTAGCTGCGGCTTATACATCTGCTGAACTCTGTAGTAATGCTCATAAGTAGCCCGTCCATTAATAACTACATCAAAAATATATAGACATATAGCTTATATTATATTCTTTATAGATATTTTGGTCTTAATAGCACTTATTTTAACAAAGAGCTATGTCTAAATTAAGTACTTGTATGAGATCTTAATCTTTGTGGGTTGATTGACAATTGGAAATAAAATTTATATTTTCTCTTTTCTTCCTCTTTCATCATTAACATCTGAATATATAAACAAATATCAACGATTAAACACATTCTATGCTGGTTTGCTATTTTAATTCCTTGCAACCACCTCCATTGGAGGTCACTACTTTTCCCACCCCAATCAGCACCTACCACAGTGCCTGGAATATAGTAGACATCTAACTAGTGACCATGACTGGGCTAGGAAGGGGGATTAGCATATTCTTTGCTCCCCAGTGCTACACCAATCATATACCATTATTCTTTAGAAACCTCTCTTTTATCTTGAAATACTTGCAACGTATTTCTCCACTCTTTCTCCATCCTTATTGTTGTCACCTACAGACCTCCAGGTCACTCTCCCAACTTTCTCAATGACTTTACCAACTAACTCACAGACTTTGTCTCTATCTCATTCCTAGCCAATACCCTAGCGGACTTGATCATTCATGTTGACTACCACCCCTTCCAACCACAGTTCCTCAATTACAATGACTTCATTCTCCACCTCATTTTTAGTCATACACCTTGGACCTCATCATTTCATGAAACAGTCCCCACTGAAAAATCCCCATCTTCAAATGCCACTGTCTGAGCATAACCTCATATCCTGTACCTCTTTCACTTGTACTAAACCAACTTTTTCTATCCATTGAGATTTCCAGTCCCCACTCTATTGTCCCAATCAATCTCTCCTGTTCTGGCTTCACTTAAGTCATTATTGAACCTGAATCCACTGTAGTGATTCACTAGCTACCATCCTAGAATCCTTCACTTTCCACTTTTGCTGTCACCATGCTTTAATGGCTGTCCATATTTGATTTCTCTAATTCTGCTCCTACACCGCCAAATTCCAATTTTATCTAGGACAACCTGAAGGCCTCACTGCTACTTAGCATTTCTAATACCATACTTTTATTGGTCCCTTATATCATCCCTTACAAGCTACAAACTTTTTCAGTTCCTCTCAAATCATCTAATATGCCCTCACTATCCAAATTCAAAATAGAAAATTTAGCTTACTACTCTGCTAAGAATTTTGAGATCATCCAATTGTGCTCCCTCAACTATCCTCCCCCACTTCCCAAAATTTTTAAACCTCACTACTTCTTTTCCTCCTTTCCTCTAGTCATAGAGGAAGAGATGACCTTACTCCTCAATAAGGCTAATCCAAAGCCTTTAACCCCATCCCTTGCATCTGATACCATTTCTCTTTCCTCCTCTAGAACTTGCTCCAAAAATCATGCCCCCTTTTTAAAATATTTTCAGTCTCCTCCTCTATCCTTCTTCCTTTCCATCTCCCTAAAAACACTTCAGGTTTCCAATACTAAAAAGGCCTATCTTTGATCCTTCCAACCCCTCTGACTACCGTTGCCCCTTCACTGTAAAATTTCTTGGGGAAAAATAATAAAATTGTCCGTGTTTCTACTAATTTAACACTTAAAATCTCCTTAAACTTTTATTATTTAATTTCTGTGCCCCTCCTCATTCTACTGAGACTGTGCTCTCAAAGGTCACCAAAAATCTCTTTAAATGTCAAATGTTGTCTTTGAAGCTCCCTCTCCTTACCCACTCTCTGCGACCTTTCACACGGTCAACAATCCCCTCATGCTTGATAGTCTCTCTTCCTTTCATTTCACATTCTTCTTGCTCCCTAACTTCTTCTTTTGTCCCTTTTGGCGGTTTCTTACTTTCTGGTATTTTAATAAGAAGTGTTTTCCTAGGTTCTGTCTTAAGCTTTTTTTACTTTTCTCTATACTTTCTTCCTTGGAAATATCATTTACTCCTAGAGCTTCAACCTCTAAGCTGAAGACTAAAATCTATGTATATAACCCTGATCTCTCTTCTGAGCCCCAGACTCAGACTCACATTTTCAGCTTTATATAGGACACTTCCACCTCCACGTAAATCAGAACCTGAAACTCATCAAGGCCAAAATAGTCCCTCTTCTCCTTTTGACTTTTTTTTACCCATTTATGCCAATGATATTACTGTTCACTCAATCTCACATGTTTGAAACTTTGGCATTACCCCTTTCTCCTCTCTCACTTCAGACAGTTACCTCCAAACTGCTAACCTCTATGATATATCTCAAATCTATCCCTTCCTTTCTATTCCCATTGCTACCATCTTTTACTATTATACTAGCCTTCCAGCAGGTCTTTCTACTACCTTCATCCTCTCCCCTCTCTGATTTACCTATGATCTATGCTTCTTCCAAACTCATATTCTTTACGGTTAGATAAAATCATGTTATTCTTCTGATCAAAGTTCTTTAGTGGCTCTTCTTTGCTTCAAATTCCTCTACCTTGTATTCAATACCCTTCATACTCCCCTACCTTTCCAATTTTATCTTATCTATTCCTTCCCACAAATTCTACCCACCAGCTAAACTAGATTACTATGTGCCTGCTAAATAAGGACTATACTTTCCTACCTTCTTGTCTTTGCCCATATTATTTCCGATACCTGGGTGTTTCTCCCTTACTATCACTCTTCGAAAATCCAAATCAAATGCTACATTCTCCACGAAAACTTCCCTGAGTTCCCTTCCCCCACCAGGTAGAAATGACCTCCCTTCCCCCAACCTGAGACTTCACAAAGTACTTTGATTTATACTTTTTAAATGCACTTATTATATACCATTTTGCATTTATATTTATTTGGGCAATTGGAAATTAACTGAAAATTTAAAAATAGGAACTAGACAAATTACATTGACACTATAGTTATTTTATCCAAAAATTTAATCAATGGAACTGAATTGCTACAAGAAGGACACTAAAAGAGTCTCAAAAGCAATTTAGAAAAATATCTGAATTATGTGCCAAATAGAGAGATGACTGCCAAAAAACATCAGGTTAAAAAACTCATTTCTGCAATCTGACAAAGAAGGAGGATGAACAATTACAAGCAGTGTTGTTTATAAAAAAATGAGAAGCAATGATGTATAAAACCACACCTTAAAGAAAGCTTGGCAAGATATTCAAATAAACAAAGAAATCTCAAGAGTGTTTAAGGGTGAAAATGGAAGGAGGAGGAATGCAAACAATAAAAATAAAAAATATTTGCAAAAATCATTATAACTAATTTTTTTTTCCATCAAGGACAATATAATCACCACAGTTAGACCCTAACATCATAGTACAGACGAGACAGAAATGGCACTAAAGGGACCAAAACTGGGGAAAAGCAGCCAGATCTGGATCAAGTACATACGGAGAAGAGAGCTGTCCTGGAGGCAACATAATTGTGAAGTCATTGGGAGACCAATATACAAGTTATCTACAAGAGGAGCAGATACCAAACACATGGGAAAAAAATCTCAGACCTTATTAACACCAAAAAATGTGACCAAGAGGATATCAATAACTACCAATCTTTATCCCTACTCTCTCGTCTATACAAAATCTTTACGAGACTTATCTTTTCACAAATAAAGGACATCTTTCCTGAAGTTATTAATAGCGGAAACGCAGGCTTTCACAAGCAATATTCAACAATAGATTGCATAATTAACTGACAGATATAAAGGATATAGGATCCTATTATGCTTATCATTACCTAGAAAAAGCATTTGATTTAGTAGAATAAAATGCTGCTTTATAGCCAATTTTACAACAAAGTATCAAAATCATTCAAGATTCCTTGGAAGATGTAACAATAAAAAAGCCCAGTTCAATGCTCCTCTAACAAACGTGGGAAGGCACAATACAGGGAGACGTATATTCACCAAGTCAAAGAGGGAGCTCCTCTGTGGATAGTGAGACCCTCCAGGTGCTTCTCTTTGCATAGGACATTATGCTGATTATGTCAAGCCCCAGGACATTACAACGCCTCCCAAGAGAAGCTGTTTAATCAAAATCCACACAACAAAGACTAAACAGATCAGCAGTTAATTACTTTTGTGCCATGGATCCCTTTGGCAATCTGGTGAAGCCAATAGACCCCTTTTCAGAATAGTGTTCTTATCTACATAAAATAAACTACAAAGAAGCTAATTACATCAAAACACAGTTATCAAGATTTTTTTTATATTTACATTTTATATTTACAGATCCCAGGTTAAGAACTCCAGAAGCAGCTGGAGAATCAATTGCCCAAATTATAATGTGCATTGGGTGGACAGCCCATAGAGTTTGTTCATCAGGATGTCTGTCATTCAAAAGTATTTAAGTACTTACTATATTCCTAGCACCTGGCTAGGCACTGGGTATATATATATTTTTTTAAAAAAACCCTCATGTGCGTCCCAGCTACATTTCTATCTGGCCCACTCTTTGTGCCCATCCAACCAATGATGAACACCAAAAACAGGGCTAAGAGCTGTCATCAAGGAATTGTATGCTAGGTAGAAAGAGAAGAGGGGTGGGTACATGATGAGAACAAGGGATAAGAGGTGGATAGCCAGGCTCCATTGTTGGCCACATAATGTCAGGAGAAAGATCAGGGATTTAGACTTGAGATTTCATTGGTATAGGGAACTCCCAGAGAGGAAACTCCCTGTACCAAGATAGATTAGCATCTATTTTCTAATTTATAGACTTAGGGAGTTGGGGGTGGGGCAGGGGCCCTGAGTGGTTAAGTGACTTATTCAGAGTCACATAGGGAGTATGTATCAAAAATAATATTTGAACCCAGGTCTTTCTGACTCCAAGACTGGTCTTCTATCCTTAATAATGCACTATCTAGGGGCAGCTAGGTGGCACGGTGGATAGAGCACCGGCCCTGGAGTCAGGAGGACCTGAGTTCAAATCTGACCTCAGACCAAACACTTGACACTTACTAGCTGTGTGAGCCTGGGCAGGTCACTGAACCCCAATTGCCTTAAAAAAAAAAGTCAAAAAAAAATAATGCACTATCTCTCTTATGATCCAAATAAATATGAAAAAATACATTAGACTAAGAGGTTAATAGTAGAGTTATCTAATTCCAAATTAAAATACCTCTGAGGCTTAGCTTGTATTAAATTACTCAGCCTCATTGAGGATCATTTAGCTGGAGAGGCATAACTGGAAAAGAGGTATTTATTAGGAGAAAATTAAAAAAGTAAATCAATACCATTGCTAAATCCCATACAGGTGAGCCAAAAACATTCAGCTGAAAAAAGTGTTATACCTTGAAACAAAGGCAATAGGAATATTGGCTTTTTTTAAAAAGTGTAAAACAACAAATTAAATCATAAAGGAAGAAACCTCAAGTGAGCATTTGGTCTGCCTACTGCCTTCAGGTACATAATGTATTATTTCTTTATAGATGAAACAAAGAGGTAAATAAATTCTGCAAGGTCAACAGCTATGGGCAGAGGGAAGGGGGAGAAAGATTAGATGACAGGTGTACTGATTTCTAGTGCAATGCTGTTTACACCATGAAATGCTGAAACTGGTAGATGGTAGTTGATATTTTCTTTGCCCCTTCCCCACAAAAATTGTTCCAAATATAGTGAGGGAAAAGGCTTATTTTAGGCAATTTAGCAAAACCAAGATATCAACCATGTCTGACATCCAACAGTATGTATGACAGAATAGAAATTCTCAAGTGGCAGGGTTCAGACAGATTTTTCACCATCTTTACCTGACATCCAACAAAGCAGGTAATACATGCAGCATTAGAAAGTCTAGTACCATTCTTTATTATTATTAAAAGGACAAGTGGGAATATAAAGTGGGAAGATAATCAGATTGGATCTCTTTCATAGCTATGCCTAAGGGGAAAATTCTTAACTAAACAAGGGACAGGGGTGATCAAAAAAGATGAAATCAAACATTTTGGTTACCCAAAATTGAAAAGTTTTTTCAAAAACAATTAATGCAAACCAGGACAACTAGGGAAATTGTGAATGGGGTGGGGAAGGGAAGGGAAATCTTTGCATCAAATATTTCTGATAAAGGTCTGATAACCAAGATACATAGGGAACTGACATAAATATATAAGACCAAGAGCCATTCCTTGAAAGATATAAAGATGACAAACCATTAATTACCCTATGAAGGACTGCTTCAAATTACTAATAATTAGAGATAGGCAAATCAAAACAACTCTGAGGTTTCAACTCACACTGAGTAAATTAGCAAGGATGATAAAGATAGGTACTAATCAATACTAGAGGAAAACAGGCACATTAATACACTATAGGTAGAGCTATAAAATTGTCCAACTACTCTGGAAAGCAATGTGGAAATATGTTTTGGACAGTTAGATAATCAAATGGAGAGAACACTGGACTTGGAGCTGGAAAAACATGAGTTCAAATTCTGCCTGAGACACTTACTAGCAAGCTGTAAGTCGTTTTACCTAGCAAGTTGTTTTATTCATCTGCAGAATAGGGATGATGATAGATAGCACCTACCTCACAGAGCTGTTGGTAGGATCAAATGAAATAATTTGTGGAAAGCACTTTGAAAACTTTAAAGTGCTATATAAATGCTGGTTATTATTAAAATTGTTAAATACCTAAAATTTCTATGCCCTTTGACTCAGACATCTCACTGTTAAGATCATACCCCAAAGAAGTCAAAGACAGAAAGAAAAGTCCCATATGCACCAAAATATTCAAAGCGATACCAGTTGTAGCAAAGAACTGGAAACAAAGTAGATGACTAAAGAAATCTTAGTACATGAACGTAATGGAATATTACAGCACCATAAGAAATTATTATTAACTACAGTAGTCTATTTCTTCCTCAATGCAGCTTAATAGTAGTCTTGAATTTCAATATTATGTCAATTCTTGATTATATAAGAATGGAAAACAGGAAAAGAATAGAATATCAAAGCTGGAAGGAACCTTACAGATCTCCTAATCCAAATCCCTCATTTTGCAGATGAAAATAGGAACTATATCTTATCAAAACTTTGCCAAAGGAGTAATATGTTTACATTTAATCTAAAAATGTCACTTTATCCAAAAGTTCCCCCTCCTCTACTTTCCCCTGACTACCATCTAATACAGAATCTTGAGAATCAGACTCTACCAAAAGCTAGTTGGGAGAGAGGAGAATCCTAGAGACTTGAATAATCTATTAAAAATATAACCAGCCCCGAATAATCAAGAATTGACTGTATCTGAAAAGACTAAGGCCACTGAATAAGGCTTAGACCTTCCTCAGTGTTTCACATGTCTATACTTATCATTGACAAATTATAGCATAAGTATGTCTTAAATTTCTTAATTCCTATTACAGAACTAAACAAAAATCACTTACTCTCCTAATTTTGACCAGATTGCCAGGGATACCCTCAGTATGATTTCAGAACCTTCAAAGAAGACAGAATCCCATATCTTTAAAACTGTATGATTAGGGAGGCAGGTGGCAAAGAGGGTCAGGAACCACTGCATGGTGAAGACATTTGTAAGTGGGGGCTCATATCCACCTGGAAGAGGAAAAATTACATTGAGTCTCTTCTGGTTTGATGGCTTAAAGAATATTCACACACATGTACTTTCTACGTCTCTATCTCTTTCCAAAGTTGTAAAAAAAATTTTTTGCTTCTCCCAAATTTCTAAAATGAAATCATGAAATCATATAATTTTAGTGGTGGAAGTGACCTAGTTCAAACTCCTACCTTATATATGAAATTTCTCCCAACTGTAGCCTAAAAAAACAAATTTCTTTTACCAGTTCCCCTCCAAGCCAAAGTGGAAAATTGAGTCAAATGACGTAGAAGAGAAAGTTTCAGTGATACCGAATAACCACCAAGACTTTTTAGTGAAAATATACAGAGAGATACCTATGTATATATGTACACACACACACACACACACATATATACCTTAGAATTTTTTTTAATTCTTAAATTTTCCTCCAGATTTTAATCTAAAGATTATATATCCTGTTTTCAATCATAATTCTAAAATGAGCAGAGGTTAACAATTGTTTAAAAAGCCCAACCCTCTTCCTAAGGCATAGAAGAGGTACTGTCTGTGTGTTGAATAACTTGAGGGGAGGGGGAGACATACATGCTAGTTGCTAACTCTCCCGGCAGATAGCTCATTCTGCTGTTGGCATTTGAACCATGGATTGTTGGTGAAGGTTAGATAGTGGTCATTTTCAAATTGGAAGAATTTATCTTTGCTTGATGGTCTTCCTCCACAAACTGTCTAGTTTCTGATTAAGGGAGAACTCAGAAGGGCTCTCTCAGACCAACATTCATGCCAAAACCCACAGTTAAATAAAAATAAATATATTATTAATTAATACCCGCAGTCAAGAGAAAGAGGTATTTCAATTCCAAGGCATTTCCATTGTAACTTGGTCGTAAAATAGATTCTTTGACATCTCTGTGGCTTTTAAAAGCATATTGTTGTTTGTTGTTCAGTTGTGTCTAACTCTTTGTGACCACGTGGACCATACTGTCCAGGGGGTTTTCTTGGCAAAGTTACTAGAGTGGTTTGCCATTTCCTTCTCAAATGGATTAAGGTAAACTTGCTGTTTGTCTTTCATTCTCAAAGAAGACCATGACATCAGGGAGGTGATGCCATGACACGCAAGTGAATTGGATTTAAGTGAGGGAGGGTTGTGCAAAGTCACCAGCCTCACTTTCACCTCTGGAGCCATCTGGATCCAGTGGCCAGATACGGACAACCACAGATGGCCCAGGATGCAGTGGGGGACTTTGGCCTTTTCAAGCTAAGATCTCTAATAGCTAAGTCTTTATTTTTATTAAGCCTTTTTTTATTAAGGCAAACAGTGGTTAAGTGACTTTCCCAGGGTCACACAGCTAGTAGGTGTCTGAGGCCAGATTTGAACTCAGGTCTTCCTGACCCAGAGCTGTATCCACTGAGCCACCTACCTGCTTCCCATACAAAACAGCAATTCATACTGAATGAAAATGAATAAGAGCTACTCTAAGTTTGGTGTCAATTTGGACACCAAAAAGTTTCACAATTAATAAAAGATGAATTTAATAGATATATCATTGAAAGGATGAAGCCAATGACACCATTATTTCTCAGGTTTGCTGAGTTGTTCTTTTTTTTTTTTTTTAACACTGAAGATGTGTTGCATTTATTCTTCCCCAGCATCTCCTCTCCATTTGTGAGTTTACTATTTAAAATTCAATAAACAACATTCTTGTTAAGTGCCTACTACGTGCTAGGGATTGCACTAAGCATTAGACATACAGAGGCAAAAATAAAAATAGTACCTCCCGTCAAGGAATTTACACTCTACTGGGGAATACAACATATAGACAGAATAACAAATACAGGATAATTTGAAGTTGGGGTGACATCTGTACACACAGACCCAAAAGGCCCATATAAGGGCAATTGTTGTAATGGACTTGGCCAATATAATCAGAGGGACAAGACATCTGGGGACGGTCTTGGCCTTTACCTCCTCCTTCCCTGTTTGAAGCTCTCTGAAGAGTATCCAGGTGCTGAGATAATTCAGGAAGTTTCATTCTCAAGAGATCTCTGAAGACTGCCATATCCACAGACAATGCCCGAAGATTATTAACAAAGTAGCTTTCTGGAAGTACCTTATCAATGAGGTAAATCATGATCTGAAGAAAAATAAAAAGAACTTGATTATCAGACATCCTAGCATCTCTTCCTGCTCAGAGGAAATGAAAATATTCCAGTTGCAATGGCACCGCTAGCCAAAGTCATGTATCCCTTTGTGGACGATACTTCAATTCCAAATGCTCCACATTTTCCAGAAGTGATTTACATATACAATAACCAAACACAAACATAATTATCCAGATAATTAAAATCAAACTAATGTGCTGCTCTCTCAGCTCTTTATACAGGCCACTGAATCTGAACGCACATAAAAATTAGCTACAATTTATAAAACACTCTGCTCCACTTTGACTAAAAGAAACGACCACGTGTTCCTCTCTCAGTAGCCCTTGCAGAAAGCTGTTTTTTCTGATACTATCCCCCAAAATAGGTTTCAAGATTTACTCACCCAACTACAAGGGACTCTGGATTTTAGTACCACTGTGCATAACTATTTCCCTTCCACTGTGGTTTGAAATGGGATTTCATCTTTGTTACCAACCAATTTGGTGTTTATCAAGCTTAGTCGATCCCCTTCTGAATATCTTTTTTTTTTATCTGAACTTCATCAAGACAAGATACAGACTTCTCACATGAGCGATTTCAACTTTAACTTCTTTTGAAACACTCTCCATCATATTTGGTAAGATATAAGCAATTTCTAGCAAGTCCTAGCAAAAACCCTCAGTACCCTATAATTTTGCCTTTTCTGTCACTTATTGTCTCCTTTGCACTTGCCTATACATTATGATTCATTAAATATAAACACATAGTGTTTTTGGAAAAAAGGGGGAGTTGCAAGGAGTTTTCCATTTATTATCTCACTTAATCCTCACAACCTTTGAAAATTATACAGGTATGTACAGATAAGGAAACAGAGTCAGAGGAACTGCCACACACCTCATAAGTGTCTAAAGCTGAAGTGAATCCATCTATTATGATACATAAGGCTTCATACAATTCTGTTTTCCCTTAAAATAAATAATAACCAAAGATAAACAGAAACACCAACTTGCCAAGAGACTAAATTCTCACCATTGAAGTGATTATTTTTAATATGACAAATAGGAAAGAGGAGTGGCAAAGTATAATGAAGGCACTGCTAAAATGAACATATGTCCTTGGAAATAGGAAAACAGGCTCAGATTCTTATAATCTAGCCAATGCTCAGATTTTTAAAATCTGGCCCACTTGCATTAGCAATACAAATGCTTAGATTCCTTAAGAGTCTGGCCAATATGATGGATCTTTAATAAACTTTGTCTTTGGCTGAAAAAAAAAAAAACAGACCTTGAAAAGGTCTCTTCTTTAGCATTTTCCACTAGAATAGATTAAGCCATTATAGAAAGTTATTGTCCCCTTGTAAGAGACAAGGGCAACTGTCCCTAGTGACTTGAAATAAAGGAAGAGTAATTTCAGTGAAGGATACATGGTGGTGAAAAGCTGGACTGAAGCCTGAGATGACTTGGAGGAAAACCAACCTAAATGGGATCCTCCTGCAGAGAATTTAGGCTCTAGGCTGGGAGGAGGGATGTGAAGGTACCAGGATAAGAGTACAAGTCCCAGTTGATGGGACTCCAGGGAAGCCACTGGGTGATATAGATAAACTTTGACTAGCATCATCCCTGAACATTACAAAAACTTTTGAACACATGGAACTTACAGAATCATCAATTTAGAGCTGAATGGACCTTAAAGATAATCTAGTCCAATCCCTGCATTTTATAGATGAGTAAACTGAAACTTAGATAGGTTAAATAATTGCCAGGGTCATACAACTACTAAGTGTCAGAGGTGGTCTCCCTGGGTTCAGGAAGACTCATTTTCCTGAATTCAAATCTGGCCTCAGACTAGCTGTGTGATCCTGGGCAATTCACTTAACCCTGTCTGATTCCATTTCCTCATTTGTAAAATGAGCTGAAGAAGGAAATGGCAAACCACTCCATTATCTCTGCCAAGAAAACCCTAAATGGGGTCACGAAGAGTCAAACACAACTGAAACAACTGAACAACTTCCTGGTTTCAAGTCCAATTAAATTTATTATATTACAGTGCCTTTCAGTCTTTTTTCCTTCTAAACAGCAACTTCCATGCTAACTGCTGGGTCTGGATGGTTTTAGATTTACTCTTGGTAGACAGGAAGACCTGGATTCAAGTTCACCTCCCTGTAACACGTACTAGCTGTGTGACCTTGGACAGGGCACTTCAGTCACAGAGCACTTAGAGACTCTACATGACTTCAGTCTCAGAGGAAGTGCTCGGTTGCACTGCTAGAGAGAGTTTCATTATGAAGAATTCCTTATACCAATGATTCACACGTCAAAACATATATATATGTACACACATCTGTATGTGTGTATATTTATTATATATGGTGTATATATACACATACAGTTATTTATCTATAAGATATATATATAATATATATATAAATTCAAGGCGTTGTTTGGTTTACCAACTTGATTCTCCTCATTCTTATAATAAAATGGAATTTCTTACTTAGATATCTTAAGGGAGAATATGATGATAACTTTAGAAGTACAATACTTGGTTGGCACACTTATTGTCACACTGAACCAGAAAGTCTTAATATATGAACTATGGTATCAATGTTAAATAAAGATTTTCACAAAGGAAATTGACCCCAATTGTTCCTAGCAGTTATGCCAAAAATAAACAGTAACACAAAGCTGAAATCTTGCACCAGCAGCTGAAAAAAAATTAAGTTGGTACTCATCCAATAAACTTACCTTTACCTGGCAACTGCTATAAGAAGATAAATATACATTTTAAAGGCAAATTAGCACTTGCTAAAAAAAAAAAAAACAACCTATATGCATCCACTTTTTTTCCTCAGAAGTCTTTTTGCAAGAATAATTTCCAAACTGTATATTAAATCTCTGGTCACAAGGTCCATACAGACCTAAGGACTTAGAACATTTTCTCTCAGTATATGTCATGTATTTCCTTTGAGAGAAAAAAGTAAAAATATACTCAGTTTCTCAAATTTATCTAGTTCATCTCTACATATGTGAGTTTGGGTCTTCAAATCATAGAACCCCAAGTTTAAAACTGTAAGGAACCTTCAAGGTCATCTAGGCCAACCTACACTTTTTACAGATAAGCAAACTACGTCCGGAGAAGTTAAGTGATTTTCGCAAGAGCTCATAAGCAGTCTATGAAGCCAGGTGCTCTGACTTTATTCTAAGTTCCCACCTGCACCAGGCTACTGAATAGCATAACACGGATAATATTTCATAAAATGATTGGAACCAGGAATGTGTTGGTTCAACAACTGATTCTCTGAGAAAACACACACACACACACACTCACGACACACTCTTAAGTTTAATCTGTATTATTAACATTCTTTCCATCACCCGTAGATAATCAACAAAACAGTAAGTCAAGGCCCAGCTTGTAGAGTTTGCAGATTTCCAAGGTATAAATGGTCACACTGAAAACTTAACAATCAGGGGCACCTAGGTGGCGCAGTGGATAGAGCACCAGCCCTGAAGTCAGGAGGACCTGAGTTCAAATCCAGTCTCAGATCAAACACTTGACACTTACTAGCTGTGTGACCCTGGCAAGCCACTTAACCCCAATTGCCTTCCAAAAAAAAAAATTTAACAATCCCTTGCAATTTGAGTAAACCCCAGCACACCTCTGATTGAAACACACTTTCTTATTTTGTTTCCATTGCAACTTATGTTCTGCTCCCTCTCACCCTCAGGCATCCTATTTTGCATTGTTCTAAATCTCTCCTAACCCTTAAAATGAGTAGCTCTCATTCTGCAGGCACAGAAATATACCCATTGATAAACAAAAATATAACGCTGATAAACAAAAGAGGATCTGAATAAGCATAACTGCTAAATTAAAATGTTTTAAACTCAGATATCTGACTTGTTACTGTTCCATTTTTTTTTAATAAGTGAAGGAAATTACTTCAAAGTTCTTTCCTTAAATGATCAGACAAAACAATATGTTTTACTCATGTAACCTGAATATAAATCTAAATGTTAGGCAGTCAATTGTTAACACCAATATGACACGCATGGTGCTAGCAGGAATATGTGGTAACCTTACACATAATATTCATTCATAATTGAAAATATCACTCGGCTATTGGTTTCCATCTAAGACTATTATTCCCAGTGACTACTTTTTGAGTAAGCATCCCTCATTTCATAAAAAACAAATGTCAAAATCAGAAAAAGTTTGAAAGATTTGACCATTCATTAGCAAACCCACGAGAATATAAATAAGCAGATGAATCAATGATTGAATGAATGAATGAACAAATAAATAAACCAGGCAGCTGCCATCTCTACCTCTGAAGTGTTTCACTTTTCATGAACAAACTGCACTGCCAACGAGTTACTAACAACATCAATACACCCAAATTGCTAGAGCTACTTCTACACTGTGACCAAAAAACTGCTCAAAATCTTCTCAGCATTCTCTCAAACAAATGCAACATTTGGTTTTCAATAACTAAAAAAAATTACAAAACGTTTCTTCTGTACATAGACATTCACTTCCAAGCTTTTTTCCTAGGCAAGTTCAACCCCTCCATCCCATCCAAAAAGAAAAAAAAAATTACACCAAAGGTTCTAGGAAATCCAACCAGATTTTGTCACATACTACTGCTCCATTCTCTCAAGGATGGATTTCCCCACAGGTAGAGAGACTCACTTTCAGTGCATCTCCTTCATTGCCTTCCATCACTTCTAGAATAAGCGCAGCCAGGATGTTAAAGCCTTGGCAGTATCCAACAGACTTGTTCCATCGGGCATAGGCCAGCAGAACTCTCTTTAACACCACTCGGTCTTGTTCTGCCTCCTGGCCACAGTACGAGCTGCAGCCTGTTCGGTGAAGATCCTAAAAGGTGGGGGAGGGAAAGGTTGGAAGGGAGAGAACAAGGCAGACAATTTAACATAATCTTACAGATAGTTTCTCCAAAAGCTATTAGTCTGCCAAAATATTTACCAAGCTACCAAACTGTGGCCAGCTACTTCCACATTTAGCAGGATTTCAGCAATGAGATGGATAGATAGACAGACAGACAGATAGATACTTTATGACCCCCCCCAAAAAAAACCCTTGACATTACTGTGGTCTCTATTCCACTTTTACAGTTTGATTTCATTCAGGTATAACCTAATTTCTTTTGGAGTATGTATTTATATATAAACTTTTACACATTATAATTGATTTTTTTCCTTAATTTGAAAAAATCTTTTGAATTTGATTGGTCTTAACAAATATGAACATTTCCATTACAAAGAACAGAACTAGGAAATTGAATATAAAATCATGACTCAGGAATAGCTTGGTTTTATTTTTAACTATGTAATAAATTTAAATGGTAGTAGCTACACTGTCCTACTTAGCTATGTCGCCTTCTGAACCTCCTTTTCCTCTTGTTTACTTTTTTTAAATTATTCATTGATGCTCTTTTCTTCTGATTTGGGATTTTTTTTTGGAGGGGGCTTGGCTACCACTATCATTATCCTCCCATTATTCTTCTCTCTGCCTCTGTTTCCATCACCATCAAATAAAAGGCCTCCTTGGAACCAATAAGAATATTCAAGCAAATCAAATTTACATATTGGGTGCATCATTTTTTTTGATGGAATTATCTTCTCTTTCTATGATTTATTCCTTGACCCACACCATCTTTAGTATTAAAGCATTTAGTCTTCCCTTAAGCTTGAATCTTCTCTTTAAATGCCCTTTCCTGATTATAATTTTAGTTTTGTTGGAATGTCAGTAAAGGAGGTATTTAACATTTCTGCTTTTCTACAGTTGTTTATGGGGATTTCATATCCTAGAATCAGGTCAGTTTTTATAAAAGTGCTATAAACAGATATAAAATATGCATACATCTTTATGTTCCCATTTATTAATTACCATAAACATCAATTATCATAAACAACTATTCTAAAATTCTATTCACTTGTTTCTTGTTGTTGTTGTTGAATTTGTCTTATTCTGAATAAGGCACACTGATATCTGCAATAATTTTACTGTCTATTTCTTCCTTTAATTTGATTAAGTTTTCTTCCAAATACATAAATGGTATGCCATTTGGTTTATGTTTATTAAATATTGATACTATTTAATTATTCATGATGCCTTTAAGCAATAATGTATTTTCTCTTAAATACAAGATATATATTTTTACTGCTAGTTTGTCTAAGATCATGACTGTTTTTTATTTTTTAAATTTACCTGAAGCATATCTGCTTCAGACCCTGATCTTAACTCAGCAACAGCAGAAATAGGATAGAACCAAGCTGTCTCTGTCTCCTGCTGGGACTCTGAATGTTCAGAGGCATGTACTACATCATTCTGAGTTCTTTCACAGTGATCTATGGAGGCTAACACTGTCCCTGACTGCTGCTCAGGCAGGCAGTGGATGAGATTCCTATGGTTTCAGGCCCAAACTATACCAGAATTGGCTTCCCTCTCCTCTGTTGTGTCCCAACTCAAATGGCCTTTAAGCTTCTGGCCCCTTCCCTTCAGTATTACTATTATAAGTGTTGGAAGAATAAATAAATGAATGAATGAATGAATTAAAAAGCATTTGTCAGGCACTTAGTAAGTGCAAAGCACTTTGCTAAATACTAGATATGCAAACAGAAAACCAACATGATGCCATGCCATCAAGGAGTTTATATTCTAACAGAAAAAGATAACAAAATGTAGAAGGCTTAGGTTGCAAGTCAAACAGAAAGGCCCAGTGGGCCTGACAGTCCAGTAGCAAAGCAGATAGTAACGTACATAAAACCCTATCTGTTTCTAATGTTGAAGCATGAGACAGGGCCAAGGACTTTGAGGGTAAGAACTTTTCTTTCTTGTCTGGCAATGTCTGGCATATAACAGACACTGAAAAAATCTTTGTTGATTGATTGGTGGGACCAGCAGCATTTACAGAGGCAGTTGCCAGGTCAGCATTCACAAGAGTTGCTCCCTTAAATAATGGCTGTGAGGACTGGGCTGGAAATAGGGCCAGCCAAAGATCTGTAGAGTATTGCTATGACTAGGGGTCTTTGGATTATTTGTCCATTACTGGAAGTTGGCTGGCTGGTGATGGCCCTGGTGGTGGTAGTGGTGGTGGTGGTAAAGGCTAGGATGTTAAGTCCCAACTTTACAGGAGTTGTTGCTTCCTGAACAAGGGCCATAAAATGAGAATAGCCAGGCTGAATGCAGCATTGGTAGTTTTTTATATAGATATGGATCTGTATGCTTTTACCGCTATGCTTCAGACAAATTTTTTGGATAGGATGGATATTAAAATTTTTTCCATTCTACTAAATTTAGACTAAAGTTAAGTACCAGTCCTCCAAATAAGCAATTGTTCTAAAAGACCATAAGAAGAGGATGAAAAATAGAGTCTTCATGTTAGGTACCCTCTTGGAGAGAAAAAGGCATTATATTCATTATCATTTGAGCATAGATGGAAGAAATATTTGCTTCACATTTTATTTTTAATTTATTTTAATAAAGGTAATATTTATGATTGTTACTATGTAGAGAGTGTGTTTTCATGATATTATTTAGGAACTGAGACAGTTTTATGCATACATTCTAACACCAAAATTCTTTTGTAAAATGAGTAATATTTTAACTTATAAGTCAAGCAAAAAGAAAGCAGCTTATCTCTGTCCTGCAAGCTTTCTAGCTTCAAAGCACAGTTGAATCATGCATAATGTATATGGTTCTTTTTAAATCACACAATTCAATGTAAATGTCATCAATGATTAATTTAGGATTCTGTCTGGCACAGAACAAATATTCCTCTGGATGTAAGTGTGCCAACAAATATAAGTCAGAGAGTGGTAGATTTATTTCCACTGTTACTGCCTACTTATGAGAAAGCATATACATACGTGTATGTGTGTGTATGTGTATCAAAGCTATATTCAACTTCTAGAGCCAAAAGACCCCAACAAAAACATTAATATTAATTCCAACATAACCTTGAATTCAAAGATTACCTAATTCTTACAGTTTTAGTTGCTGCCCTTCATATGTAAAGATTATGCGTTTGGCCCGCCCATTATCAGAAGAAAATACTTGTTGTGGTTCAGTCATTTCAGTCATGTCTGATTCTTCATGACCCCATTTAGGGTTTTCTTGGCAAAAATATTGGAGTAATTTGCCATTTCCTTCTCCAGTTCATTTCAGAGATGAAAAAACTGAGGTAAACAGGGCTAAGTGACTTGTTCAGGGTCATATAGCTGGTAAGTGTCCGAAGTCACATTTGAACTCACATCTTCCTGACTCCAAGCTCAGCATTCTATCCTTTGATCCACCTAACAGCTCCTGAAGAAAATATTACTTGAATTTTTTTTTCAGTATTGAATATGTAGTTGGATTTGTGTTGATCTACTCAACCATACCCTTCTAACTGGTCCTTCCTGTCCCCCACATTGCTTCCCAGCTCCTGGGAATCAATTATCTTTCTTTTTCCAGCAAAGGTAACCAGGGGAACATTGAAGTAAATCTAAAGTTAATTGG
Organism: Vombatus ursinus; assembly: GCF_900497805.2. NCBI lineage: Eukaryota > Metazoa > Chordata > Mammalia > Diprotodontia > Vombatidae > Vombatus > Vombatus ursinus. Next base: position 4,999,651 of record NW_020950098.1, read on the forward strand.
TCCAACCAAAATACAACCAATGACCTTGGCTGTATTAGCACCTTACTATGCTAACTATAGTTAACTAGGCTAACTCAGCCAGACAAATATAGTTGCCTAAACATCTATCTTAGACCATTTAAGCCTAATATCCTATTCAATAACCTTATTAGCATACTTCAAACTTTTTAAAAGCAAAAATAATCTAATGAAAGCCACTTCACTTTAAAGTAACTCTCTTTTGAAACTTCCAATGCTGGATTTCACAATCAGTCAAAAATTTACTTGGTGAACACATTGTGGAGATAAAGGATTGTCAAACAACCCATCCTCCTCTCCAGAAAGAAAATAATTTCACTGTAAGTTGGTGATAATCCATAAGGACTTATTAACGGTAGCATTTTCAAAGACTAGGTATAGACAGTGTTTTACATAAGAAATGCTGGCAACAAAGAAATTTTTAGGCTACACAGGAATAAAGGAGCAATTCATGAGGCATTCACCCACTAAGTCATCAAATCTGTTCAGGCAAAGGGTTCAGTCATCTATTTTACCACTGCCATTAGGACAGTTCACTGTATGTTTTTTAGGGCAATTACCTTTACTATCTGAATTCCCATGGAATCATCATCAGGGTTACTTCTTTCATTAAAAGTGAAGCGCATGGTTTTATCCCAATCAATGGCTATACTGTGCAAGTAGTGGTCTGCCAAGGTCAACCAAACCTAGGAAAAATGCAATATATCCAAGTAAAACATGCAGTTTCTACTTTTACTCCTGAATATCACACAAGAACTTTCTACTCGATTCTTCATTTTGTTTACCCTACTTAGGGAGGTGAGATATAACTTGAAACCTGCATTATTATCAGAACTCTTTCAAAGTATGTAGGTACCTCCTTTGGTTTTACTAGCCCTAAAAAAATCATCTAAATTTGGGTTAGTCATTCAGTCAATAAATACTTATTAAGTGCCTACTATGTGCCAGGACCTGTGTCAAGTTCTGGGGATGCAAAAGGGGACAAAAGACAGTTTCTGCCCTCAAGGAGCTCACAATATAATGTGGGAGAAAACAAGCAAACAAACATATACAAACAAGCTATATGTAGGGATAATGGGAAATAATTAAAAGAAGGAAGGCATTAGAATTAAGAAGTATTGGGAATGGCTTCCTGTAGCTGGGGCTTTAAGGAAGCCAGAAAAGTCAGTAGACAAAGATAAGGGAGGAGAGCATTCCAGGCTCCGGGACAGGTAGAGAGAAACCCGGAGCCCAGAGACAGAATGTCTTGTTTGGGGAACAACAAAAGAGGCCAGTGTCACTGAATCAGAGTATATGCTAGGGATTCATTCCCAGAGAAGCAGATCTAACTCAAGTGGAAAGTTTTCTATGTCTGGACCATAATATAGATGTAACTAAAATTATAGAACATCAGGGTTGGAAGAAACCTTAGTGATCACAAGCTCCTCATTACAGATGAGGAAACCAAGTATGATAGTGGGTATGCAATGTCCAGAGGGCAAAGTGAGTTTAGAGGTAGTACCAGGGCTAGAATTCACTTTCTAAATCCATACTCTTTTATCTACACTGTCCTCACCACTATCTCCTGACAGAAAGTTTTATCAACAGCTGACCGATAGTACTAGATTTTTCCGCCTTAGACTACCTAAGCACTTGAAATTTTTATTCTTCTCCATATATAATTTTCACAGTTATTCCTTTCATGGTAAACTTCTATATGTTCAAATTTTAAGTATTAAAGTTAAATTTATAACAAGCTAATGCTCCACATATGGTGAGTATGAACTGGCAACAACAAATTACCAATAATGACATATACAAGAAATGCAATGAATGACATCTTAAAAGTTGGAAGAGGCGGTAAGCCAGTCATATAATGAGAGGGAAGGATAATAAACGGATAGCCCAAATGTTACAATGGTATCCACAAAATACTAAAAGACCTAGAGGAAGGCTTCCAGGATGATGTATAGATTCCCTTTGAGGATTTATGGAAGGACAAGAAAAAGAATCAAACAGGAATAAAAGCTAAACATGGGATTGAGGACTGTACAAGTATAAGAAATAACTACATCAGCGAGATCATAGATCGACCAATGTAAAATGTTCTAAAAGAGTTAGTTAAAGCAACTGGAGAGTGTGTCTTCTGGCAGCAGAAAAGAGAGCCAGCTGCAAACTCAAAAGAAAGTTAGCTTGTCGTGGTGGTGTTTGTCCTTCATTCTCAAAGAGGACCATGACATCAGGGAAATGATGACATGACTTGCAATTGACTTTGATTTGAGTGAGGGAGGGTTGTGCAAAGTCACTAGCCTCACTTTCTCCTCCAGAGCCTTCCGGGTCCGGTGGCCAGATATTCCTCAGGACAACTGGTGAAGGCTCAGGATGCAATAGGGGACCCTGCCCCTTTTAAACGAAGGTTTTTTCAGGTTCTCACTTAGAGACAGGCAATGCCCATTCAGTTAATAGGCCTCTTTAAGAAGTGAATCAAGGCATGGCCCCTTTAATAAAAAAAAAAATCAAATCAAAGTAGGAGGTGAAGACCCTCAGAGTTAGCCCTAGCAATTGGGAGTCGAAATGAAGATACCAAAAGACATCATGCTAGGGGCATAAGTTGCCTTGGCCATGTGTGTATCTCACTGCCAGAGTATTTTGTTTGTGTCCATTCTTCCTGCTAATGATGTGTGTATTTGTGAGAGGGTGTGTTCCAGGTTTATAGGAGAAATGTTTTATTATTTTATGGCACCATCCCAATAAATCACCTCGTTTGGAGTTTGTTTATTTTTTTTAAAAAGGTTACAAAAGAACCTTTTCAGTTCTATGGGAACCCAGATTATATATAAGGATATATACATGGATATATAAGGGAGAAAGTCTTAAGCTGCTGAGCTAGAATTTGCTTTTGGAAATCCTAGGAATTTCAAAATCCCCTTTGAAAAAGGAACATAGAAGGGGCAGCTAGGTGGCACAGTGGATAGAGCACTGGCCCTGGACTCAGGAGGACCTGAGTTCAAATCAGGCCTCAAACACATAACACTTACTGACTGTGTGACCCTGGGCAAGTCACTTAACCCCATTGCCTAACCAAAAAAAAAAAAGAGAGAGAGAGAAAGAAAGAAAGAAAGAAAAAAAGAAAAGGAACATAGTGATAATTTTTTTAAATCTTCTTCATACCTTTCTCCTCCATTCCTTTGGTATTCCAGTTGAAAGTCTGGCTACAGCCTTGAGAGCATCATACCACTAGAAACAGGGGAGATTAGAAGAACATCAAAATGGACCTACCATAGAAACATATATGTGTATAGACAATGTGTGTATGTATGTGTATTTATGTTATATACAAGAAAATACATTTTCTTCTGTTTTATCAGTGAATAATTTTACAACTGATCACTTATAAGAAGAACATAAAGATAGGAAAATTTATAAAGATAAAATTTGCTATGTATATATTCATCTGGTCACTTCAACTTTACTGACAAACTGAAATGCTGGTACATATATGTATATACACAGAGAGAGACAAAGGCAGAAACAACAACACAGAAAAAAAGAGACAGAGAGAAAAACAGAGGGAGAGACAGAGACAGAGAAAAATGGAAAGAGTGATAGAGACAGAGAAAGACAAACAGAGACATAGAGAGAGAGCAAATACTCAAAACTATTGAATTTTGGGATGTGTGTGTATACATACACACATACAGAGTGTCTAAAAATTCTTACTGCAGTTCTAGGCAATGAAACTATTAGAGCTTGAAACTGCACAAGACATTTAGGACTCTTGTATATGTGAGTAGCAACTAATAGTCTAACTTTGAGATGTCCCTGCATATAGTTTCAGATACTCTGAAAATAAGATCATAACACTTTATAAACAAATATCTTACAATATTACCTGCTGAAAACCATTTTGACCTAAAGATGGCTCAAGAGTGAACTTCAACTTCGTGTCAACCCCTAGAAGAAAAATACATGCTTTATATTATTTATGGAAGGAGACATCAGAGTTCATTGAAAAGATTTCAAATGGAAATTGAACTCATGCTACAGAATAATTATCAAATGATCAAGTAATGGTATCGCTTTTGTCTAAATTATTCTCATCAATGCCCACTGAAGGTACCTGGTATTAGAAGTAAAAATGAGAAGAACAATTTTGATGATTAAAACAGGACAGTATTCACAGGCTTTACTAACATAATTTTTTATATTAATTTATTTTTAGTTTTCAACATTCACTTCCATAAGCTTTTGAGTTTTAAATTTTCTCTCCTTCCCTTCTCACCTCCCTCCCCAAGATGGCATGCAATCTAATATAGGCTCTACATATACATTCCTATTAAACATATTTTCACATTAGTAAACAACTTAATTTTTTTAAAGCCTGGCCTAGAAGAACAAATGAACAAATTCTAGCTGAATTGTGAAAAGCTGCAGTGATGATACCATCCTCCCCTCTGTGAAATGTTCCATTACATCATGTTATTCTAACATGCTAAAAAAAATCTGCATTGACAGCCTTGTTTTTTTTTTTTCAGATAATTAGTTAATTGTTGCAGGTAAAAAGCTCAAAGGACTGAATTTTAATTTCAGCTGATGGATGAACTTTGATATAGCACTCTACCTCAGTTTCTATAACTAAGGGCTATGTAGAGAGATAATACAATGGAAGAAGGTGTGGACGTTAAATTTGTAATATTTGTTTAGAACTTTAAATATGCAAATCCTATACTAAAGTATGTATTATTGTGATTGAAATGAATTTCTAAAGTATAACTTAAGGAAAAGTTTATTAAAATATAATATCAAATCTGAAGGCTGTTTTATAGTCCATTTACTTCTAGATGTAAAATCAATTTCCAAACAACTTAGTAGTGCTCCATTTTAATCAGTTTTTAAAAGACACTCCATTTGGGAATTTGAAGATAAAATGGAAAAAGATCTATTGATGTATGTATTTAATGTTAACAGCAATGTTCATTTTGGCAAATTGAAAACCAATTAAGCGGTGGCATTTTGAAATTCTGAACTCCTGATTGCCATGTATTTTTGGGAACAACTTTCCACATTAGCTTCAGTAATTTGTGGCTAGGGATGGCTCTCTTGATTTATTGGAGATCCTCCTTCAGTGGCCTATCTTAAGCAAAAAAAAAAAGATATGAATATCTACATAGACGAATAATAAGGGAAAAAACACATCAGATTTATCCCAAGTCCAGTATGGTTCCACCTTGCAACCTTGGAGTATTTGTGTATATAAATCAAAGAATCATAGAGCTGGAAGCAATCTGAGAGGCCATTTAATCCAACCTACATCCAAACAAAAATACTTTCTAATAATATGCCTCACAAGCATCCAGACTTTATTTGAAGGCTTCTAAGAAGGGGGAATGAACTACCCTCTAAAGAAGACTATTTCACTTTTGGATACTTTGATTGTTCAGAAGTTTTGCCTTACATCAAGCTCAAATTTCTACTTGGCACTAAGATTATCTCAAGTGGTTTGTGTAGAACACTACAGACTACATTGACATTCATTTTTCAAGACATCTATGCTGGTCATCCTATAGGCCAGGGTAGAGGTTCTTAACCTGGGTTTTTTTTTTAATTTGATAATTGCATTTCAATATAATTACTCTTCTTTGTAACCCTATTTGTTTTATTTTATGTATTTAAAAACATTATTCTGAGAAGGGGTCCATAAACTTCACCAGATTGCCAAGGAGGTCCATGATACAAAAACAAAAAAGGTTAAGGAGTCTTGCTTTACATAAGGAGAAAGAGCACTGGGCTTAGGGTCAGGAGACTTCTGTTAGAGAAACACATACACACACACATACATACATGTACACCCCACTTATAGGATCATAGATCATGGTAGAAAGGACTTCAGTGACCATCTAGTCCAGTCATTTTACACTGAGGAAACCGAAGCCCAGTATTTTATTATAAATCAGTAATTTATTCAACGTCACAGAGGTCAGGTCAGAGGCAGAAACATATCTGAACCCAGGCCCTCTGTCTCCACAGTCAATGCTCTTTTTATTATATAACACAGCCTCCCTTTACTGCCTATGTGTCTCTGGGAATCACATTCAACATCTCTTATATCACATCTATAAAATGAGAGAACTGTACTGAGTGGCCTCACTCAGGTACTTTCCAGCTCTAAAAAAAGTATGTTTCTATGCTTACATATCAGTTCTGAAGGATTCAGCGAGTACTATACTGAAGGAGATTATGAAATTTTCGTCTTTAAAAAGTTGTTCTTCTTTTAAAATGTAGTTTTAGTTGGGTGGCTTCTCATCTATTATGAATGGCTAGAATTTGATTCTGCCTAAGGCATGGATAACCAGTCTTCCCAAAATCCTTCTCAAATAGAATTCTAAGGCACAATGTTTGGTGCTGTCCAAACCCTAGGTGCTGAATGGAGACGTGTTGCTCTAGTCATTCACCCAGCTTATTATGAAGATGAAGAAATACAAGTCTCAAATTGCTCCTCTTACTAACTCCATTGAGACACAGGTTCCCTTTTGGAACCACTGACATATGTTGTCCTTAATATTTTGGAGAAGACAGGGGCATTGCTAGATAGATGTACTTTTGCCAGAAAAAAAAAGTTTATTTCCTTTTTACACTGAAATCAAGCGGGGAATAGGAATCACTACAATTAAAGCCCAAACAGTTTTCTCCCATGCCAAAAAAAAAAAAAAATGGGTCAGAGAGGGTTTAGCTGAGAAGCTACAGTTCACAGTCTGCACCAGGTGCTGAAATCAGGTCATTTTCGACTTTATTCCCCCCTCCTAGAAGAGAAAAGATTTGTGTTTCACCTGGTAGTCTCTGCTGTTTCTTCCTGAGAAAAAACAAAATATTTACCTTTAATGAAAGAAGAAAGTTTTTAAAATAAATAAATAAATATGGGAACATTCACACACCCACACGCTTGGAAAGAGAAACAAAGAAACCACGAGGTTTGGAAAGAGCTCTTCCTCCATCACTGTAATTCAGACATATAGTTTACACCACTCCGTATCTGGTGTTGGGGTTAACAGTATGTCCACAACTACGAAAGTGCCCTCAAGCAAGGATTCTCTGAGATTCTGGAGAGACATACATACTGGTGTGTTTCAAGGAACGACAGCTTAATGAGGCTAGGCTCCAGGGGCAGGTGATTTGAAATTCACCTTCTGGTGTCCACCAGCCACCCACAGCCTACCATGAGCTTAGCCCAGGGTAGGTTGGATGTTCTAAAGAAGGAGGAGCTCTGCCACCCTGAATTGTATATCTCCAGGAAGCATGTATTGTATGCACATTGTTTACATACACACCCAGCTTGGGGAAAGGGCTTAGTAGGGATGTAGCCAGAATAACTCTGCAACTCCTGTTGAGCTTCCCAAGACCCCTTACAAAGGACCTCCTGCCCATATAGACCAGTCCCCTGAATGGGAGGAGAAGACAGACTAGTCTGATCAGGCACTCACATAGCTGGAAGCCTTAGGGAAATACTCCCGTCTTTTTCCCAAAGATTCTCTTCCTACCTGTCCCGTAGCACCAAACCAGTGCCTAAATCTCCCTCACTCTTTCTTCCCCCAAGCTGCCTGGACCCCGAACTCCTGCCCCTCGGGACTCCAGGTATTTGTGAAGCAGAAGGAGCAAAGTAGGGGCTCGGGTTTCTAAGCTTAGCAACAAACCAACAGTCTTCCTTGTCACCTACACTGAGACCAAATGTGCCTAGCCCAGGGTTATCAGGTAGGGGAAAGAGAGGAGGTAAAGGAGGCGGAAACCCAGCCCATTCCTGTGCCCAACATTCAGGGAAGAGCATGACCAGAAACAGTGGCCCAGTCAGGCACCCATCTTTCTCACTCATGAGGCTGGTGGATGGGCTAGACAGCCACTCCTGTCCAGGCCTTTGTGCACTGTCCCCCACCCCGCCTGTGGCCAAGCCCTGCACCTTCCCTCCCCCAGAGAGGGATTCAGTCGCTGAAGGCTGCACCATCCTAAATGCTCCCACTCAGTTTTCCTCCTTTCTTTCCAGGCTACCGGTGAAGGCAAAGGAAGGGTCAAAGACCCGTGGGTATCACTCTACCTTCAACCATGCAGCGCCACTTTCAAACCCAGGGAGCATGGGGGGAGGGAGCCACTAAACAGGCACCAGGAGTGCTTTTCTTCTGAGCAGCAATAAGAGAGCGTTGGGGCATCTGGGTGTGTTAGGGAATGCGGGGAGGTGAGGGGATTGGAGTGTCAGAGGCTCTAGCTGAGAAGGGAAAGGGGAGCCAGAGCACGTGAGGGGCACGAGAAGTCCAGGATCCTCACCCGGCTCCAGGGTGCAGAGCAGCCGAGGTGCGGTCCGGGAAATACAGCTCCGTTTCTTGAGCACATTGCTGAGGATGTTGCCTACGCCTCCCCCGCTCTGCCGTTTGAGGCATCTCCCACCTCGTCTCAGGGAGCCGGTCAGCTTGTCCTGCCTCATCGGGAACAGCCTTGGGCTCCGGGAAGGCTACCATCCACTCCTCTCCCCACCGCTGGCTCGCCCCGTAACTGCCCAGGCCCTGGCAACAAGGAAGTCAAGTAGCGTGTCCTTTGCTGGGGGGCAGAAAGCGGCTGTGGCCCCTTCAAGATAAAGAGGCGATTCAGGGCAGGAGAGCTGGTCTAGAGGCCATGACGAAAAGCCGGGAGGCGCCGAGGGAGCTTGGTGAGCAGAGGCCGGAAGACATCTGCAGTGCAGAGACAGTACAGCCGAGGGATGGAAGTAAGCCGAGGGATGGAAGAGGACTGGGGGATGGGGAGGGAGAGAGGGAGAGAGCGAAAGGAGAGGACTGCTGCTCCCGCCCACAATCCCAACACCAATGAGCTGAGGAGAGGCAGTTCATTCAATGAGCTCATATATGCCTTGATTAACACATGCCCAGCCTGGCTCAGTCGCTACTTCCAGCACCTCAGAGAGTGGGCGAGCTAGAAGAGCGCAGACGGACGGACGGAGCCCAAAGCAGAAAGAGAATTCTAAGCTCAGCTCTTCTCCCAAATATAGGGAGGGGCTCTGGGGAGGGTTTGAGGAAGAGGTATTAAAGGAAGCAATAGCGTTGTTGTATTTGTCCAGGCACTGCGCAGATTCAGCAAAGGGCTGACTTTTGTAAATAGAGCACTCCCCAATGACAACTCCTTTATGTAAGCAACCTCAAAGCCTAAATCATGCCCAGGCTCGAATTTCTGCACTATTCAGCTGACCAGCAGACCAAATCTGGTCCATGTAACACACAATGGTCAGCAGACTGTGAAGTGCACTCTGTAGTCCAAACTCCTTGTCACCACCCTCTTTGTTAGCAGGAAACAGATGTAGAAACAGAGTGAAAACAATCACTTATTTTTAAAGGATCAGCTTGAGGGGAAAGAGTTCATGTTCCTACATCAGAGCACATCACACTCAAACACTTCCCATTGTTTCCCCAGCCAGAGAGATTTTGAGTGCTACAGAACCTTTAGAGAGGGTTAGGCCTTTCCTATGATTGGGATATGGGCCTTATTCCTGTTTGTGAATACAGAGTTTTTCCAGAAACCAAGCAAGTGGGCTCCCAAAGGAGAAGAAAATATAAATTCACAGATTCAAAACCACTGCCACAGGAGAGGAATGCTGCTTAACCCCAATGGGAATGGAGAGGTTGGGAGAGAGATGAAAAGGAGAGGAGAGAGTAAAGTATGCTAAACTAGTGTCTATTCAACATTAACTAGCTATATGTTCTTGGGCATGTAACTTAACCTCTAATCCTCAGAGTCCTCATATGTAAAATAGGAAGAATACTATCTCATCTCAACTATTTCAAAGGGTTATTCTGAGGACCACTCAGAGTAACATAAGTGACAGTGCTTTAAGAATGTTAGCTAAAATGCAAAACAAATGTAATACATCCACTGATAAGTAATGAGTTTAGTGAATAGATGGAGCACTGGACTCAAGTCAGAACATTCAGGTTTAGGGTCCAGGTCAGTTAATTATTGTAAGTAAGTTAATTAACCCCTCTGCTCACCAGAGTTTTCTCAGCTAGAAAAAAGGATTAATATTTGTACTACCTACTTCACAGGGTTGTTGTGATAAAAGTGCTTTGTAAGCCTGAAAGTGCTGTATATAAATATGAGCTATTAATATGTTTTTAAAGATCCAATCATTTTAGTAGCAGTAGTTGAGACTGGAAAACTGGAATAATCTTCCCAAATCTCAATTTTAAAGAAACAAACACTGTCTTTTACCAAAACCTTTTAAAAACTCTTGTAAGTTAAATGGAACATGACCTTGTCATTACCCACAGAATAGCAGTAAAGTTATTACTTTGTTTATCCTACAAAATGAAGATAGATGGAAGCACCATTTTGCTAATCCTAAAGTTCTGGGTAAATCACCACTTCCCTTCTTCAGTTGAACATTTATTGGAAGAAGCCACAAAATCTTGCTGAATGGTGTTGCTACAAAATTCCTTCTCTCTCTTCTTGACTCATCCCTCATGTCTTTGTGGTCATTTTTTATTGACTTCCATCAGAGTCACTGATGCAGCCATTCCAAATCTTTTCTCCTTAATGGCATAACCCCATTTTCAGACCACCCCTCTCTCAGCAGGTAACCTTGAGTAGCAAATTTCTCTATGCCTCAAAACCTCTCTGACTTTACCCATGTTTTTCTTTCTTCCAGTTTCAAAGAACGAGATGGATTTCATCCTTGCCTGAATTAATCTTTCTAATTGTTGCTTTGATCCCTTTTCCTCTTGCCTTTTTTATTCCTGTGTCTTCTTTGTTTCCTCAATAATTTCCTCTATCTCTCACCTTTTGTTCCTTCATCTCTGCTTATAAATACATTGCTGTCTCCTCATAACTTAAAAAAGAAAAACTTTGCTTGCTCCTATTAGCCTCTTTTTAACTGCCTAACTTTTTGAAAGAATCATCTATATTTGCTGCTTCCATATCTTTATCACTCTGTAACTCTCTATTCCCTTTCTCCCTCCAATTCTCACTTTCTTTCCCTGCCATGCTATTCAAAACTGGTCTCTTCAAGGTCACCAATCACAAGGGTTTATTAGTTGTCAGATCTAAAGGCCTCTTCTCAGTCCTCATCCAGAGTTTCAGGGCCTGGGTTCAAAATCCCAGCTTGCTTCTTCATATCAGCATGGCCTTGGACAAATCACTTCATTTTCTAGGCATCCATTTCCTCATCTATGAAATTATGTCGCTGGACTAGATGACCCCTACTGTTTCTTCCACCTCTCAATCTATGATCCCATGAATATTGTTGTTGTTGTTCTTATCATAATTAGTACAATTCTGAACAAAAGGCAGGTACTCAAGAAATACTTGCAGAATTAAAAAAGAGCTTTCATTTGAATTAAAATCCATTTGTGTGCAACAAGGTCTCTCCCATACTGACAGAGCAAGCAAGAATTCAGGGATAAAGCTTCAATTCAATTCAATAAGCATTTTACATGCCAGGCACTGTGTCAGGCACTGCAGATTAAAAAAAAAAATTAAGTAGTCCCTGCTCTCAAGGAACTTGTAATTTAAAATGAACATTCATTTATTCCCTACGCTTTATAATAAAAGGAAAACTTACTCACAATTGGGGGGGGGGGAGAGAATTCTAACTCTAAGATATTACTTTCCAAAATCCATAGAATTGGAAACTGAGCAAGCCAACAGAACATTTTAAAGTTTCTCCTAAGGATGCGATGATCAGCAAAGGAATTAAGCAATCTTGTTTTGTTTACATTATAGAAGAAAGCCAAGGCTGCCAGCTTTTATAGCAAATAGATAATTAAACACTAAAATACAATACTCTAAAAAGCAACATGGCACAGTTATAGTATCCCATTTATTATGTGACTCATCACCCCTTTTCTTTTTTTGTGTCTGGAAAATCTTTTTTCCACAAAAAAAAGAAGTGGAATTCTAAATAGGCTTATAGATAACAAAAATGTTATTCCTTATTTAGCAGAAGGACCTAAGTTAGCTTCTCATACAAATAAATTCAGATTTGATTTATTACTAATCATGCTTACAGCCAGATTAGTAAAGTCATAATCACATAAATTAGGCATTGGCAACATACAGCACACATGCAAAAATGGTATGCAAGCAGATCTCCATTGGCATGTAGGCTGGTTGTTGCTGCCATCCTTGTCCCCATCCCCACCCCATCTCCCATGATAGGCCAATGTATATAGCACATGTTCACTACCCTCAGTTCCAGCACATCTGAAAGATAGGGGACATAACCTTGGCATACCACTTTTCAAAGACTGCTGGTTCCAGACATACCATTGATGAAACAAACTAGGGCATTTCCTCCAAAAGCAACGAATGAAAAAGCTCATGTGAAAGCTAGCAGATGAAGATACTTAATCTTGGGAAGCCAAGGAAAGTAATGAAGGAAAGGAGTACACATGTATGCACTTACACACTCACACCCATGCACACACACATATACACATGAATGAATAACTATGTGCTTAAAAGAGTTTAATCAAAACCTCTTGGAGACAAACTCAGAGAACTGGATTTGTAATCAGAAAACCTAGGTTTGAATCCCAGCTGTTACTCTTTGAGTTTGGACAAGGCACTAGGGTCTCAGCTTCCTTTTTTGCGGGAAGAGGAGGTGTTTGCATTCAGTGATCTCCTAAGGTTCTAAATCTGTGATCCTATTGAAATCCTTTCCAGGGCAGTGATTCTACAAGAGACTAAAATGTCACTTCTCTGAACAGAAAATGTTCGTTGTTATCCTGCTTCTCCACATTCCTATTTATGTTGAGTGTTATGAAATATTAACATAAGACACACCCTCACTGAGCAAATGGGTGTTTACTGGACAGCAACCTCTTTTTAAAAGGGATCTAGTAAGATTATGAACAGCTTCAGGATACAACACTTGAGAAAAGGAAGGTCAAGTATAACAAAGAGTCCTATTTAGATTGTTAAGGAAATCTGATAGATTCAGAACTGGTTGGATGGCCAGATTCAGAAAGTACTGCTTAATTCTTCAGTGTCAATGTGGCATGAAGTCTCCAGTACATCCGGGGTTAACCCTATCAGGGCTGTTATAACATTTTTATCAATGACTTTGATAAAAGTACAGATGGAATGCTCATCACATTTGCTGACAACACAAAAGGTAAGAGAGATAGCCCACATACAAACCAAGTAAGGATCCAAAAAGATCTTTACAAGCTAGAGCATTAGGCTGAATCAAACACAGCGAAAATCAATAGAAATAACATTCTATACTTGGATACCAAAAAAATCAACTTCACAAATACAAAATAGGGGTAGCACAATTAGAAAGCATTTGTTCTCAAAAAGATCTGGGGGCAGGGAGAGGGGGGTCAGTGGCCTGAAATGTGAACTCAGTGAATCAGGAGTGTGATTGGGCAGCCAAAAAAGTTAATGTGATCGTGGTCTGCATTAACAGAGACAGAGCTTCCAAGAATAGCGAAGTGCCAGTCCCCCTGTACTCTGCATTTTTCAGGCCTCACTGGAAAACTGCACTTAGTTCTAGGCATCATCACCTAAGGAAGATGTTAATAAGCTGTAGAGTTTCCAGAGGAGGCCAACTGGGATGGTGAAAGGCCTTGAGTCCAAATCACATGAGGATCAATTGAAGAAAATGGGCACACTTAGCCTGGAGAAGAGAAGGGTCAATGGACACCTGATACCTGTGTTCAAGAATCTGAAGGACTGTCATGTGCAGGAGGGAACAAACTTTTCTTGTTTGACCCCAGAGGGTAGAACCAGAAGCAATGAATGGAAGCTACCAAGAAGAAAATTTGGCCTTGATATTAGGGAAAACTTCCTAACAGCTAGAGTTGTTCACAAGTAGAATGAACTGTCATAGAAGGCAGTGAGTTCTCCCTCCTTGGAGGTCGTCAAGCAGAGACTGGACTACCGCTTACTGACAGACAGACATACTTATAAATTTGTTCATCATTTCAGTTGTGTCCAACTTTTTGTGACCCCATTTAGAGTTTTCTTGGCAAAGATATTGGAGTAGTTTGCCATTTCCTTCTCCAGCTCATTTTACAGATCAGGAAACTGAGACAAAGAAGGTTATCCAGGGTCACAGAGCTAGTAAGTTTCTGAGGCCAGATTTAAACCCAGGAAGATGAGTCTTCCTAACTCCAGGCCCAGCACTCTATCCACTGCACCACATAGCTGCCCCCAAAACCATGTTATTAGCATGGACTAATATCTCCAGTGTGTGTAGCAGAGGAACACAAGCCCCATTAATTACTCCTGTCTCCAGTCCCAGGTTGCACCAGAGATGTCACTTATCAGGGAGCAGATTTGGCCTAATGCCAGCCTCAATCAGACGTGTCAGCTCCTACAGGGAAAGAACGTACTGTAGCTAATAGAATTTATCACCAATTCTCTCAAGCTTAGACCATCCCGATACTAAAAACTTGAGTGCTGCAGAAGATGCAAATGATAGGTCCTTTGAGGAATATTCTAAATGATGGAAACCTATGGGGCAGGAACCAAAGGTAGAAGGTTATATAGTTGTGAATGTCATTGCCTGAGATAGCCCTAAGCAAAATTGTGAAAAAAAATTAATTATGATTTTGCCACCATTATACTTTCCTTTTCCTCTATCCTGGAACCTTTTCCCCTTTTCAATCTTATGCTCAGCTGGCTGTCAATGAATTTCTACTAAGATGTTAACTAAGAAACTTTCAGCATAATACTACCACCATTGATCTCTGAATCCCAGGTAAATTAACATTTTTAAAAAGAAAAGCCTTCCTCTGCTTCTGACTTCTATTGACCAGAGTACCTCATACAGGTGCTTCTGGGGCATATTCAGGCCTAAGTCTCTACCTCCTTCCCCCTTCACCATTCAGAATATATACTATACAAACATACTCACATGAATGAGACAGTGAGTTAACCACGACATAAGATGTTCAAGCAATGATTTATGACTAATTATAAGAGATACTATAATGAGAATTCATGCTTCAAGTAGGGATTAGATTAGATGGCCTGTGAGGCCTCTATCTCCTCTAAAAATCTATTATTCTATGAAGGGAATCGATAAACAAAAACTCAGCACGTAAACTCTGAAAATGTGCCAACCTGATCTAAAAGATTCTTTCTTCACTCCAAATGAAGTGAGGGGGCTTGCCCCATCAACAATTCCTCAATTTTCCTCTCTCTCTTTTCCTCCCTCTTTGCCTCCTTCTTGTACTCTCCAAAGTTACCCAAAATGTAGCTAAGTCTATAACTTTTTCTCAGTACTCTCTCTACTAGACCTCTGCAGTTTTTGATACCATTGGTCACTCCTAACTTCTCACTCCTGGATAAATCTGTTCTCTTTGGGTTTTCCTATGACCTGTTTGCTCAGACCTTATTAGTCTCCTGCTGACTGATCATCCTTTTCCCATCCACTAAGTATAAGTATCTCCCTAAGTCCTGTCCAGGGCAGTGATCTCTTTCTCTCTCTTTCTCTCTCTTTCTCTCTCTCTCTCTCTCCCTCCCTCCCTATATATATTTATATATATATATATGTGTGTGTGTGTGTGTATATATATATACACACACACACACACACATATATAGGGAGAGAGACAGAATATATATATGTATAGAATAAGAATATATATATATATATACTTATTCTCAATGATCTCATCAGCTCCCAAAGGTTCAATTATCATCTCTATGAAGAGGAATCCCAAACCAATGTATCTAATTCAATTTTACATTACCAGCTCCCAATTTTGTTGCCCAGAGAAGCTCATCAGCATTGTATGTCAATTTCATGATGGCATGCTTGCCCGGGTTCTGGATAATGGACAATGCTCTCATGCTTTCCCAGTCACCAATGGAGTGAAACAAGGCTGTATGCTTGCTCCCATGTTTTTTAGCATGATGTTTTCAGCCATGTTGTCAAATGCTTTCAATGAGGATGAATATGGCATCAAGGTTAGCTACCACACTAATGGTAAATTCTTCAACTTGAAAAGACTACAATCCAAGACAAAAGTAAAGGGATTGTTGGTGCATGATTTTCCATTTGCAGATGATTGTGCACTCAATACAGCCTCTGAAACCGAGATGCAACAAAGTAAGGATCAATTCTCTGCTGCTTGTGCTAATTTTGACCTAACAATTAACCCCAAGAAAACACAGGTGCTCCATCAGCCACCACCACACCATCCATACTTGGAACCATTGGTTACAGTAAATGGAGAAGTTTTAAATGCTGTGGATAAGTTCATTTACTTTGGCAGTATACTTTCCAGGGATGTACACATTGATAATGAGGTTGACACATGCATTGCCAGAGATAGCTCAGTGTTTGGGAGGCTCCAAAGGAAAGTGTGGGAGAGAGGAGGTATTATACTAACTACCAAATTGAAGGTCTACAGAACCATTGTACTGACCTCATTGTTGTATGCCTGTGAAACCTGGACAGTATACTAGTGCCAATGCCAGGAAATTGAATAGCTTCCATTTGAATTGTCTTAGGAAGACGCTGAAGATCACCTGGCAGGATAAGATACCAGACACCGAGGTCCTTTCTCAAACTAAACTGCCAAGCATTCAAACTCTGCTTCAGAGGGCACAACTCTGATGGGCTGGCTACATTGTTCAAATGCAAAACATACACTTGTCAAAAAGACTATTTTATGGAGAACTCACACAGGGCAAGTATTCACATGGTGGTCAGAAGAAGTGATACAAGGACACTCTCAAGGTGTCTCTTAAGAACTTTGGAATTGATTGTGTGACATAGGAGACACTGGCACAGGACTGCTCAGAATGGCATGCCCACATCAGAAAAAGTGCTGTACTCTATGAGCAAAGCAGAATTGAAATAGCTCAAGAGAAACTCAAGATATGCAAACTTAGAGAATCCACCCCAAAGATTCACACGGACTATTTGTGCCCAACCTGTGGTAGAACATTCTGAGCTCATATTGGTCTGGTCAGCCACAGTCAGACACACTAAAACTTGACTCTAGCATAGTGATGTCATTTTGGTCCTCTTCAAAAACAAAGGACAACAACAATACCAGCTCCCTGTTAGACATCTCAAACTCCAAATGACCTAAATGCAACTCATTAAATTTCCCTCCCAGCCTGAAGGCTCACCTCACCCCATTCAAACTGAACCTCCCTCAAAACTTGTCTATTTTTGAGATCATTATATTTCTAGTCACCCAGGCTTACAACCTCAGAGTCAGCCTATACTCTTCTTTGTCCCTTAATCCTTATATCCTATCAATCAATCAATGCTGTTACTTTCCCTCTGAAATTATCTTCCAATTACACTATATAGACCTTTTGTATATAATTATTTCAATGTGATCTCCCCCATTAGAATGTGAGCTCCTTGAGGGCAGGGATGGGATTTTTGCCTTTCTTTGTATCCCCAGTGTTTAGCACACAGTCCCAGACACAGTAAGTACTTTATAAATGCTTGCTGACTGACTCCTCACTTTCTGTTGCCCCAAACAGTTACCAAATAATTCCATTTCTACCTCCAAAATATCTCTCCTTTCCCACCTAATTAAGGGAGAAAACAGATATAGAATGGTTCAGCTGAAGGGCAGTTGACAAATGTCCTTCAGGAGCAAAAACAGGTCATATAACAATGCCACTATGTTCATAGAGCATTGTAGCATAACAGATGGTAAAACTCAGGACCTTAAGAAGCACTGGTAGGAAAGATGGCAAGGCTCAGTGGTCTATCATTTTACCATAAGCATTACAGTTGGTGATTTACTACTAATCCAAGTAATGGGAGCAGTCATATCCCCAACTAATGATTACTGAGAAGGGGATAGTGGTCCTGAGGCTTAGAACAGGGCAAGAGTCTGGATTACCTCCAACTGTAGTGGGGCTGGGGGAATCCACATCGGAGAATGTCCAGTGACTGGTGGAAACTAGATGGAGCAAGGGAGTGGTGTTGAAGAGAAATGCAACCATTCCTAGCAAGGGGTTGGTTAGCCACAAAAGCCAACCAATCCAATAATCCAAATCCATTAATAAATGCACTTACTATGTTCCAGGTACTGTGCTAAGCATTAGGCATACAATTAATAAAAAGAATGACAGGCCCTGCCCTCAAAGAGCTTAAAATCCAATGGGATGAGACAACATACAAAAAGCAGGAAATGGGGGGATGGGGATGGGGTGGAGAATACCCTTTGGAATTTGGATTCTTCCCAGTTTGGAAAGAGGAGAAACTAATAAGAGATCAGCTCTTGGAGTGAGGGTGGAAAGGATGGGAATAGATAGAGGTTTTCAAGTAAGACTATGATGAGATACGTGGGACATAATGAAGAAGGAAAGGATGAAGGGTAGCAGCAGTGCAATTAAAAAAACTCTCGACCAGGATACCTGTAGGTTCCTTCCACAAGATCATGAAGAGTGATCCTCTGAATAACCTTATATTGGGGCATCCTGATCTAGTGCTGTGCTATTAGCTATAATGCAGTCTCTCAAGGAACTCATGGGAACCATGATGAAAAGCTGATTTTTCAGGAAAGGGAATAACTGAAGTCCCCTGCAATGAGCTACATAGAGCTTCAGGAAGACCAATGTACTCCACAGGACAGTGGAGGGCAGCAAAATTAACAATAGGAAGCAACCATTGGTGTTATCTGCTAAGAATTAAGAACTTCAAGAGGAATGGTGCAAAGGAGCCACACTGACCATTTGGCAAAATACTGATGCCATCTGCTGGAGAGCCTCAGGGACAACAGCTCTGCACAGGATCTCAGGCAAATCGGGTGTGGCCTTTGCTAGAAGCCATGGACGATTGCAAGCAGAGAGGAGACTTGGTAGGCACAGATGGCCAAAGAACTCATGAAGACCATCCAAAAAAGGACCAGCCACAAGCATCTAGCTGGTAATGCAAACATAACCTGAGCAGGAGATATGTGACCCCCTGTGCCATGCAGATTTCTGCTTCTGCCTGTACCTGTTTTTGCCCCATATTTTCAGGATCTTTGGGCAAAGAGAAGTATAGAGCCAACTGCCTAACCCTCTGGGGACTGCTCTAAGGAGTTCCCTAGTGGGACTTATAAAAGACCAAGAAGCAGTGCTTCATGGCTGACTGTCTCAGCCTTTCAGGGCCCAGATGTGACACAGGGAGAGGATATTCAGAGAAAGAAGCTAGCTGTTCCTGCGCAGCAATTTGGCTTTATGCAAGAAAAAATGGCTAGATCATCCACACCCTTTGACCAAACAATCTCACCACTGTGTATATACCTCAAGGAAGTCAAAGACATAAACAAATATCCAATATATAATATAGTCATAGCAGCAGTCAGACCACTAGCATTTATTAGGTGCCTGCTACATGCCAGGCATTGTGCTAAGCATGGAGGATGCAAAGAAAGGCAAAAATTAATCTCCTTACAAGGAGCTCACAGTCATATGGGGGAATACCTGGTCACAGCAAAGAACAAGGAATAAAGAGGGTTCCCATCTACTGTGGAATGGCTGAAAAAATCCATGGTACATGAAAATAAGGAATTTTATTGTATAGTAACAAACGATGAAGATGAGGCATTCAGAGAAACCTAGGACAGTTTTATCAACCAACGCAGAGCAAAATAATCAGAATAAAGGAAACAATATATGCCATGTGACTGACAATGTAAATGAAAAGATCACTTAAAGAAAATGTAACTCTAATGAAAAAAAGCCTAAAGGTTCCAAAGGGCAAATAATAACACATAAAACACACAGCAACAGGGAGGGAGACTCCTAGGTCAAAATTTGAATACATTGTCAAGATGTGGTCACTGTATCCAATGTTTTTGCCTAATTATTTTTGTCAGGGAGTAGAATTCAATTTGGATGTGGGTGTTGAAGTGCCTATGATGCTAAAACAAAAGCCATCCAAAAAAAAACCCCTGTTTTTGTTTTGTTTTGTTTTGTTTTTAAAGAAGCTAACCACATGAGCATCCTAGAGGATTTCCTGGGTCCAGAGAGTTTAGATATCAGACAGCAGGTTTTGTATGGGCTATCATCAATGAACTGAAATCAATAATCCCTACCAGTGTAAGATGATGGGGTAAGCTGGACCATGGTGAGGTGGCTTCCCTCCCCACTGTGACCTCTGAAACTAAGAATGCTTGAGAGCACTCCTTGCCAAATGACCTTTGGGCACATCTGTTCCTATGATTAACATGAGGGACAAGCTACAAAAGATAGGATGCGAGAAACTGGAAATTTAACTTGACCAGGAATGGTTGTACCCAGCTGCTCTTCACAGACTTCTTGTTCCCCTTTACGATTTGCTTTTTTTTAAGCTATAGTGAATGCATTTAGCCAATATGCTGTCTTGTTCACTGGGGCTATTCTAAGAAGAGGGAAGGGTGGGATCCAAGTAGAGTCAAGAGAATTACAAGTGATTTTGGGAAATTAATCCATTCCCCCAGTCTGTCAGCATGGAATCTGGGAACACTAAGGAAGGTAGGGACTGTTAAGTACTTTTTGAAAATATAAAATTTTTTTAAATTTTGAATTCCAAATTCTCTTCCTCCCTCCAGCTTCTCCCCAACCCATTGAGAAGGCAAGCAATATGATACCCATTATACATGTAAAGTCATGCAAAACATTTCTATATGTAACCTAAAATGAGTAGCTCAAGCTTCAAGCACCACCTATAAAGCCCCTGAGGCAGAAACTCCCCAACAGAAGTTATACCTTCTCTGAGGTCTGCCTAAGGCAAAAATATAAGTAAGTGACTGTGAATACACAGGCATCAGAGAAGGGTTATACACCTGTAGTTGCTATTTCTCATGAACTCTGTATGAGCCATATTTATTTTCGTTAATCTGAAAATAAAATTATTCATTCTTTGAGCCTTATGAACAATGTGCTTGCAAGAGAAGTTTTGACAACACTCTATATGGTGTCAGATAATATAGCTCCATTTCTAAATTTTCTGGGTCGGGGCAATGAAGCAAAGAAACGAGAATCCCCCAAAGTGTAGTCAGGCACTTCATGCCAGGTGAAAAAACACCCTGACACAATATGAAAATGAATATGCATTTCTTGAGCATACACTGGCTACATAGATTGATGACTACTAGCAATCTGGGTAAAAAGGGAAAGCTGACCCAGATAATCAACAAAGCAAAATCCATGAGATCAGTCTAATTGTATGGCTGGATAAATAGTACTTACTTCACTATTTCAATATTTTAATAGATGTAACTATACCAAATAGTCATACCAATATGTAAAACACCTTTTTATGTTTAAAAAATATTTTAAAACATAGGAATAAATGAATCATTCTTCAATATGAGAAGAAGCATCTATCTAAAGCCAAGAGCTAGCATCTATCATGAAAAAAAACACTAGAGGCCTTTCCAATAAACTTGAGGTAAAGCAAGAATGTTTACTGTCACCACTGGTCTTTTGCCTCTTTTTGTATTTCCAGTGCTTAGTTAGCAAGGTGCCTGGAACATAATAGGTGCTTAATAAATGTTTATTAAGAAAAAAAGTTCTAGAAATGCTAGCTATAGCAATGAAAATTAAAATTAAGAGAATAAGCATAGGCAAAAGAGAAATAAAATTAATTTTGCAGATGATGTGGATATCAGACTCTTAGAGATTAAATTAAAATTCATTTGAAATAATAATATAGCCAACAATATTCAACAGAAAAAGAGAATAGAAACTACTTTCAAAATAAGTATAAAAAATATAAAATATCTGTAAGGCACCCTACCAAGGCCCACACAGTAATTATATGAATACAATGACAAAATTCTCATTACAGAAATGACAGTCTTAATAAAAATTACAAATTCAGTACCACAGCAATATAACTGCCAAAGGGTTATTTTATATAACTAGACAAAATAATCACAAATTTCATCTGGAAGAACAAAAGGTCAAGAATCCCAAGGGAAATAAATTTTAAAAGAGGGAGGAAGGAAAAGGCTCAGAGTACTAGACCTCAAAACTACAAACCTACAAAATACTACAAAAACAGTAATCATTGAAGTTATCTGGTCCCAGTTAATTATAGAAAAGTTGATCAATGGAACAAATCAGGTATACAAGCCCCAGAAGCAACCAAATATAATAGCAAAGTATTCAATAAACCAAGGATTTCATCCACTAGGAGAAAGATTTATTCAAAAATATCACTGGCAGAAATTTGGTTTAGGCCAACATGTCACATACATATAAGAATAAGTTCTAAATGAATACATGGCCTAGGTATAAACAAATTAGAGAAGCCAGGAAGGAGATATCTTTCACAACTATGGATGAGAGAAGTGATCTTGATCAAACAAGGCATAGAGAAGATCACAGGAGATAAAAAGGACAGTTTGGATTGAATAAAATTGAAAAGCTTCAGCACAAGAAAATCAATGCAATTAGAAGAGAAAGAGGTAATGAGTGGGGCAGGAAGCTCTGATAAAGGTCTGATATCCAAAATACATAGGAAATTTATATGAATATTTAAGAATAAAAGTCATTCCCTAATAGCTCTAATGATCAAAGGACATAAATAGGCAGTTCTCAAAACCAGAAAAGCAAGCCATCTACACCATAGGAAAAAATGCTTCAAATCACCAAAAGGAGACATGCAAATAAAAACAACTCTGTTGTTCCACCATATAACCACTAGATTGGCAAAGATAACAAAAAAAGGAAAATTACAATTCAGGGGAGGGGGAAGTTATGTAAGAGGGCAGATACACTAATATACTATTGGTAGAACTGCAAATTGGTGAAGCCATTCTGGAAATCACCAAACTATACCTATCTGTTGACCCAAATATACCACTACTAGGTAAAAAACCCCAAAGAACTCAAAGACAGAAGGAAAGGACCCACATACACAAAAATACTTATATCAGCACTTTTTTGACATCAAAGAACTAGAAACAAAATGGGTTCCCACCAACTGGGAATAACTGAGCAAATTGTGGCATAATAATGTAACAAAACATCATTGCACTTTAAGAAATGATGCAAATGACAAATTCAGAGAAACCTGGGAGGGCCTGAATTAACTGATGTGAATTGAGAAGTATAGAATCAGAAGAATAATTTCACATATTGACTTTATTATTGTCTAGGAAAACAACTATGAATAGATTGAAAACTATGATGAATGTAATAACCAAACATGATATCAAAAGTCAGATGATGAATCATATTTTCAACTTCTGGCTGAGAGGTAATAGACTAGCTTTACAGAGACCAGCCAATGTCCAGAACCAGTTAGCATGACTATACTCATTTGTTGAAAAAGAGAGATTTATTTTTGAAGGCAGAAAGAGAGTTGCTGAAAAGAGGGGGGAGAGTATAATGACAGTGAAACAAAAAATAAAAAAAGAAATTAACAGAATGAGCAGAAGGAAATTCAGAAGGGATACAAACAATAGGGCAGTGTTGGAAATACCTTGATAAATGTAATATACACTTAAAGAAAACAAGCTGTATGTCAAAGAGATTCACATGATCTCATACAATGCTCTTTTTGTGTTCTTTACATAAGGAAATATATCTGTGGGCATTTGTCAAGTTCATAAAATAACAAAATAAAAATAAAATACTGGCAATATCTACAATGACTTTAAAGAGAAAGTGGCATATTTAGAAGGGAATTTTGATAAGCACAAATACATCCAGAAAACCAAATATACCAAAACAGAGTAATTTTCAAAAGCTGATATATACTTTAATCATCATGAACAAACACATTCTCTCATAATACAGGATGAGTATAAAAACATTTCAGAAACTGTGTCCAATAATATATGCTGAGGCCACTGCCATAGTAAGGACCATAGAAGGAAAGGTAGAGCTAACTAGGAATACTCCTAGAGACAGACATCATATATGACCATGGCAAAAGCAACATGAACAAATTACTGCCAACCTATAGAAAAATATTAGAGGAATAAAATACATCAATATTTGGCAGGCACATACAACAGAAAACTTGAACGCTGCATCACCCAAGTAAAGGCAACAAAAAGGAAACATGTGGATTGGAGTCCAGAAAATGAAAATATGTCAAAGGTATTTGATATCACTAATCAATAGCTGAAATTAAAAGCCAAAAGGTTAAGATGATATAGGGAGTCAAAGGACCCCAAAGAACAAAATAAGTAATTCAACATCAATCAAAAAATATGTGAGAAGCAAAGAAATTAGAGCAAAGGGATAACCCTGAAGGAAGGACATGGAAAATCTGGGGTCATCTACATAGTTACAAGAAGGCCAGAACACATGAACACACACACACACACACACACCCCTTAGATCAAACCTGAAACAGAAAGCTTACCCACCATTATTAACATAATGAATGACAGAATGGTTATATCAAGGGAGTTGACTAAAACTCAAGCTTCTCTGCAAACCTAGAAAGTGACAGATCTGGATAAGATCCATAATTATTGGCTTAAAAGCTTCATGGTAATGCATAAATCACTATCAAAGCACTTCACCAGCTTGCTCTCTAGTCTCATATTTTTTAACAGAAGGCATCACATATTTATCACCAAAAGATAAGGATACCAGTGACCCCTCCAAATATAGACAAATTATATGTTTATATTCTTTTTACAGATTATTCACAGCTTGCATTGCTCAAAACATCCACAAACACTTGAACAACAACAAAAAAAACAAAACCCAGCAATATGTTGGCTGAAGAACAAAAGGGATATGCCAAAAAGTGCCAGGGGTTCTGACTAAAGAAGCAACTAATCATGACTTCAAAAGACTCTTGATAAAACATACCTTTTATCTCTTTACATCAGAGATGATGGATTGGAGGCAAGAGTTCTTAACCATTTTTGTGTCATGGACTTCTTTGGCAGTCTGGTGAAATCTATGACTCCCTTCTCACAGAACAATGTTCTTAAATGCATCAAATAAAATTTGTGGGACTACAAAGGAAACCAAACATACTGAAATATGGTTGTCAAAATGTTTTTTAAAAAAGTTCAAAGATTACAGGTTAAAAACCCTCGGACTACAGAATACAAAATAATGCGTGCATTCTCAAGCATAACCAATGAATGTGTTGCTTTGTAACAAATTCAGTTTCTTATACAATCCTCTTTCCCATTTTTCTTTGTATGTTAAAATGATTATGTTTGTTGATGATTAATTTGACAAAAAAAAGGAAATTATGTGTATGCACATAAATAAAGAAAGATGAAAAAAGAAAGGCCTGTTAAGTCATTATCGATTTGGTTGTTATTGAGCATACTACCCAAAAAGGCTCTAACATTTACTCCATCTTTTTTGATTATTGCAAAGTCTTTGACTCAATTCTACATACATGTCTTAGTCATATACTGAAAACACATAAAACAGAACCAAGCAAAGTCAAAAGGTTAGAACACTGGAGTATTTGATGTCCACATTCTTCTCTATTTAAAACACACCAGCAACAAAATAATGTCAAGAACAATTTACATAGAATGCGGCATCTCCAAGGGAGATAATATAAATCCATTATGGTCCTGCCTAACCTTAAACCAATCATCATCACTCTAGAATAGGACTGAATGCAGCTTTTAAGTCAAATGTGTCATACCAAAAAACTCTGTATTAATCATTTGCTGAACTAAGATGACAAGAAGTTACATTGTTCCCCTGCTTGCAATTTCTCCTGAAAGTTTCCTCCAATGATACTGAAGCACCATTTTGACTGAATAATTGTTAAGTTCTTAATATGCACCACCCAAAATAGAGACTGAAGGCTTTAAGTTTGATTGTAAGTCCAAATTGGACCAATGAATGAAGGTGAAACATACAAGAACCTTGGCTGTTTTTTTTCCAGACAAGGCACACTGAACATAAGGCTATCAAGCTGGCAATGACATCAAGATACCAGATAACAAGATAATGATGATGATGATGATGATGATGATGATGATGATGGTGATGATGCTGAGGAGGAGGAGGAGGAGGAGATACAGGCACATAATGGGAGAAATCGAAATTATGTAGGAATAGGATGAGATATATATCATCTCTGTTATCCTGATGCTACTGAGACTGTTCTGAGGATGATTTCCTTGAGCCAATAGAAAGTGAGCTTATATCCTAAATACTTTTATTCAATTACCAAAAGCAGTGATTTTATCTTACAGTGGTCTGAAGAATATTAAATGTGTGTACATTAAGAGACTGACTTGCACCCTGAAGTCAAAATGTAATAGGAGAACACAGAACAACTAACTCTTAACCAATACCATTCTTAACATATACTTTAACTATCATAAAATGTACAACAAAGGAATCTTAACCCTTTTTGTGTCATGGACTCTTGTGGCAGTCTAGTGACACCTATGGACCCCTTCCCAGAATAATGTTTTTTTTAATTCATAATTTAAGGAAATGCTAATTTTTAGTTAGAGAGGTTAGTAAAAGTAAAAATGAAGTTTTTCCCATTTAAGTTCATGAACCCCCTGCAACCTATCCATAGACTCCAGGTTAAAAACCCCTGACCCAAAAGATGTCCGAAAAAAATCTGCACAACATTAATGAAGCATAAGGCACATCACCCTAAAGCAGTTATAGAAGAAAAAGTAACACTTTACCATCAAAAAAAGATTGATAGATGTTCTTAAAGCAGGCAATAAACAGGTTAAAAGTATACATAAGTACTTTTGGAACAAAAAGACCTCACTTCACATAGCAACATGAAAGGCTGACAAAAGGTATATACCACTGAATTTGTTACATCTAACTGAAAGTAGTTTATCTCTGATAGCAGCCTATGAAATAACTGGGATCCAGGGATGGAATCAAAAGGCATCTTATGGGTAATATCCATGTGAACTCAACCAAGAATTTTTCAAGAAAGAAGCAGCAAACAAATGGCTAAGTCATAATAGATTTTGCTTATAGAAGTAGAGAGGTTTCTGATAGTTATTCAGAATCAAGTTTTTGCCACTAGAAATTAAGAAAGATTGTCCTTAGGTAGCCCAGACATACTGGCCAGCAAGGATTATGCAATGAAATGGTGAAAACCTTACAATACATTCTGACAGTTTACAAAAATTTGGCATCTACTGGTTAGCTAGAAAGACGTGGTCAGGTGGCTAGAATTCTATATTAGAAAGTCACTGTCTTTTATAAACCAAAAGATAACAACTTCCCATGCAAAAACCTCAAAATATTCTTGAGAATTCTACAAATAAACTGTACTCCAACCAAAGCAGCACTGCAGACAGAATGTTGCCACATTTGAGCATAACACTGATCCATAAAAACTTAAGAACAATGCTTTTAATAGAGCTATATCAAAAACTCAATCCCCAAATTATATACAATGAAAACCTTTCAAAATGAGTGTCCTAGCGAAAGAAATGAAAACCATGTAGCAACAGAATGAGACACATATTATTCCTTTCACCCTGTATACTACTGGAGTTATTCTAAAGATGTTTTCAATGGATCTATAGAAGACAAAGTCACATCTTGACATTCATTCAATTATAAAAAGCAGGCATTTTAACCTCCTGTGCAATATCCCCACAGCACTAAATTTTAAAAGATAATCTTTGGAGCATTTCTATCTGAACTCCATCAAAAAAGATGAGAAAAGTGAGGCAATAATCACTCAGTCAACAAGTATTTATTAAGCATTTCCAGGTGCCCTGGCACTATGTTAACGCTGAGGATACAAAGAAAGGCAAAGACATTGTCCCTGCCCTCAAGGAATTCACATTCTAGTGGTGGAAACAACCTGAAAATAATTATATGTGCAAGATATATATATAGTGTAAATGGAAGATAATCTTATAGGGAAGCAGTGAGGGGTGGAGGATGAAAAGAGACTTTCTGAAGAAGGTGGGATCTGAGCTGAGTGTTGCCAAGGGAGGCAGGAAGTAGAGGTAAAGAGGGAGAGCATTCCAGGCATGAAGACCAATGGTAGAGCATAGGAAGGAAATTAAGGCCATGTTGTAGAGGGCTTTAAATGCTAAACAGAGTGTTTTATATTTGATCCTAGAGGTAATAAGAAGGTAATGGAATTACTGAGTTACTGAGAGGCATGATGCAGTCAGATCTGCGCTTTAGGAAAATCACTCTGGTAGCTTGAGTGGAAGATATATTGGAGTGGGAAGATATCTGAGATAGAAGGACAAATGAGAAGGCTAGCGCCATTGCTCAGAGTGAGGTGATGAGAGCCTGCATCAGGGCATTTGGCTGTGTGAGTGGAGAGAAAGGAATGTACAGAAGAAATATTATAAAGGGAGAAGGGACAAAACTTGGCAACAGATCAAACATGTGAAGTGAGTGCAGGAGTCAAGGATGATATGAGGTTTTAATAGTAAAATATAGGAGGTAGAGCCAAGATGGTAGAGCAAAGGCAGGGACCCACCTGAGCTCTGTCCCAAACCCCTCCAAATACTTTTTTTCATTAATTAATTTATTGTGATTTATCAACAATCACTTCCATAAGCTTTTGAGTTTTAAATTTTTCTCCCCCTCCCTCCTCACCTCTCTCCAAAGACAGCATGCAATCTGATATAGGCTATACATATACATTCCTATTAAACAGATTTTCACATTAGTCATGTTGTGGGGAAGAATTAGAACCAATAGAAGGAAGCACAAGAAAGAGGAAACAAAACAAAACAGAAGAAAAAAAAGAGCAAATAGTATGCTTCCATCCGCATTCAAACTCCATAGTTCTTTCTTTGGATGTGGATAGCATTTTCCATCATGAGACCTCTGGAGATGTCTAGATCCTTGTATTGCTTAGAAGGGCTAAGTCTATCATAGTTGATTATCCCACAATGTTTCTGTTACACTGTACAATGTTCTCCTGGTTCTGCTCACTTCACTCAGCACCAGACCATTCAAATCTTTCCAGGTTTTTCTGAAGTCTGCCTGCTCATCATTTCTTATAGCACAATAGTATTCCATCACATTAATATATTACAACTTGTTCAGTCATTCCCCAATTGATGGACATCCTCTCAATTTCCAGTTCTTTGCCACCACACAAAGAGTTGCTGTAAATATTTTTGTACATGTGGGTCCTTTTCTCATTTTTATGATCTCTTTGGGATACAGCTCTAGAAGTGCTATTGCTGGGTCAAAGGGTATGCACATTTTTTTAGCCATTTGGGCATAGTTCCAAATTGCTCTCCAAAATGGTTGGATCATTTTACAACTCCACCAACAATGCATTAGTGTTCCAATTTTCTCATATCCTCTCCAACATTTATCACCAAATACCTTTAAAAATAACTCTAAACAAATTCGAGAGCAGTAAAACCCATAAAAAGACAGAGTGAAACAAATTTCCAGCCCAAGACAACTTGGAAGGTCGGCAGGAAAGGTCCGTTGCAGCAGGGTGAGAGAGGAGTGCAATCTAGCACAGGCCATGCCAGAATGGGCTGGGCCCCAGCAAAGTAAGAGAAGGCCTCAGGGCAACTGAATCACTCACCGTAATGGTGGTTTCCAGAACTCTCAGTTCACAGATGCCAAAGACAACTTAAAAGGTCAGCTGGAAAGGTTCACAGCACCTGGGTAAGAATGGAGTCCAAAAAGCCAACAAGAAGAAAAATGCCTTAAAAAGCAGAATTAGTCAAATGGAAAAGGGGGTCCAAAAGCTCACTGAAGAAAATAATTCCTTGAAAATTAGAATGGAGCAAGTGGAAGCTAAAGAGTTTATGAGAAATCAAGAAATAACAAAACCAAAAGAATGAAAAAATAGAAGACAATGTGAAATATCTCAATGCAAAAACAACTGACCTGTAAAATAGACCCAGGAGAGATAATTTTAAAATTATTGGACTACCTGAAAGCCAAGATCAAAAAAAAAAGCCTAGACATCATCTTTCAATAAATCATCAAGGAAAATTGATATGCTAGAACCAGAAGGTAAAATAGAAATTGAAAAAAATCCACTGATCACCTCCTGAAAGAGATCCCAAAATGAAAACTGCCAGGAACATTATAGCCAAATTCCAGAGTTCCCAGGTCATGGAGAAAATATTACAAGTAGCCAGAAAGAAATAATTCAAGTATTGTGGAGCAACAGTCAGGATAACACAAGATTTAGCAACTTCTACATTAAAGGATCAGAGGGCTTGGAATATGATATTCTGGAGGAGAAAGGAGCTAGAATTACAACCAAGAATCACTTACCCAGCAAAACTAAGTATAATCCTTTAGGGTAAAAAATTGATATTCAGTGAAATAGAGGACTTTCAAGCATTCTTGATGAAAAGAACAGAACTAAATAGAAAATTTGACTTTCAAATACAGGACTCAAGAGAAGCATAAAAAGGTAAACAAGAAAGAGAAATCATCAGGGACTTAATAAATTTAAACTGTTTACATTCCTACATGGGAAGATGATATTTGTAACCCATCAGACCTTTCTCATAATTATGGTAGTTAGAAGGAGAATATATAGACAGAGGGCACAGGTGTGAGTTGACTATGAAGGGATAATACCTAAAAAATAAAATTAAGGGGTGAAAGAGGAATGTACTAGGAGAAATAGAAAGGGAAAGGTAGAATGGGATAAATTATCTCACATAAAAGAAGCAAGAAAAAGCTTTTGTAGTGGAGGGGAAGAGGAGGGAGGTGAGGGGGAGTGAGTGAACCTTACTCTCATCAGAATTGGCTTAAAGAGGGAATAACATATACAGGCAATTGGGTATAGAAATCTATCTTACCCTACAGGAAAGTAGGAGAGAAAGGGTATGAGAGAATGGTGGGAGGTGATAGAGAGAGGGCAGACTGGGGGAGGAGGTAGTCAGAAGCAAAACACTTTTGAGGAGGGACAGGGTGAAATGAGAGAGAGAATAGAATAAATTGGGGGGTAGGATGGAGGAAAATACAGTTAGCAATAGTAACTGTGAAAAAAATTTTGAAGCAAGTTTCTCTGATAAAGGCCTCATTTCTCAAACATATATAGAACTGAGTCAAATTTATAAAAATAAGAGCCATTCCCCAATTGATACATGATCAAAAGATATGATCAGTTTTCAGATGAAGTAATCAAAGCTATCTACAGTCATATGAAAAAATACTCTAACTCACTACTGATTGGAGAAATGCAAATTAAAACAATTCTGAGGTACTAACTCACACCTATTAGGCTAGCTAATAGGACAAAAAAGGCAAATGACAAATGTTGGATGGAACATGGGAAACATGAGACTTTATTGCACTGTTGGTAGAGTTGTGAACTGATTCAACCATTCTGTAGACTAATTTGGAACTATGCCCAAAGGGCTATAAAACCATGCATGCCCTTTGACCTAGCAATACCACTACTAGGTCTGTATCCCAAAAGAGATTAAAAAAAAAGGAAAAGGACTTATATGTACAAAAATATTTATAGCAGTTTTTTTCTGGAGGTAAAGAATTAGAAGTTGAGGCGATACCCATCCTGAGGCTAAACAAGTTGTGGTATGTGATTATGATGGAATACTATCACACTATAAGACATGATGAACAGGATGCTCTCAGAAAAACCTGAAAAGACTTGTGTGATCTGATGCAAAGAGAAATGTGCTATATACAAAGTAACAGCAATATTGTAAGATGATCAACCATGAATGACTTAGCTGTTCTCAGAAATACAATGATCTAAGACAACTCTGAAGGACTTAGTGATAAAAAATGCTATCCATCCCCAAAGAAAGAACTGTTGATGTCTAAATACAGATTGAAGCATACTTTTTTAACTTTATTTTTCTTGAGTTTTTTTTCTTGTCTGTTTTCTTTCACAACATGACTATTATGAATATATTTGCATGATTATACATGTATAACCTATATGAATTGCTTGCCTTCTCAATGGGGGGGAGGGAGGGAGGAAAGGAGAGAATTTGGAACTCAAAGTTTTAAAAATAAATGTTAAAAATTGTTTTTTCATGTAACTGAGGGAAAATAAAATTCTAAGCAATGCTTAAAAATAATACTATATAATTATATGTAATTATATAATAATAAAAATTTTAGTTTATTATTTAAGTACCAATAATGAAATAATATAAGAAGAGCTTCCTCCATATATCATTCCCATCATCCTATCTGCTACTATAATTATACCAAGGATGCTTTCAGAGAGCCTACAGAAGACAAGTTTACATCTTAGTCCTTTTACTAAACCGAAAAGAAAAAAGCTATTCTATCCACCTGTGCAACAGACCATAGAACATTAAATATAAATGAATAATAGTAGGATAGCGCCTTGTCCAATAAATGTTTCTATCACCTCCACCGAACAAGATGAGAATGATTTTCCTAACATAATAATGGAATATGATGATTAATTGATGAAGATTAGATAATGAAATGGCAGAAAGTATGCAACATATCACTATAATTTGTAAAATTCAACAACTACCAAATGCCTAGAAAGGTATGATTGAGATGACTAGAATGATACTCCAGAATTTTGTTGACTTTCATAAACTGACAGATGACAAACTACAAATAAAAACCAAAAAGTAGCCTTCAAAGTTTAACCAAGCAACTATACAGGAACTAGAGCATCATTACACACAGAGCTATTGCCCACAACAGCCCAGATACAATAATAATATATAAAAACTAAAGAACAATATTTTTAATAGATGTAACTAAACCAACACTCAAAATATACAAACAACAGATTTAAAATTCTATCAAAATGCAGAGACCTCATAGAAGAAATTCAAACCATGCCTCTATCTCCTAATAGAGTTGTCCTGAAGGTGTTTTATATATATGTATGTATATATATCTACAGAAGACGAACTCAGATGCCAATTTTGTTGTTCATTTGTTTCAGTTGTGTCTGACTCTGTGACTTCATTTGGGGTTTCCTTGGTGGAGGTACTGGAATAGTTTGCCATTTCCTTCTCCAGCTCATTTGACAGATGAGGAAACTGAGGTAAATAGGGTTAAGTGACTTGCCCAGGGTCAAACAATGAGTAAGTGTCTAAGACTGGACTTGTACTCAGGTCTTCCTGACAATAGGCCCAGTGCTCCATCCCACGCCACCTAGCTACCCCAACATGCCAATACTACTATGAAATTTTAAAAAGCAGTTGTTTTATATATTCATGTAATAATCTATAAAACTTTAAATACAAAATAATTAATAATAAATAGTAGGATAGTAAATGGTCCTTGGATCATTTCTATCTGAACTCCATCAGAATAGATGATAAGAACAAGATAACATTGATGGTGATGATAATGGTGATGATGATGACAATGATGATGAGGATGATGATGATATAGACCCTGATGGGCGAAATCAAAATCAAAGGAATAGAATAAGACACATCTCTGTCATCCTGATGCTACTGAAGATGCTTTCCTTGAGCCAACAGAAAATAAGCTTATATCCTAATACTTTTATTCAATTACAAAAAGCAATGATCTTATCTAACTCTACAATGGTCTGAAGAATATTAAACATAAAAGTATAACAAGAGCAGAGAAATCTGTCTCAGGGCCATTTCCATCTGCATTTCATCAAACTAGATGAAATTGAGTCATCGAGAACAACAATGACAGCACTGACATTTACATAAATCTTTGCAAAGTACTTTACATACATCAACAGTCTCAGATATACAGATGATACCTTTGTGATGGCAAAAAAGTAAAGAGGAATTAAGAAGCCTCTTGATGAGGGTGAAAGAGGAGAGCGTAAAAGCAAGTTTGAAGCTTAATATCAAAATAAAGAAAAAGAAAACAAATGATCTTGGCAACTGGCCCCATCAATTCTTGGCAAATAGAAGGAGAAGAAATGGAAGCAGTGTCAGATTGTATATTCTTGTGCTCAAAGATCACTGCAGAAGGCAACTGCAGCCATGAATTAAAAGGCACTTGGCTCCTTGGAAGGAAAACTATGACAAAACTGGACAACATACTAAAAAGCAGAGACATCATCTTGCCAACAAAGGTCTGCACAGTCAGAGCTATGTTTTTTTTGACAGTAGCAAGGTATGACTATGAGAGTTAAACAATTAGGAAAGCTGAGCACTACAGAATCAATGCTTTCTAATTGTGGTGCTAGAGAAGTATTTTGAGAGTCCCTTGGACAGCAAAGAGATCAAATCAGGCAACACTTGAAGAAACTAATTCAGGCTATTCACTGCAAGGTCAAACATCAAAGCTGAAAACTTAAATACAGTTTAGTCGTGTCTGACTCTTTGTGACCCCTTTCTGGGGTTTTCTTGGCAAAGATACTACAGTGGTTTGCCATTTCCTTCTCTAGCTCATTTTACAGACAAGAAATTGAGGCAAACAGGGTTAAGTGACTTGCCCAGGGTTACACAGCCAGTGTCTGAGGCCAAATTTGAATTCAGGTCATCCTGACTCCAGGCCCTGCACTCTATTCACTGTGCCACCTAGCTACTCAAAGCTTAAATAGTTTGGCCACATAATGAGAAGATGGGACTCACTAGAAAAGATCCTGATGTTGGTAAAGATTGAAGGCAAAAGGAAAAGGGGACAGCAGAGGATAAGAGGAACAGCATCACGGAAGCACCAAACATAAGCTTGGATAGACTTTGAGAGATAGTGGAGGATATAGAAGGGCCTGGTGTGCCCTGGTGTCTATCTGGTTATGAAAAATCAGACACAATTTAACAATTGAACAACAACAAAGGATTTGAACCTGGGTCTCATTAATTAGCTCTAACTCCAGCCCTCTCCTGGGACATTCTAAAACAGCAAATGAGTGGGTACCTCAAAATCAGAAATAGCCCAACACACCATAGGAAGAGGAAGAAAAGGGAAAAAGAGGCAAATTTACTTTATATCTCTCTAGATCTACTCTCAAAAAAAGCCCTCTTTACTCAATTGTGTGCAGTCTTTTCAGATGTAATCGGTGCATTTGTCTTTTGATAGGCATTTATGCAAATGTACAATAATAATGCTATTCTCAGACTCCCTGGCAAATTGTCAAGACTTCTTCAGCTCAGGCAGCTCTGGATTTGGGCACAGCTTATGCTCCATCCCACAAAGGAAAATAGTCTCAGTTGGAAGGCTCTAAGCTCTCAGTATTTTTTTTAAATAGTTGTACCTTTTAAAGAAAGACATTTTGAAGCTTAAGCAGCGACATTGTTAGCAATAATAAGAAATGATGGCATTTTGAGAACTCATCAACTTCAAACTAATTCCATGTGTCAAATGTTAATTATCTGCATCCCCCAAGTCTCCTTTTGTGAGCTAAAGGTTTTATTTAGAAAAGCATTAGGAAAGGAACTGATGATTGGAGTTAACAAGTTGCTCACATTTGTCATCGGTCGATTTTCCTCACATCTACTGTAAACTTGCAGAATGAGCCACAATGCAGGCACTGATAACACTTCCCTGCTCTCCAAAAATTAATATATTCCCAGCATTAATTATCCAACAGCTGTTGGAAAATCATTCTTCCAAAGAAAAGCTAAAGTGAGCAGTTTTTATGTCATGCTTTCTATAGTTACCAGTATCCCTAGAAAACATGTGATTTTTCCAAAATTAAATTCAAAGTTTTTACTTTAAAAAAAAAAGAACTTTCTAGCATAGTCCTACATTGATTTAAAAGCTATATCTTTTATAGATTTTATAGATTTTCTTTTAGAGGAGAACAAGGAAAAAACAGAAGCAAAAGAAATTAAATATATATATGTGTGTGTATATATATGTATATGTATATGTGTGTGTGTGTGTGTGTGTGTGTGTGTGTATACCCTCTATCCTAATTGTTGAACAAGACCAAACAGATTTTGGAGGTTGGAGTTCAAAAGAATAGTTCATTAATGCTGGTTATGATCAGAGATTTAGGAATAGAAAGGAACTTAGAGGTCATTCTAGTTCAACCCTTTAATTTTAAAGATAGAGAAACCAGAGAAGTAACTTGACCAAGATCACACAAATTTTAAGTGGCACAACCAGTATTCAAACTGATCCTACGGCCCCAAATCTGGCAGACTTTCCCTTGCATCGTGAGTGCAATTCTGTTGTCTGTCTTCATCCCAAACTGAGATCATGGTTACTTCTCTACTTACATAAATGAGATGTGTTACAACTCATTGCCAGAGAACCAAGGTAAGATTATCTTGGTTCAGCTGATCAGGCCTATGAGTGAAGCTCTAAGGAGAGGGACTTTTTGGAAATGAGCATATGTGATCTCACTAGAAGACAAGTGACTAAGCTTGGAAGTGGGTGGATGTTATTTATCTTCCCTTCATTACCTCTGCCCCAAAGGGGCCCTATCCTGAAGCCCAGTAGAAAAATGCCCAAATGGCCTTTGACAAAACCTAATCCCAACCTAGATTTTACCAGATGTAAATACCAACCACAAAGCTTTCTAAATTGGGTAGAGAAGAAGACCTATGATCCTCTCCAATACCCAGAAGAGTTTGAATAAAAGACAACTGCCTACATAGGTAAGTCAAAAAAATAATAATAATAATAATAGCATTTGTTAAGCATATGCTATGTGCTAGGCTGTACTAAGCACTAGGGGTACAGATAAAAGCAAAAAAAAAAAAAAAGATAGTCCTTGCCCTCAGGGGACTTACATTCAAATGGAGGAAGACAAACACAAAAGGGAGCTGAAAAGCAAGGGACTGTGAGGTACAGAAGGTGCCCGTGCTAGGGTATGGTGTCACATACAAGTATGAGAGTAGAAGGCACTGTGTCTATTGCCATGCTGGGTAGAATGATGATACTCTCTCCATTAAAGAGATGGTTCTCAAAACATGAAAATATAATTGATCATCACTCTTAACAAAACTACGTCATGATATCTAGGATAGTGCAGTAAAGGGTCCTTCTGCCCTGCCCAAACTTAGACTATCCCTATAGATCCCTTAGGAAAGTCTCTTTCCTACTTGGTCATTCAGAGGCACCAAGTTTTGCATATAGACTTGAGGGACTCTTGGGATATGTCCATCTAGGAAAAGGGCCAAAGTTCCTTTAAGGCTCAGGCTGTTCTAACGAAGAACCTTGAGGGAAAAGGAAGCCATATGCCCAAGTCCTGGTGGCTTGGGAATAGAGTTTCTATCCAATATATAGGCAGCAGCTGGATAGTATTATACCAGCAAACCCTCAATGGGTCCATAAAGCTAGTTTCCATTGAGGGTATCAGGTAGAATATCACTAAAGGAAGGGATATCCCTGCTCAGTTGGTAATAAATTAAAGATCCCCTATCTGGGTGACAGTTACAGTGGCTAATAAGGGTGACTGTGTTATCAAAATGGATATTAGGAGTTCTTAAAAATCAGTATCTGCATGGGTACTTAGGTCAGCTATTATGTTGGTTATTGTTTTGGGGCCAAATGGAAACTCTTGGAGTGGCCTGTAACATGTTGTTAATATTAAAAATACCAGGTCCCTGAAGAAAAACATGGTAAAAGATATCTCCTTAAGCATTTAAGCTTTAGAGATGGAGGAGGCAAAGTTGTTATAGCAGTCACTGCTGTGTTCCTGACCTTGTCAACATGGTAGAACAGGTAGCCTAGACAACAAGGGAGTTATTTGAGGTCACTGATCTCAACAATTCCTTCTCCTATATTTATATGGCTGAGAAAGATCAGAATCTATTTGCTTTTACCTGGGAAAGTTAAACATACGTTTACCATCCTTCCTCAGACTAACTTGAATCTTCCTTCTTATTGCTCTGGTTTGCTGAGAAGAGACCTGAAAGAGGGTCCACTTCCTGAGGGTATGGATGTCCACCACTATATCACTCATGTAAAGTTTAATGTTGACTGGGCCAGATGAGATCCCAGTGGTAGAGGCCTTAGATTGCATTCCAATCTGGCTCATCCAAGAGACTATGCTCTAGATCAGCTCTAAGAAAACTCAGGATCCAACCCACTCAGTCTTTCATCCTGGGTCCTTTTGACCCTGTGCTGCCTGTGTTTTCAGAAGAGTTCCTAAGAACCAAAGACTAAATAACCATTGGGTTTCTAGAGCCATAAACTCTCTGAAGTGGTCAATCATTCTGCCACTTTTAAAAAGCAGTTGCTGGTCTATAACTGGGCTCTAATTTCTATCCGACAGTCTATATCATTTTCCTTCATCCAAATTTACCCATTTTGAGTTGGGTGATATAAAACAGACCTAGCCCTACAGTAAGGAATAGGAGGCTTTTACAGTTAAACAGAAATTATATACTCAGGATTGTTCTCACCTGAGCCCACCTGGGCTCCTGAGGTATCCCTCATGAAAAGGCTGTGACTTTGATGTAGGCTTAGACCTTCGCTAGCTCAAAGGACCCCTGTTTACAAAGATTTGACTCTTGAGAAATGTTGTTTTGCAAGATTCACTATGAGAGAGGCAAGGGCAACTGGACCTTAGTGGCTACTAATTAATGGGGGATACCCTGAGGGACAGTTGCCCTGCCAAGTCTTTCCAGTAGGCACAACTGCAAGTCACATGGCTGGCATGTGAAAATACCTTGAGGGATGGAGCAAGTAAGATCTTCATCTCTACCCTGATTCCTGGGTGGTGGCCAACAGGCTGGTGAGTAGTCTGGAGTTTAGAAAGAATAGGATTGGACAACTGAAGTTTCTTCCCTTTGGGGTTAAGACTATTAGAGGAATTACGCTAATGTGTCCCACCATAGAGAGCAGTTTGTGGGGCATGTTAGTGCCAACCAGATACTTCATAAGCCCTCTGCTGAATCGATGGTATTATAAGAATAGCAACAATTGGACACCAGGTACTTCATTAATCTGGACACGGGGGCCATAATGATATGTTACAGTGAGTACAGATCCACCAATCCCCTTCACATAAATAGATGAAACAGCTATTTCTATTCACTAATGTTCCTCACACCAAACAAAGCATCTACCTTTTAAAATTCAGTATGGTTCTCTGACTGATAAATTGATTGTATTAGCCATCTTCCCCTACCTCACTACAAGAGGTTTGGCCTTTCTGAAGTTGATACATGTTCAGAATATGGTATTACAGTTATAGTCAAGCCTGCCACCACTATGATAGCTACCATCAGAGCTCTTATAGAACACATTCTTTTTTATGCCCACCCATACTATTAGTTCACACCAGGGTAGTTTACTTCAGGTATCCAAGATTGGGCCTAAGACCACCACATTCACTAGTTTTTCCCATCTCCTGTACCATTTTCAGGCAGCTGGCATTGTTGACTGCTGGAACAGATTATTAAAACAACATCTCCATCACCATATCCCCAATTGCTAGGGTTCATTATGCCGTCTCCCAGAAGCTGTATCTGTAATGTGTCAGTGGAATGAGGACTCTACCCTCCAGTAGAGATGGATTCCTTTTAAACACAATCTTGGTTGATTCCCCAATTCTTCCTTATTTTCTCCCCTGCTTGGAATCTCCTGAGCTTTGAACATTTTATCCCCTATGAAGGTTCTACGCATCCTAGGGAAACAGTTCATATTCTTCTTAATTAGAAAGTCTCCTTTTCCCCTGGGATGATTTGAAGAATTCTATTCTAGAAAGGGCTTGGGGGAATCAAAAGATGGAACTGTTAAGAGGTGCTTTGCTTTCTCATTACATGGAGAAGATGAAATTGCCTTTCCATAATTGTGGCAAATGTATATTTGCCTGAAAGAAAGGGTATCCTTTACATACATATATACATAAATATATATGTATATATATGTGTGTATGTGTATATATGTGTGTGTGTGTGTGTGTGTGTGTATATATGTATATATATATGTATATATATATAAACTTGGTGGCAAATTTGAGTCCCTAGATGAAGGGGATGGGGGAGAGACTTCATCCAGCCCCTACAGAAGAAGAGGACAACCCTTTATTAGAGGTTTCTAAAGGGGTAGTCTAAAGAGGCCAAACATAGGAATGCTCACACACTGGATTTCACCATAATCCACAAGTGTTCCACTTCCTTAATTAAAAATTCTGACATTCCTCTATCTAGCCATAAACTTTCATCATTCCATCTTTCCCTATGCTTCACCTTTCTATACCTATTCTTCACCCTCATCAAGACTTCCAACAACTCCACCTCTCAATATTTTTTCAAGCCATTACCTATGCTCTGACTTCACTTCCCTCCCTCATTAATGACCCTATGCTTAGCTAATTCAATTTTACACTTTCCTCTATTCTTGAATCTTTTCCTCCTTGTCCTGTCACCATTCATCCCTTGCCAAATCTTGGCTGAGGACTACTGCCATCATTCACATCCTCCACTGTTATTCATATGCTAGTTAACAGAGCTGAGAAAGTCACACAATCATCTTGATTGAGTACATTACAAATTTATATTATCTAACTTCAACTGGGCTCTTACTACAGCAAGGCAATCCTTTTATTCCTCTCTAATTCCCTATCTCACCCCCCACAAAATCTTTTCCAAACTTTCTCTTATTTTCTCTATTCTCAGCATGAATTTCCAAAAACAGGCTCTCCAAATATTCACATGGGTTCCCTCCCTGACATGATCTAGCACTGGAATCTCATTGGCAAGACTCCCCATTATACTCATAGGTTTTTTTTCATTCTTTATACTAAGTTCTTCCTCCAGGGATATATAAGCAGGCTGGCTCTAGAAGTCAAAGTTGTTTTAAGGTCATTTAAGTTATGGAAGGTGTAGGGGCAGCTAGGTGACACAGTGAATAGAGCACCAGCCCTGAAGTCAGGAGGACCTGAGTTCAAATGCAGCCTTAGACACATAACACTCGCTAGCTGTGTGACCCTGGGCAAGTCACTTAACCCCAGTGCCCAACCAATCCTCCTGGAGGATTATGGGACCTAGTAGCCAAAGAATAGGATGACAGTAGAAAAAGAATCCATTTTACCTAGGCTAAGATGGTTTCCCATTAAGGAGATCATCCTCAGGATTTGGTTGGTCTGGAGGACTAAAGATATAAAAAACCTATGAAGAGTTACGTTCCTGAATTCTGGTAGAATTACCACTGAATCTTTTTAATACAGGATTGCTACCCTGGAGAATATGGAGGTGGAAGGAAGCAACTTCTCTTTTCAGTAATTCTATCCTTTTAATTATTTATTGTAACTAAAGTTATTTTATTGCATTTTAAGATTCAAAATTGTTTCATTGCATTCTAATCCCAAGCCTAAATAACAGGACTAGCCTAGTTAGGCCTGGCCCAGAATAGATGGTATGCTTATTAAATATGAGAATGACACAAAGTCAGGAGAAATAGCTCACACGTTAGATGACGTAGTCAGTATTCAAAAAGATTCTAATGGACTACCTAAAACAATGGACCAAATCTAATACAATAAAACTTAATTGAGTTAAATGTAGCATCTGACACAAGTTCACAAGCACAACTTCACAAGCACAAGACATAAGAGGACACCTAGACAACAAGTTGTTCTAATGGACTACAAGCTCAGTAGGAGCCAACAGTGTTTTGTGGCAGTCAAAAATGCTATTGCAAAATTAGTACAAATCACAAGCAACATGGTGTCTAGAAAGAGATAGGTGATAGTCCTCCTATATTCTGCCTTAATCAGGCCACCATCTGCAATAGTATGTCCATTTCAGGGTGACATATTTTAGGAAAAACATTGACAAGTTGGAATGTGTCTGGGGAAAGGTAACCAGCATGGTTAAGAGCCTAGAGATGGTGCCAATCAAGAACTGATTGAAGAAGGCAGGGATGTTTTGCCTGGAGAAAAGAAGTTTGGGAGAGGGGAGGCAGGGAGAGATTGACAGTTGTCTTCCAGTACTCAAAAGTCTGTCATATGGAAAAAGGATTAGATTTTTCTCTGCTTGGTCCCAGAGGGCAGAATTAGGTGCACTGAGTACAAACTACCAAGTTACAGATTTTTAACTCATTTATTAACAATTAGAACTATCTGAAAGTAAACAAGAGTTGTCTCATGTCTCATGCGCTCCACACGGAGCGCATAACCACATGCATGGTTATGTCAAGAATGTTGTGCATTATAGGTAACTATCTGGACTTAATAACTTCTAGGTTCCTTCCAAATCTGAGATTCTATGACTGTAGTAAAATTCCTCAAAACATGCCTTTCAGATCCTTAATTTTTTTAAGTTTATTTATTTTTACAAATTTTTATCTGTCTCTCTGCCTTCCTCTTATCGAACAACACAAAAACATAATAAAATCTTCAGCATAAATATGCATAATCCAGCAAAACAAACTCCTGCATTAGCCCTGCCAGAAAATATATGTATTTTTCTGCATTTTAAGTTCATCACTGCTCTGGCAGGAGGTGATAAATTTCACCTTCTGTCTTCCAGACTCATTTTGTCATTGCACTGAGCAGAGTTTTATAATGTTTCAAAGATTTTTTTCTATAATGTCATCATCATATAAGTTATTTTCCTACCTCTGCTTACTTCACTTTCTATCAATTCATAGAGATCTTCCCAGTCCCCTCTATTTTTGTCTATTTTGTCATTTCTTATGGCCAATAATATTCTATCACATCCATATACATATTATGTTTAGTCATTTCCCAATAGGACAGTCCCTTAGTTTTCAATTTTTGGTTACTATGAAAATAGATGCTACAAACATTTATGTACATCTGGGTCCTTTTCCTCTTTCTTTGATCTATTTGGGGTATAGATCTGGTAGTGGTAAAAGGGTATGCACAGTTTAATAACTTTTGGGACATAATTCCAAATTGCTCTCCAGAATGACTGGACCAATTAACAATACCCTTAACAATGCACTAATATGCCTTTTTTCCCACACTACGTCCAACATTATTTCTTTTCTCTTCTGTCACTGAGATCTTTGATATTACAAATAAATTCTGTAATAGTAGGTGCAGAGGGGAAATAAAGCTCATAATTGTCTCTAGGACAAGGATCCTCCATTCTTTCTTCCAAAAGGAGCTCTTTCTCATTCCTCAACAACTTGAGATTTACTAGGGGGTAGAAACTGGTGTCTTTAGGTGAACTCCCCTGACTGAATGAGCATCCCTTGATAAACAGTTTATAAGCTCCCTGAGAACAGGGACTGCTTTTTGCCTCTTTTTGTATCCCCAGTACTTAGCACAGTGCCTGGCATATAGGAGGCACTTAAGAAATGTTTTTTGATTGATTAATTGATTAGAAGTGAAGAAAGAAGTGTATTGGTTGCATCCAACTTGAGAATCTCGAATATAAACCTCAGTTGATGCCAACATGCCAAAGACTCCATTGTAGGGAAAACTAATGAAAATGGAAATTTTGTATGATCTTCCTCCAAAGACGGCACATTTTAGGAGATGATTAGATAAGTAAGATTAGACTGACTCAATGAAATCTCTAGTAACTCAATCGCTTTCTTACTCAAATGCCCCAAGCTAGAGCACTGACATGCACTCTGGAAAATTATAGTTTCAAGAAAAGAAAGACTAGAATTCAGGTATAAGAAATAGTTGATTTCCAAAAAAGCTCAAGGAAGTTTGTTAACTGGCTTGCCATTGGGGAAGAGATTAGATACTGAATTTGAACTGAATATGCAGGTGTAATGAGTTATTGACTTCATTACTTTTCCTACAGGTGTGTGAGTCTGTCTGAGGCACTCTGTCTATTGTTCAACTTTTTCTAATGAAAAGGGATAGAATTACAGAACAGGGGACAAAATGGCCATTTTCCCATGGTTTTTTGCTCTTTTTAATTCCTCATATGTAATGACCCAAATAATGAGGACAATATCAGTATTGTAACAAGGAGAGAGGACCCCTATTTTTTCCTAAATGAATCACCCTGGACAATAAAATACAGTTACAGCAAAGCAGTATTTCCTATCTTTCAGAAATGTAAATGGAAGCATGAAAAAGAAAAGCTTATCTCAGTACAAGGTAAACTTTTTGAGGGCAGCAATTATTGCTTTTTTTTTTTTGTCTTGGTATCCCCAGTGCCTAGCACAGTGTCCTGAAAATAGCAGGTGCTTAATTTTGTTTGTTAAATTGAATTAAATCAAATCCCAAAAAAGTAGTAGAGTTAAACAGGAAATGTAACAATAAGTCATATCTGTATATGTTTGAGATGTATGGTTCCTTGCAATAATCCTGTGAGATGGATAGTATAAGTATTATTATCCCATTTTATAGATTAAAAAAAACAACGCTCCAAGAAATTAAAGTGACTCAACGTGGGATTCAAACCCAGTTCTCGGTTGGCTCCACTATACCACACTGCCCTGTACTATACACTTGTACTATACAACGCTGTAACTGTAAATCCCCATCTGATAAAACCACTATGAGTCATCATCATTTCTTCCAAAGAGGAAGCATTCTAGGCTTTCTGTCTCTACAAAAGGCTTTAACATTCTTATGTGTTCATGAAGCTTGAGGAGGGAGTGACTGAAGTTACTGCAGAAACCGTAGAAGTTTCTTTAATAAAATTATCATATTTCATAAACATGCTATTTGCTGAATGGATGACACCTACAGAACCCTAGTAGCCTTGAAGAGCTCAGGATGAACAAAGTGGTGATAGTAACAAGATACTAAATTCTATTCTTTCAGTCAATAATTCTGTTAATAAACATTTATTAAGTGCCTACTATGTGCTGGGGGAGGTGGGATGAGCAGCTAGGTGGCTCAATGGATAAAGCACTGGGCCTAGAGTCAGAAAGCCCACTTTCAGACACTTAGTAGCTGTGTGACCTTCGGGAAGTCATTAACCCTTGCCTGCATAAAACTGGAAAAAGAAATGGCAAACCACTCCAGCATCTTTGCCAAGAAAACCCCATGGACAGTATTAAAATGCTAAAAGACATGACATTGCAAAATGAGCCTCTCAAGTCAGAAAGACCTGGTGTGCGATGGTCCACAGAGTCACAAAGGATCAAACACAACTGAACAATAACAACAATGTGCCAGACACCGTGCTGAGTGCTAGAGATACAAAAAAAGGGCAGACAGTCCCTGTCC
The DNA here is from genome assembly GCF_900497805.2 of Vombatus ursinus. Lineage (NCBI taxonomy): Eukaryota > Metazoa > Chordata > Mammalia > Diprotodontia > Vombatidae > Vombatus > Vombatus ursinus. The sequence continues at coordinate 5,044,499 of NW_020950098.1, forward strand.
TCAAGGAGCTCATAATCTAATCTGCAATCTTGATGAAGAACAGATGTGCACTGCTCACAATGAGTAAAATATCCCAAGAATACCCAGGGGCTTTGACATGAGCATAAATGATGCCACTACCCAATAAGGTGACATACTCCTGGAGGGTCTGAACCACATTCCTGTAGGGCAGGAGGAAAAGGAAGAGGGAGAGGAGAAGAAAGAGACATAAATAAGTCACAACTAAATGAAAAAGTATCTCATGGGTTCCCTTGGAGGGACAAATAAAGGAGCTGGCAAAAGTGGTTTTATCACTCAAGGGCAATAAAATATATCATTTCATAGAATACTTAGTCACAGGAACATAGAATTGAAAGGGACCTTAAGAGGTCATTGAATCAACCATTCTGGAGAGCAATTTGGAACTATGCCCAAAGAGAAATCAAACTGTATGTATCCTTTGACCCAGAAATACCACTCCTAGGTCTGTATCCCAAAGAGATCATACAAATGGGAAAAGGACCCACATGTACAAAAATATTTATAGCAGCTCTTTCTGTGGTGGCCAAGAATTGGAAATTGAGAGGATGCCCATCACTTATGGAATGACTGAACAAGTTGCAGTATATGAATGTAATGGAGTACTATTGTGCTATAAGAAATGATGAGCAGATGGACTTCAGAAAAACCTGAAAAAACTTAGATGAATTGATGCTGAGTGAAGCAAGCAGAACCAGAAGAACATTGTACACAGTAACAGCAACATTGTACGATGATCAACTATGATAGACTTAGCTCTTCTCAGCAGACAATTCCAAAAACCTCATGATGGAAAATGCTATCCACACCCAGGAAAAGAACTATGGAGTTTGAACGCAGACTGAAGTACACTATTTTCCCTTTTGGGGTTTTTTTTGGTGGGTTTTCCCTTTTGTTCTGCTTCTTCTTTCACAACATGACTAATGGGGAAATATATTTAACATGATTGCACATGTATAACCCATATTAGATTGCTTGCTATCTTGGGGTGGGGTAAGGAGACGGAGGGAAGAAAAAAATTGTAAATCAAAATCTTATTAAAAAATGAATATTGAAAACTATCTTTACATTTAATTGGAAAAATAAAATTCTATTTTAAAAAAGAGGTCACTGAGTCTATCTCCTCATTTTCCAGATAAGCAAAACTGAGGCACAGAGAGGTTTAAATCTTTTGTCATGGTCACACAGCTAGTAAATACCCAGGGCATGATTTGAACTCAGGTTGTCCTGCCTCTAAGCCTAGTGCATGGTAACGAAGAAAGATTCATTACATCACCAGCTGCCCTTTTGTTCAGTTGTTTTTCAGTCATGTCCAACTCTTCATGACCCCATTTTGTGTCTTCTTGGCAGAGATACTAGAGCAGTTTGCCATTTCCTTCTCCAGCTCATTTTGCAAATGATGAAACTGAAGCAAATGGGGTTAAGTGACTTGCCCAGAGTCACACAGTTAGCAAGTCTCTGAGGCTGGGTTTGACTTAAGGTTTTCCTGACTCCAGGCCCAGCACTCTATGAACTGTGCCACCTAGCTGTCCCATCCAGTCACTTTACAGTCATCATAACAAATAAAAGAGAGGGACAAATATTTATTAAATGCCTAAGTGCAAGGTATTATACTACATATAAAGGGTACCAAATTACATATGGAACAGTTCTCTTCCTCGAGGAATTCACATTCTACTGTGGGACCACAGCACTCAGAGAAATATATTACAAACTGGATTTTGGGATATTAATGCCCTACATTTGCTTATCTCACTTTATCCTCACACATCCCTGCAAAATAAATAGGGCATATATTATTATCCCCAAATTATAAAGCTGAGGGACAAAGAAATTAGGGGACTTGTCTAACATGACACCCAGCTGTGACATCTGTACACAGATATATCGTTGTAATTGTTTTTATTGTTAGTCATTTTAAGTTGTGTCTGCCTCTCTTCTTCATGACCCCATTTGGGTTTTTTCTTGGCAAAGATACCGGAATGGTTTGCCATTTCCTTCTCCAGCTCATTTTTACAGATGAGGAAACTGAGGAAAACAAGGTTAAGTGACTTGGCCACAGTCACACAGCTAGTAAGTGTCTGAAGTCAGATTTGAACTCAGGAAAATGAGTCTTCCTGATTGCAGGCCTGGCACTCTCTCCACTGAACCACCTAGCTGCCCATACTGTTATATAGGATGGACATAACTGGGTTTATCTTAACTGTTGTGATTCTCTCATCTACCCAGGCATAAGCCAGTACAAACCAAAAATATGAGAGTTGTGTAGAAAGCCTCTTTTTTCTTTTTTCTCCACCTGGTAGTGTATACAACTATATATGGTTTCAAAGTGTAGAGCAAAAGTTCCTACACTGAGGTCTATTCTATGAACTTTTTTCAATGTTGTGATAACTGTATCTTAATATAATTGGCTTTCTTTGTAACCCCATGTATTTTATTTTATGCATTTAAAAACATTCTCCTGAGCAGAGGTTCAAAGACTTCACCAGAATGCCCAAGGGGTCCAAGACACAAAGATGAATAACCTTAGGAGTATAGCCATTGATTCTAACAAGAAATCATATTAACAAATCTTTCTCATTATCTTTTCCAGAAACTTTCTACTTACTTATCTTCCTGTGAAGAAATATCCACACCCTCCCCAGCTGTGTATGTCAATAACTCCTGCTCTCTACAACACCTATTTGCTGGGTGTTAAGTCAGCTGTATAATACCACCCCAGCAAAAAAAAAAAAAAAAAGTTTCTCAAAACTGTCTTGCATTCCATTTTCACACCCTCATCAATGAGCAAAGAATACTTTCACTCCCTCCATTCTGGTTAATAAGATAGGCATTCTCTTTCACTGACATATAAGTTACCCTTACTAGCTGTGGACCTTGGGCAAATCACTTAACTCTGTCTAGCTCCATTTCCTCATCTGTAAGTTGAGCTGAAGAAGAAAATGACAAACCTCTCCAGTATCTTTGTCAAGAAAACCCAAAATGGAGTCACAAAGAGCCAGACGTGACTGAAATGACTGAACAACAAAATAAGTTGCACAAAGTTGTTAAATAACAGTATAATACAGTGGAAAGGACAATAGTTCTGAAGTCAAAAGATCCGGGTTCAAATTCCACCTCTGACATTTACTACTTCTGTGGTCTTTTAAAGTCACTTCACCCTGGACCTCAGTTTCCTAATATGTAAAATGAGGTGGCTGGACTAGAAACCAAGTCAATGAGCACGTATTAAGTGCTTGCTATATGCTGGGCACTGTGCTAAGCACTGGTGATACAAAGAAAGGCAAAAAAAAAAAAAAGATTATTAGGAAGAGTCATCCTATTGAGGGAAGACAAGACATAAAATAGGGCTGAAAATCAGGAAGGAGGGAAAAGGTATGGAGGCTTAATGGTGAAGTCCAGACAGTCAGAAGTGGAACTGGGAAAGGAAAGAAGGATGTCTGTCCTGGGCCATCTGAATAGGCTTCTCATGCCCCTTTCCTTCCAGCTCCATACCTATGATCCTATTGACAGAATATGTCAATTTTCCTCTCACCTAAGATCATTTTCCTCCACTCACTATCCTGATATCTCATTGCAGTATGGAGGTCATTCTGAAGACTGTTCCGAAAGATTTCAAATACTATCACATCCTACCACCCTAGAAAGGCTTTGGGTTTAGGCCCAAAGATGGACTGCCATATGTTTTTCATCCAAAGACTAGCCTAGCTAAATTCAGAGTGGCTTCTTTTAATCCACAGCAACTCATGAAAACAGTCTACTAATACACACACACACACACACACACACACATATATATATATGTATATGTATATATATATGTGTGTGTGTATATATATATATATGGAGTTATAATCGCCATTGATGGTGGGTGTATCCACAGTGATAAAAACACAGATCCTTGAAGGCTAAGATTAAGGTGCCAACCTACAAGTTTAGTAGAATTTTGTTTTTTTTAAGAAACTCATAAAAAATCAATTAAAAAAAATCTATTTACAAACTAGGTACAGGTAAGACGCTGTAATTTATTAAACTAGTGGGAAGAATTGTCAAATGAAATATTAATCAGTTTTCTTCTGATATTTCCAAAGATCTCTGATTTCATCCAAGTGGATAACTCTTTCCCTCCACTGACATAGGATCACAACTGTTTCCTTAGCCAAAATGAATCTTCATCTGATGGCTGGCATTTTGGTGATGACCATCTGTAAGCACAGACTGTTCCACTCTCTGGGCTTGTAAAATTCTCCTATTTTCCACAACAGATTAGTCTGAATGAGCATTTTCATTTTATTCTTGTTTTAAGTCAAAATGCATAGATAAATGATGCAGAACCAAATTAAAGATTATGTCTGTCTGGCATTAGCTATTGTGAACCTTTGTTCAAATATTTTGTTCAACTATTGAAAACCTTTGTTCAAATAAAAAAGTCCAACAGCAAAATTTGGTTTATATATCATTACTATATTATGTTAAACATCTCCAAGTTGTAGTTTATTTCATTAAAAAAGTTATTAAATTCAAGAAAATTTGTAAAATAGATTTAATTTCATATTAAACTACAGATGATAGCAAATATGAAGTCTGGCTGGATTATTTCTCTTAATTCTCACAGAATGTCTCACATAAAATATTCATAAGTATTTTATAATTAGAGTTTATGTTTTATGTTTTGTTTTCTAATTATAAGCAGAATAAAATTTTATATTTTATAATTCTATAATAAATTTTAATTTGACGCTTTGGGGACAGAGTTAACATTGTAGTTATTGCAAGCACTTATTGAAAAATCTAAGAGAATATCACAAATAATATTTTAAATTGCTCCAAGGGTTCATACTACTTTTCTTTCTGTTGAAAAGGATTTGTGGAACAACAACAAAAAAAAAAACCACTGGGAATCAGCTCTCCATCTGCTATCTTAATACAAACACTTAAAGAACCACAGTCATAGTACATCTTTTTCTTTTTTAAATAATCTAGTTCATATGTCTTAAGCTATACTGAAAGTGACAAACATCTTCCATTTATTAGAAATCAGGTGGTTCCAAAAATATCCCTTTGTAACATGTGCCCCAAATATAAATCCAGTTATATAGTATGTTAAGTAATTTTGAAAGTCTTCCATATGTCTCTGTAACATGGTCTCTGTTCTTTTTTTAATCTCTAATTATGCTATTCTAAATTGTGTGAGTGCTTGCAAATCCTTTGGAAGGAGCTGAGATAAAAATAAATCACTTGAAAAATCAAAGCAAAAATTAGGGCTCCCTCTGCTGGCTGTAAATACAATTTTCTTTTCATTAAAGTAATACCAAATGGGGGAGGGGAGGAGGGAGGAAAACCTGTCACTCTGGATATGAGATCACAAGGAACTTCTATTTGCAACGTTGAAAGATAAAATTCTGGACATTAGGACAGGAAAAAGTAGTTGTTTTTAAATATCATAAAATATCAACAACGTATTAGAAATATTGTTTGTTGCTGTTCAGTTGTTTCAGTTGTGTCCGGCTCTTAATAACCCCATTTGGGGTTTTCTTGGCAAAGATCCTGGAGTGGTTTGCCATTTCCTTCTCCAGCTCATTTTACAGATGTTAAGATGTAACAAAAGAGAAAAGAGAGGTCTCATCTACAGCATGAGATGGTTTGGAAGAAAAAGCAGGAAAAAATATTCTTGCTGTAGAGCACTTTGTGCAATTCGTGTTACAATAAAATTCTCTTATTTAGTCATACCCTGATTACACAAATTATATTAATGTCAGATCAAGCTATTAATTACATATTGGATATACAGAAAATTCCCACAAAAGACAAATTTGAGTTTGAAATGACCAATGGCACAAACAGGCAATAAATGAACTTTGTTCTTTGTTAGTGTCTTAGCTAACCTTCTAAATGAAATCTCTGGTTCTACCCCAAACAAAAGGAGTTTTTCAGGGAGTTTCTAAGTCACAAGTAATCTTTCCATTTAAATGCAGTAAATGTGATTGAGAAGAGGTAGGAAGTTCCTAGTTCTCTCTGAGTCCAGAAAAAGTTAAGAAGGGGAACCCTACCTAGCAAATTTGTCAGCAGATGGCAACTTTTAACTTTAGGACCCTAGTTCAAATCCAGTAACATTCAGTCCCTACTTTACAATATATTTTTGGGGAGGAGAGGAAAAAGTTGGACTCATGAAAATTAGCAGAAATTCACATCATTCTATCATGGCTGGAAACCATATTTGGTAGTCTCTTGATATAATATTCTGAGCTGCTTTACGAAATGTCAAAATGTTTGCTTAGGGAAATGGCAGATTCCCAAACATTGCCACTATGTTAGTTGTGCCTGCTAAAATGGTAGAACCAATGCTCAACAAACACATGTTCACAGAAATTCCCCCTCCTCCTACAGGACCCATCCACTGTAGATAAAGAACTCCTACATATAAGGCAGCCTGGGAAATAGTCACCCACTTATGTGACCAATTTATATGAGGCATTTTGGATAGATAGACAGATAGATAGACAGACAGACAGATAGAAATAGATAGATACTGATATGATATACACATATTGTGTGCATATGACTCCATTCCCCTTATTAGAAGTCTGCCTCTATATGGAAGAAAGAGCTCCTAAAATGTTCTTTATTTCTCTACCAAGCTAAAGTAAAGACAATTACATTATTATAAATATTGTACATTTAGCAGCATTTTATCCCTGTTTTCTCTGAGCACAGGGCTCCCCAAAAGACAGCTAGGCTTTAACATACAAATTTATTTTGCTGATTCATTCAAGCGTTGCATATAAACAACCAATGACATTTCAAAACACTTCATATTAGAATATAATAATCCAACTTTGAGGATTATGTTATTGACAGCATTTTATCAACTCTCCCTGCCATAAATCCTACCATTTTTTCAGGAATAGTCACGCCAAAGTAAAAGAAACCACTTATCTCTTAAAACCAATACTAACCTTCCAGAAAACATTTTTCTTAATCCTTCTCAGCATTTACCTACAGCCTTTAAGAATTCTGGTGACTTTCACTGCAAACCAAAGAACAAATTTTTCCATAATCTAGTTGAGATTAAGAGAATCTACATAAAAGTGCTTTCAATTTAACAAAATTAAATTTAATAAACCTTTATTAATCACCTGCTATATGCAATGTACAGTGCTAGGTATTAGAGATACAAAGAAGAAATAAAGACACAGTCCTGATATAAGGACTACTCTATAAAAGTAAAGTGATATTATTATTATTGTAACAGAAAAAAAAGAAAACAAAACAATTCCTTCCCCCAAGGAGCTTTCATTCTAATGGAGTTTCATATACTCATAAAAGCAAATGCAAAATATATACAATGTAAAAACAAGGTAAATTTTTTAGAGAGGTACTGACTTCGGGGGATTACAAAATACCTCATGTAGGAAAGGTGCTTAACGTGAGCTCTGAAGGAGGCCACGGATTGATTCCAAGAGGCCCTGACGAGGAATGAGGACATTCTAGACACTAAGACAACCTGTATAAAGATCGGGTGATATCATATGGAATATGGGAAGGATGGTCAGTGGGCGAGTTTTGCTAGAATGAAGAATGAATGAAGGGGAGTCTGAAAAGGAAGGTTAGATGCAGGCTGTGAAAGTTTTCATTGAAAAAGAGAGAGGAATTTGCATTTGATCCTTGAGATAATGGGAAGTCAGCTTTTCTAGACAGGCAGGCGAGTAATGTGGTCAGACCTGAGCTTCAGGCATATCCCTTTTGCTGCGTAGTTAGTGACTGCTACAGCCATAAACCAGCCATATTATGGCATCTTAGTGCTGAGAAACAAGAGAATTCTGTTTAAATAAGAACACAAATTTGGCTATATTCTGGATGAAAGCATGCCCCTAAAAACATAACAAATGGGGGGGGGAGAAGGGGAGTGGTTAAAAAAAAGGGTAAAAGAATTTAAAGGGATTATCCAGTAAGAAGTTACAAATATGAGGAATTCAGAGAAATATGGGAAGAGTTATATGAAGTAATACAGACTAAAATAAGCAAAGAAGTAATTTATACAATGTTCACAACAATGTCAATGAAAAGATCACCAAATGGAGTATAGAAATCTATCCTGCCCTACAGGAAAATAGAAGGAGAAGGGGATGGGGGTGGTGTGGTAATAGAAGGGAGGGCAGATTAGGGGAAGGGGTATTCAGAATGCATGTCTTCTTGGGGTGGGGGAGGAGAGAGATGGGGAGAAAATTTGGAACTCAAAATCTTGTGGAAGTGAATGTTGAAAACTAAAAATTAATTAATTAATTAATTAATTAATAAAAAAAAAGAAAAGATCGCCAAAAGGAAATTGAACCAGTTGAGTAAATGAAAACCCACTCACAGCAGATGTGAGGGACTACTAAGAGAGAATATTGTCAGAGGTGGCCACTATATTAAATGTTTTTGCTTAATTATTTTTCTTTGTTACAGAGGGATTGGGAAGGGTGAATTAGTGCAACGTAAGGACAAAAGTCATCAACAAAATATATTTTTAAAAGAAAGAAAAAGTCTATTACAATATAGTTAACTGTCATAAATTAATGGACTGAAACTTATTTATTCAAACCCTGGGCAAGTCACATAACCTGTTTGCCTCAGTTTCCTTGTCTGTAAAATGAGGATAATAATAATACCTGCCTCCCAAGTTATTGTGAGGCTCAAATGAAATAATAATTGTAAATGCTTAGCATAGTGCCTAGCACATAGTAAATGCTATATAAATGTTACCTATGATTATTATAGAGGCAACTAAGTGGCACAGTAAATAGAGTGCTGGGCCTGGAGTCAGGAAGACTCATCTTCATGAGTTCAAATCTGGCATCAGACACTTACCAGCTGTGTGACCCTGGGCAAGTTACTTAACCCTGTTTACCTCAGTTTCCTCATCTGTGAAATGGACTGGAGAAGGAAATGACAACACACTCCAGTATCCTTGCCAAGAAAACCCCAAGTGGGGCACAAAGAGTCGGACATGACTGAAATGACTGAACAATATGATTATTATAAGGAATGACAAATATGATAAATTCAAAGAAATAAGAAGAGCTGTGTGAAGTGCTTTTAGAACGAAGAAAACAGAAGCAAGAGAAGATACACACTGAATACATCCACGTACATAAAGACAACATTAAACAACAAAAAACTCAATTTCAATACGATGGTTTGTGTCCATACCATCGTGATAAATTTAAGACACACAACCTCTTCTCTGAACAATCAGTAAATGACAAACAGTACAAAAGTCTACAGTTGCATGAACCATCCATGGAATCATTTTTGGGCACTGTTTTGCATAACTTTTCGAGGAATCTAATTTGTGATTTTTCTGTTTCTATTTGTCTGCTTTGGTCAAACAAATTTATCAAGTTAAAAAAAAAAAGTTAGCCTAGGGAGGAATCAATCAATAGGAATTGATCTTACTGCCCCCCCCATTCTCTTCTCCAACTTCCATTCCCTCACCTCATCTTCCCACTCCCTACACACACCACCCATGCCACCATATGGTAGGGTCCAACTATAATGTATACTTGTATAGTAGGGTCCTACTGTAATGAACTGAGAGGTTTGATCCAACTATAAGAGGTAAACAATTATATCAAATGTAGTTGAAATAAGATAATATATTGATTTTTAGCACATAAGCTATACTTATGTTCTTAATATTAAAAATAAATTACATATTTTAATATATCATATATCTTTTAATAAAATAAAAGCAAAGATTGTATTGTTTTTGTTCTAGTTTTGAACAGAAAAAAAAAATCTTCCGTAAGGCCTGAACAGAACTATGTAAGAACTAGCAACTGGAGCTTTGTCCTGGGACATAAAATTTAGAGGTTTCTGATAATACTTGTACTTTTTCACCACGGTAAATGAATTGTTAGTTAATAAGAATAATTATTTAAAATTAGAAGGCACCAAATTGTATGCTTCCTCCCCCTATACACATAGTTAAACTTCAATTGAGCTCTCCCTTAGCCAAGATCTGTCCTACAAGCCTTTCCTCCCCAGCAGTGGCCTCATTGTGGCCTCCTCCAATTGTTACACACTTTGCCAAATTTCCAGCATTTTCTACATCTAGGACACTACACAATGTGAATTCATGTTAGAATTATAACCCTAAGGCAATGCCAAATTGTAAGTCTTCAAAGAGATACTTAATTATAAATAGTATAGTCTCATTATGAAGGCAGGAAAGGGAACATCATTTAGAACACCCAGAACATTCTGACTAATTGAAGTTTTCCTACAAAATTATGCCTACAAATTAAAAATGAAATATGATAAGAAGATTAATTGCAAAATTAACTTTGGTACTTGACCACATAGAGTATGGACTTCTGTGTTTTTCAGCTAAATGACTAGAAATTCCATTATCAGTAAATCTGGATGCGTTGTGAACTCCCCTAAGTATGCTTGGTAGCGACTAAAAACATTCTCTAGTTAGTAATTCCTTTCCTAGCATTCTCCCTCTCTCTCTCTCAGCTCCATTCCCATCCCTCAACCCTCCATATGCTTTTTCTCTTGCTCTATGTATCCTCTACTTTCCACTGGAAACTTTGATATAGGTAAACTAAACTAAAGACTGAGATAAATAAGAATAAGATAAATAAGAAATAAGAGATGACAATACTAAGGAGAAAAGAGTAAAATATTAACTCTAAAATTACTAAAGTTCCCACATAGTAAAGATTCTTATCTCTTTGTGGCCCTCAGCAATTTGTTTTCAATGGAGGGATACAGGAGGGTACAGTGGAAAGAGTACTGGGGTGGGAGTCAGAGGACCTGGGGTTGAAATCCCAGCTCTGCCATTTATTCCTTGCATGTCATGAGACAATTCACTTAACCTCTCTGGACCTCAGTTTCTCTCATCTGTAAAATGAGGAAGTTGGACAAAACAACCACTTCCAACTCTAAGTCTATGGGTATCTTATCCAGCAGCAGGTGTCTATGGTGCTGAGTTATCAAAATCTGGGGCAAGATAAGAAAGAAAATAAACTTGGAGGAAGACTGAGAATAAAAATGGAATCTGAGCCATCAGCTTTCACTGTCTGAAACTTGCCAAACCCCCCAAAATTGACTTTCATTGAAAAAAAACCCTTAAGTGGAAAGTAAGAGCAGGTAACATGTCAAATGGATCCAATTTTTTTGAAAGAAATAAAATGCTCACTTTCATAACCTCTTGAAAGCTGCCTAAAGCATTTTAATTAAAATATACTGATCATACATGTAATCAGTATAATCATACCTGAACATAATGTTCGGCCATGCTGCATGTTAATACAAAATACAAAACAAAAACAAGGAAATGTTAGTCATAGAAAATATATGAAGCTATTCCTAGGAGAATCATAAAATTCATGTACAGTAAGCTTTTATTTCTGACTTTAACCACATCACTAATAACTAAAGCATTAGCATAATCCAACAGTTCATTTATAACTTGTTTACCTATACACACAGAGAGGCAGCATGACATAGTGGAAAACTGACCTCAGAGTTGGTAAGAACAAGGTTCAAGTCCTGACTCTGACCCATACCAGCTGCATGACTGTGACCAAATCTCTCAGCCTGTCAGTGCCTCTAGACATTTCTAATGTGCAGAGTAGATGCCCAGCTGCATAAGTAAAACGAATGTCCTGATCTTGAGCTCCTCATAGCAATGAAACTGTGCCTCTGGTCCCTCCTTCAACAACAACAACAAAAACCTAAATACAAGAAGGTCTAAGACAAAACTTCACTTTATAGAGAAAAATAATTCTCTCCCCTTTTAGTTTTAGGGGGCAAGGAACAGAATAATGGGGAAAGAAGGTAATAAGCCTTGATATGTGCCTCCTATGTGCAAAGCCTTATGCTAAGCACTTTACAAACATTATTTTATTTGGTCAGAATTTCAAAACAATTATTTCAGAATAAACTCTTTTTAAAATGTCAAGTGCTTAACTATTTGGCATAGCAACCAAGAAATAAGGGGGAAAGTTCGTCACTGCTACTAGACATTAAGGTTGTTTCTACCTGGTGCAAAAACATTGAGCAGAAAATGAAAATTCTAGTCAAGGTTTGGCATTGTGAGGGACAACATAATATTAAAGAATATTGTGTCAATACCCAGAATAAGAGAAACAAGACTTAGACACTGAAAATAAACTTTCCTTCTTCCTGGGAGAATGGGGTGCAGCTGGATAACAGTGATAATGATGGTTGTGGGGTTATATTTATTACATATGTAACACTTGTAATTATGTAACATAATGTATGTATGTAATGTAAAGTAATATAAATATATAATACCTATGTAACCTTGGGCAAGGCATCTAGACTCCTTGGACCTCATTTTCTATATCTGTAAGTAATGTAAGGCTTGCAATGCGTTTTACATAATATTATCTCACTTGATTCTCACAACCCCATGAAGGAAGTGCTACAAGTTTACCCTCCTCATTTCATTGATGAGGAAACTGAGGCTGAGAGAGTATAAGAAATTTGTTGGGGGGGGGGGGGAATCACTCAACTAATAAGAGCCTGGGGTGGGATTCAAACCCAGGTCTTCCAGACTCCAAGTTTAACCCTCTACCTACTACATCATGTTGCTTCTCTGTTAGTCATTTTAATCAATGCAATGAAACAGATTAAATATTTTAAATGCTATGAATGGAAACATGATTAATATGTATCACAAATAGAACGTGACAATACTGATATTCAAAAGTCTGATTTCTCAAGTGACAAGCTTCCCTGGAAAACCCTGGCCCCAATCATCATGGTATCAAATTCTCCCAAGGGTGGTCAGCAGGAGATGTTGGAGGGACTCAGCAGTACTTACTTCTCTTCTGGGACGCAGCTTGTAAGCATGCCGTCACGATGTCACAGTTCTGCTGCACTTTGTGCTGAAGCCGATCTTTTTGCTTCAGGTGACGAAGCAACTTTGCAGACTGGAGAGCGATGCCATATGTCAGCTCTCGAAGAGTTGCCTTCAGTTCACCAATATCTGTTATCAAGACAAATGGACACATAAATGTGATCTCCACCTGCAGAATGGTTTCTAGACCATAGGTTTTTAACCTAGGGCCTACGACCTTCTTTTTCAAAATATATTTTAATAATGTTAAATAAATTTTAAATCTATATATGTTTGTAATATGTAATTAAATGATTATGTTATAATTTTATAATATATTTCTGGTTATATATTTACATGTTTTATATATTTATAATTTTATAATATAAATTTTAAATATATTTTGATAACTGCATTTCATTATAATTAGCTTCCTTTATAAATCTGTGCCTTTTATGAATTTAAAAACATTATTCTAAAAAGAGGCTCTCTAGACTTCACCAGACTGTCAAAGGGGTCCAAAACTCAAAAAAGGTTAAAAATCCCTATTCTGTAGACTAACCATTTAAATGAATTAATTCTAGTCACTCAAGATTATATGCATCTATTCAATCATACACATCCTCCCCAATATACTAACATAGCATTCTGTACTTTGCTGAGCTTTCACATTATACCATACATGTTAGTCCTATCTCCCCTGCTACTAATAACAATAATCGTTAGTATTTATACAGTGCTTTAAAGTTTGCAAAGCATTTTACAATTATTATCTCATTTGATTCCTACCCTGGGAGGTAGGTGCCATTATTATCATCCCCATTTAGAGATGAGGAAACTGAGGCAGGCAGAGGTTAAGTGACTTGCCCTGGGTACCACAGTTAGTAAGTGTCTGAGGCCTGATTTGGACTTGAGTCTTAGTCAATCAACAAGTACCTGCTTTGTGTCAAGTATTATGCTGGATGCTAGAAAATAAGCCCAATGAAAATGGTACCGGGAAAAGAGTACCAGTTCTGGAGTTAGGGGATCTGGGTTCCAATCTCACCTCTGATACTTTTCCAGTTACATATGGAATCTTGGGCAAGCCTCTTGATTTCCCTTGGCCTCAGTTTTCCTTCAGCTCTAGCTAGATCTGTGATCCCCTCATATATCAAGCAGGGACCATACCATGTTGGGTTTTTTGTATACTTCACGTGACTTCCACTATCTTTTGACTCCAATCCTATGATTTCACCTGTATGGGGGCACTCCTGATATGGAAATTCCTTCCCCTGCTACTGATCAGCAATTTATAACTTGTAATGTTAGAATGTTGTCACAGGCAGTATGTGTCAGCGGCAGAATTTAAACCCAGTTCCTCTTGACTTCAAGGCCATTAATCTATATTGTCTACTATGCCACACTGTATTTCACCTTACATATAGCAGGTTCTCAACAAATATATCTTGAAGTGAATTGAATCAAATCATCATATCCCAATGGTGTAAGTAGTCAGACATTCCTCCTCTAATTTCTTTTTTTCTATAAATTTCCTTTGGCACTAATCGATCAGATACTAAATATCTAGGTACATACAACTCCAAAAAATCCCATTGTAGTATTAGCACATATATTTAAACTTACCTGAAAATCACATATACAATTTTAATCATGAAAGTGCTTCAATGGTGAGTTTACAAACCAGGATCATTTCTGACTTGATAATAACAATAATAACTAACATTACAATAGCACTTTACAAATTGCTTTACAAATATTTTCTCATTTGATAAATATTACTTTGGTTATAAACCTCAAAACCTATCACTTTTTACCCAATAAACATGTATAAAAAGGCCCCCTATTCATCTACTCACAGACCTTTTTGGCACATGAATATGAAAGACATTCTTTTTTTTTTTTTTTTAACATGTACATGAACGTGACAACACTGATTCTGGATACTTTGAAAATAAACACCCAAGGCAATTGAGCAATTTCTTGACCTTCAAGTATTCTAGGTAACATATTTCATCTTTGCAAAAAAAAGATAAAGGATGCGCCAACATTTCTAGAATTTCTAATTTATCAAAAGCAACTTTCAAAAGGACAGAAAAGGCTCTAGAGAGACAGTAGATCACAGTAGGAATACTAATATGCAATTCTCTACTATTACTTTAAAAACAAGCTTAATGTTTTCATTAGTTGTCAAGAGTATGACTCATATTCTGAGATGCTAAGTCTGTTGCTGTCCTTGGCATTAGCTAGCCTCATTTTGAAGGTTTGTGTCCATCTGGACAGAATACTAAAAAGTAGAGGCATCGCCTTACTGACAAAGGGCTGTAGAGTCAAAGCTATGTCTTTTCCAGTAGCCATGTATGGCTATAAAAGTTGGACTATGAGTAAAGCTGAGTGCTACAGAATAGAAGCTTTCGAATTGTGGTGCTGGAGAAGACTTGTGAGAGTCCTTTGGACAGCAAGGAGATCAAATCAGTCAATATTTAAAGAAATTAATTCAGGCTATTCACTGGAAGGTTAAATATTGAAGCTTAAATACTTTGGTCACATAATGAGAAAATGGGACTCACTGGAAAAAATTCTGATGTTGGGAAAGATTGAAGGCAAAAAGAAAAGGGGACAGCAGAAGACAGGATGGATGGATAGTGTCATGGAAACAACGAACATGAACTTGGACAGACTTCAAGAGATAGTGGAGGATAGAGAGACCTGGTGTGTTTTGGTCCACGAGGTCACAAAGAATCAGACACGACTGAACAACAACAAAAATTCCAGCCTGTGTCTCTGAATTTGTTTAAATCTATTATTTAGAAAAACTGGAAAGGACTTTAAGGAGGACAGAAGTGTTCTAAGGGGAAAAAAAGTAATTTGAATAAGAGGTTAAATGTTTCCATGAAAAAGGGAATGCTAAGGAATGGCTTAAAATCTCATTACTATGATATGAAATCCAAACTTCTTAGCCTGCTATTCAAGATACCTATAACCAGGTACTCTCCTACTTTTCCAAACTACTCCCCACTAAATGTAGAACCATACCAAGTCAAAAGGATCTTTTCTCCCTCCCGAGACTTTTTTCATACTTTGGACCTCTCTGATGTTTTTATCATAATTGCTGACGGGGAAGAGGCAGACCATTGAGTTCATTAGCATAAGGAATTCCCAGTGTGGAAATAGCCTCCACAATGAAAACCAATAACTTGGCTGTAATCTATAGTTACAGAGAGGGTAAGTGACTTGTCCATGATTATTCAGCTATCAGAAGCAGGAATTGAACCCAGGTCTTTCTGACTCCAAGGCCAGCCCTTTAACCACTACACTAGGCAACCTCTCTCTATACTAGCATTATAGTTATTTTACATAATATATTTCTTTATGTGTTAAAGCCTTCCCACTGTTGATTATCTCCAATTTATCTTGTTCATAGCTTATTTGTACATAGTTGTTTTGCATGTTGTCTATTAGCTCCTTGAGAGCAGGGATTGTCATCTACCTGTCTTTGTATTCCTTAGCACAGTGCCTGGTACATAGTAGGTGCTTAAAAATGTTTATTAACTGACTACTAGATTGTAAGGACTATGAATATAGGGAAATGTTATTATCTTTGAACTTCCCCAAGTAGCCACCACTTCAATTCAAGAAACATTCATGGGCTCCTACTATGTTTCAAGGCATACTGGAGATATAAGGACAAAATTAAAAAACAGCCCTTGCCGTTAAGGATACAACATTAAAATAGAGAAGTAAATATAAAATGATCTGATGAGTGAGGAAGCACAAACAATCAGGTGGATGAGGAAAAGAAGTGGCACTGGAGTTAAACCTTGGGGAAAAAAAGGTAAAGATTTTAAGAGGCAGAAGTGAGAAGGGAATACCTTGCACATAGTAGGCATTTCATAAAAGTTTTTTTATTGAATGAATTACAGGTATAGTGAGGGAAGGGAGGCAGCCTGGGCAAAGGCATGGTGGTTTTGTATACAGTAGGTATTTAAGAAATGGGCATTGAATGACTGTAAAAAAAAAAAAAAGGACTTAAATGATGTTAAATAAGGATTCAGTAAGACTTCAGGAATTTTTTTTTTTACTTTTACTTTAAGGGTTTCTACTAGAACAAGCTATAAATGGAGGTCAGTTCCTCATTTGTGGAGTTTTGGTTTTTGTTTATGGAACCAAGAAACGGGAGAATATTGCAAACAGTAACAGCAATACTGTACAATGATCAACTGTGAATGATTTAGCTCTTCTCAGCAATACAATGATTCAAGACAATTCCAAAGGACTCATGGTGAAAAATGCTATCCACCTCCAGAGAAAGAACTGATGGAGTCTTGAATACAGATCAAAGCACATTATTTTTCACTTTCTCTATTTTTTTCATGTTTCCCCCCCCCTTTGGGTCTGTGTCTTCTTTCACAACATGATTAATATGGTAACATGTTTTGCATGATTGAACTTATATAACCTATAACAAATTGCTTACTGTCTCAGGGAGGGGAGAGGCAAGGCAGAGAGAAAATTTGGAATTCACAATTTTTTAAGTGAATGTTAAAAATTGTCTTTACGTGTAACTGGGGGGGAAGTAGAATTATTTTTAAAAATAAGGAATTCCTTTGAATGATTATCATATTATTTTGCTTGAAAAAAAGAAAAGAGTTGGGGTAGGGGGAGAGGAAAGTATAAGTAGAAATGACATTATTATCTGGAATCAAGTCCCTATTAATGCAATTGCTCAACAAATGTCATTAGTAATAATGGTGTTAGCAGTTTGTCCTAGTGCATAGAGAGTAGGTCTTGGTATCAGGAAAACCCTTCAAGTCTTACCTCTGCCATATATGGCCTGGAAAAGTCACTAATGTGCCCCCAGGCAATAGTCTAATACTATATAAACTTCCTTGATAAAGAAAGTTCCTTCCCAGGCACTCCCTATGAAATAAAAAATAATATGATAGGATGAAAATAGAAAATGAAATAATTATAGTATATGGTAGCTGGCACATATTATGCCTTAAGGTTTGCAAACCACTTTACTATAGATTAGATTATCTCACCAGAGCCTAACAACAAACCCAAGAAATTGGTTCTCCAGACTCTCCATTTGTGAGATAAAAAAAACTGAGTTCCAGAGATGAAATGGTTTACTGACTGTGTGATCTTGGGCAAAAGCTTCCCAGGCCGCTGTTCCCTCATCTGTTGAAAGATTAGGCTAGTTGGCCTCTAAAGGCCCTCACAGCTCTTAATCTGTGAGCCTAAAATCCTGTAACCTGTCCAGGATCACATAGTAAGTGTGGATTCAAACCCAGGATGCCCTGACTCCAAGAACAGCAGTGCCATTTGCCATTTCCCATTGCCATTTCCTTCTCCAGCTCATTTTACAGATGAGGAAACTGAGGCACACAGGGTTTAGTGACTTGCCCAGCATCACACAGCTAAGGCCAGATTTGAACTCAGGAAAATAAGTCTTTCCTGACTCTAGGCCCAGCACTCCATCCACTGACCACCCACCTGCCCATAAATCACTTGCACCCAAATTATAGCATGTGAATATAATAGAATATTATTGCAGCATATGAAATGACAAGAAATCTGGAAGACTTGTATGAACTGATGCAGAGTGAAATAGAACCAAGAAAACAATTTATATAGTAAAAACAACATTGTGAAGAAAAACAACTTTGAAAGACCTTAGAATGACCAACCATGACTCTAGAGGACTGAGGAGGAAGCATGTTGCCCACTTCCTGAAAGAGGTGTGTCCAACTCAAGGCAATATAAGGAAAGGACCTCACTAAAGAGCATTCCCAGGTTACAAAAGGTGTTTATCTGTGGCAAAAGATAGGGATTTGATAATGGGTCTTAAGTAGGGAAAATCCACACATTCTCTGGAACATAGAAAGAATAAAGACTCAAGCCAGTCTGACAGTTAAAATATGAGATTAGAATAAAACAAAAACACTCATAGACCATCAAACAGTTAACAAAAATAGGATTAATTAGCCATGTTGTTCAGTTGTATCTCACTCTCTGTGACCCTATTTGGGGTTTTCTTGGCAGAGAAACTGGAGTGATTTGCCATCGCCTTCTCCAGCTCATTTTATAGACGAGGAAACTGCGGCAAAAAGTGTTAAGTGACTTGCCCTGGGTCACACAGTTATAAGTATCTGAGGCCAGATTTGAATTTATGAAGATGAGTCTTCCTGACTCCAGGGTAGGCTCTCTATCTCTGCACCACCTAGCTGCCCCTAGGCATTAATTAGTTATAGTATATACTCAGTAAGGATAAAGCCCTCTTTCAAGGAGATGCAGCCTCGCTCATTTTCATTCAGAAATTCACCTGACCTACAACATATGGTGATTTATATGGCAGTGGGACATTAGCCAAAACCCAGGGGCACTGACTTCTCCTATATAGCCAAATCAACGGCTCAAGACTTTGCTTCCCAGACCAATCAACTCTTAGGAACAACTTTGTCTTTTAGGGAAGAAAAAAAAAAAACCTAGGCTGGCCTACATGGCAGGAACCCAGATAGATACTGCTCTTAACACAAAGGATATAGCCCAAGAATTAGGTAATAAAATTCAGACCATAAAAGAACTAATAAGGGGGGCAAAGCAAATTAAAATTCCTGGGGAAAGGTCACAGAGGGAGGGAGGGAGGGAGGAAGGAAGGGAGGAAGGAAGAATGGATAGATGGACAAAGAACAGCATGCATAGATAAATGAATAAACATATGGATGGTTGGATGGATAGAAAGAGAAAGTAAAAATTGAAGTAAATTCAAAGAACTTGGATAAGGGCAGGTAAACAGAAGAATGGGCAAAAACTATGAGAACAAATTGGCATAAAATTAATGTAAGGAAAACAGAGACAAAATACTGACAATGGAAGAAAGGGATAAAAATCTACAAAAGAGACAAATAGAAGAAAACATAAGTCTAATAATCTTAAGTTTAAATGGGAATAGGCTAAACAAGACAGCAAAGCAAAAGAGAATGGTGGGATGAAGAAGAAACTCAGACTTTAAAATTTGAAAAAAAAAATATTCAACGGAATAAATTCAGTAAAGAAGACCTAGAAGGAATCAAATGTAGCAGTATCATACTTGATAAATTCAAGGTCAGCAACTGCTTGTATAAGGACTTCTTATTTGACAAAAACTGCTGGAAAAACTAAGAAGCAGTCCAGCAGAAATTAGGTTCTGACTAACATTTCACACCATATGCCAACATAAGCACCAAATGACCTAAATATAAAAGTACTTATAAATTAAAGAATGGAAAAAGTGCTTTCACAACTATGATTAGGAAAGTTCTTGACCCAATAAGAGATAGGGATGACTATAAAAAAAAAAGTGGACAGTTTTAATTATATAAAATTGAAACTAAACTCTTTCAGAAAGCCATTTATGATCAATGTCTCCATTTCTTTTCCTCTCACTCTCTCCTTAATTCTCTGCAGACTGACTTTTCACCTCATCATTCAACTGAAACTGCTCTCTCCAAAGTTAGCAATGATCTTTTAACTGCCAAACAAATGGCCTTTTCTTAATCCTCATCCTTGGCCTTTCTGCAAATTTTGGCATTATCAATTGTCTTTTTCTGCTAGATACTTTCATCTCTATAAATTTTCTAATACTGCTCTCTCCTGGCTCTCCTTTTACCCATCTGACTAGCCCTTTCCAGCCTTCTTTATTGGATATTCATCTAGAATACACCTTCTTAAAAAGAGTATTTGCTAAGGTTCCACTCTGGGACCTTTTCTATTATCCCTCTATACCATTTCACTCGGTGATTTCATCTGCTTCCATGGATTCAATTATCCCTATGCAGATGATTCCCTAGTCTATTTATCCAGCCCTAATCTCTTTCCTGACCACCAGTTTCACATCTTCAATTGCCTACTGGATATCTTAAGCTGAATATTCCATAGACATCTTAAACTCAACATATTCAAAAACAGACTCATTACCTTTCTTCCCAAACCAGCTCCTCCTTCTTACTAACCTGTTAAGGTCAAGGGCACGGCCATCCTCCCATCACTCAGGCTGGAAGTCTAGGTGTTCTCCACTGACTTTTTCATATACATTCCATCCAATCAGTTGTCAAGTCCTATTGATTGTACCCTCCCAACATTTCTCATATACTTTCCCTTCTCTGACACTGCCTCCACCCTAGTGCAGTCCCACACCACCTCACACCTGGAAGAGTGAAATGGTTTTCTGGTTGGGCTCCTTGCCTGAAGTCTCTCCCCACTGCAGTCTGTCCTCCACTCAGCTTTGAAAGTGATATTCTGGGGCAGCTAGGTGGTGCAGTGGATAGAGCACTGCCCGTGAAGTCAGGAGGACCTGAGTTCAAATGTGACCTCAGCTCAGACCAAACACTTGACGCTTACTAGCTGTGTGACCCTGGGCAAGTCACTTAACCCCAATTGCCTTAAAAAAAAGTGATATTCCTAAAGGGCAGACCTAGGTGGCTCTCTATTGCCCCCAGAATCAAATGTAAAATCTGTTTGGCTTTTAAAGCCCTTTATAATCTGGTCCCTTTCTACCTTTCCAGTCTTCTTGTTTCTATTCTGGACAGAAACTCTAAGGGCACCTTCCCCCACAGATTGATGCTTTTATGAAGACAAACTAGGTCATCTTTTGCCTCAATTCTTACCTAGCCCTTAATTGCTGAGTGGGTATTGCCTCAGACAAACTGAGACCTGGGAAAGCCCTTAGCTTAAAAACGCCAAGGTCTCCCACTGTATCTGGGGCCATCACCAGTTGTCTTGACCTGTGTCTTGCCACTGGACTCAATGACTAGAATAAAAAGTAAGGCTAATGACTTTGCACAGTTCTGCCTCACTTAAATCTAATTCACTTGCAAGTCAAGACATCACCCTCCTGATGTCTCTGGTCCTCTTCGAGAACGAAGGATGAGCAACAAAAACCACTTTACTGCCTCCAAGTACTCTGTGATCCCGTAACAGTGGCCTTTTCCTAGAACAAGACACTCCATCTCCCAACTTGGTGAATTTTCGCTGGCAGTGGCCTATGCCTGCAATTCTCTCTTTCTTTGCCTGCACCTCCTGGCTTCCCTGGCTTCCTTCAAGTCTCAGCTAACACCGCACCTTTTAGAAGAAGCCTTTCCAGATACCTTTTAATACCAGTGCCTGCCTTCTGTTGATTATCTCCACTTTATTATCTTGTACATATCTTGTTTATCTATAGTGATTTACGTGTTGTCTCCCTCATTAAATTGTGAGCTCCCTAAAAACAGACTTTTTTCTTTCTTTCTTTGTATCCCCAGAGCTTAGCATAGTGCCTGGCACATAGTAAGGGCTTAATAAATGCCTGTTGACTTGCTGAAAAGTTTTTGCAAAAACAAACGAAATTAGAATTAACAGGGAAACAAATAACTTGGAGAAAAATCTTTACAGCAAATCCCTCTGATATAGGTCTGATACCTAAGATATTTAAAGAACTGGTTCAAAAAATGAGAAATGAGAATCATTCCTTAACAAAAACCTAGAATCACAGAATCTGAGAGCTGGATAGGATCTCAACAGCTGTCTTTTGTGTGGTTTAGATACAAACCACAGACAAAATGAATCCCCAGACAAGTGGTCACCCAGTGTCTGCTTGAAGACTTTCAAGGAGGGGGAACTTACCACCTCCTAAAGCAAGTCATTCCACCTTTGGACAGTTCTAACTATTAGGAAGCTTTTTCTGGCATCAAGTCGAAATTGTCCCATTTGCAACTTCTATCCATCTTTTTTTTTTTCAGGTTAAGTATACCCAGTTTCTCCAACTGGTCCTCATATGTCATGAATTACAAGCTTTTTACCATCCTGTTTGACCTCCTTGGGACACCATTCAACTTAGCAATGTCTTTCTTAAACCATGGTGCCCAGAAATGAATCCAATACTCCAGATGAAAGATAACAAGGGAAAAATATAGTGGGTTTATCACCCCCTGGAAGCTCTGCCCCTCTTAACTCAACCTAAGTTTTCACTAACTTTTAGCACAACTGCCGATTGAGATTGAGTTTTAAGTCCACTGAAACCCCCAGATCCTTTTCAGAACAGTTCTTGTCCATCCATGCTCTCCTCCATCTTATATTTGTGGAACTGGTTTTTATCATACCCAAGTTAAAGATTTTACATTTATTCCTATTGAATTTCACCAATCCAATGTACTAACCTGCCAAGATCCTTCTCAATCCTGTCAATGTGTTAGCTATACTTCCTAGAATTGTAGTAAGTGTAAATTTGATGAATATGACATCTAAGTCTTTATTCCAGTCATTGATAAAAATGTTAGCACAGGGCCAAGTCCAGAGAAATGATCAAATGATATGAACAAGCAGTTTTCAAAAGATAAAATATAAGCTATCAACAATTAGAAGAAGAAATGTTTCAAATCACTAATAAGAAGAGAAATGTAAATTAAAAACAACTGAGTTTAAACCTCATACTCATCAGATTGGTCCACGTGATAGAAGAAGAAAATGTCAATCGTTGGAGGGGCTATAGGAAGAGAAGCATTGATTGTAGAGTGGTGAATTGGCTCAACTTCCTAAAAAGCAATTTTAACTGTCCCCCCTCCCCCAAAAAGTCATGAAACTGTGCATATCCTTTAATCCAGTGATACCACTATGGCATGTCTACTCAAGAGGTCTATGATAAGACCAATACCTACCAGGGTTCTTCCTTCCCATAGCTCAACATGAGCTAGGCCAGATTGTTAATTGGTTGGTATAGTTTCTTAAATAAATAAAAATAGAGTAAAAGATCATGGGATATGGTATCAGAGGCTCTGGCTCTACCATTCACCACCACCTGTAGAACCTTGGGCAAGACTCAGCCTGTATAGGTTTCAGCACCCTCATCTATAAAATGAGAGGGATGGATTAGAAAGTACCTTCTAAGGCCCCTTCCAGCTCTAAATCTCTGAAATTATATTACAGTGCAACATGACTTTAATTCTACTAGAGTGCATGAGAAGGAAACAAAGCTTTCCGATAAGCTGCAGGTAATTCTGTCCCTTCAGTAAAAACGATCTTAAACAGAGACTTTTGTGAAAGACTAGCACACTAGTAGATTTTTAGGAAAAAAAAACTATTCACAAAGTTACACTTCATCTCTTCTTTAAAATCAATTTACCAAACCTCATTTTCCACTGGGAAATTAATACCCAAAACACCCACAATAGGGAAAGTGGACTCCTCAAGAATAATAAGGGAGTTCTGGATCATAACTTTTAATGCTGGATTTTGCTGGAATCTAAAGAAACCATTTCTTCATTGAACATTGGTCAAGAACAAAAACCACAGACTGGGCCAAATCCTCAGATAAAATGAAAGTGTGTATTTCCAGCTGACATTGATGGCAGTGGGAGATACAGGGAGCCATTCACAACAATGAGTTAGAAAAAAAAAAAAAAAGTCTTCACTAGGAAGCAGAGGAAACCCAGAGTTGTTTATGTAGATTTCAGAAAGCTAACAGATTAATTCATTTCCTTTTAAATTTTTCTGGCACCAGTCAGGCTGATTTTTACAATGAGGAGACAAAAACCATTGTGTTCTCCTCTTTTCTCTCCTAGTGTAGTCAATTTAGCACAAGGACAGCAGTTGCAAGAAATGTGGTTGTTGCCTAGCAATCTGTTATCCACACCGAGCTTCATTTCATTACACGGGGGCTTGTTGTTCCTAGAGAGGAAAAAATATATTTAATAACTATTAGTACAGAAAAACTGTGCCCTTTTGAACTGGTGAGGAAAGTCTAAATGAAGATATTAGCACCTTTAGCATTATACATTGGTTTGGTGATAACAAAAGAAACACTAGATTGGCCTCTCTCCCCCAGGGGAAGAGAGGACATTTTCCCCATGCAAGTCTTCTCATACCCACTGACAAAAAGGTACCAGTTAAATCCTGTAATATCTCAATGGATAGTAAACTGTCACTCACTATTAGGAAAATGATTACCTAGGGAGTCCCCTTAGAGGGCCTCTGAGCTCTGGTAGAAATGAAATTCACATACTCTGATCCTCAGCTGCTATAACCAGTTAACTCTGCCTCAGTAAACACTATTAAAAGCCAGGAAACCAGGTTGGGCGTTTGTTTAAGTTAAAGCTTCAGTAATCACACAGACCTATAAGGCCACTCTTCTGCTGATGCCCTCTGTTATTAACTTCAGAAAATCTGTAAGATAACAGGATATATGTATAATGGGCATTGTATTTCTTGTCTTCCCAGTAGGTGGATAGGGGTGGGGGGGGGGAGCAGAATTTGGAACGGAAAATAAAAATTAAAAAAGAATACATGAGAGACACAGCATGGAGTTGTGGGTTGAACCCACAACTTGGCCTTTGGAGCCAAGACAACCTGGGTTCAAATACCCACTGTGGGATCCTGGGTAAGTCGCTTAATTTTTCAGTATTTTAGGCAACTCTTATCTAAAACTATAGCAGAGAAGCTGCTGACTGGCCATAGTAAAGGGTATTTTTTCACCTGGGAGCTCCTTATATTAATGAAATCACAGATCCCACCCCCCTCCCTCTACTTCAGGGGTTCTTAACATGGGATCTATGAATTGTTGTTGTTGTTTTTTAACTTTAATAACTGTATTTCAGTATAATTGGTTTCCTTTGTAATCCTATGTATTTTACTTTATGCATTTAAAAACATTTCTGAGAAGGGGTCCATAGGCTTCACCAGACTGCCAGAGAGATCTGTGACACATACACACAAAAAAGGTTTTAAGAAATCCCTGTAAGTGAACAGCTGCTCAAGTAGAATTCACAAATTCCACCAAAGGAAAGAGGAGTCAATTAGGCGCAGACTTCCACAGGCGGTTTTGGAAAAGCATCAGAAACTTGCTGTATAGTAATGAATGCACCTTTGCCCCGGGTCATATCAAAGGAATTATCTAGAGACGCTTCTCCCTAAACCCACTAAAAGGAAGCACCTAAACAAGGAACTTAAAAGCAGGATATTTGCGTTCCTACCTAATTCAAATACTGAACAGCTCCAATTGAACAAAGCGGAAAAAGTTTTGTTTAGCTATCTTATTTGTAGAGTAGTTATTAAAGCTTTTACCCAGAAGCTCTGAAAGAAGTCTAGGATGAGCAGGAAGGGAGAAGGAGATGCAAGGAGGGTTTGGTGGGGTATGATTGGCAAACAGAGGCAGGTGGCGGCTGGAGTGGGATGGAGTCCCTCTCCCGAGATGGTGCAAGCCCTGCCGCTGTGCCCCAAGGGCAGCCCCTGCCTCACCTTTCTGTCTCAGGTACTGGATCTGGTGCCTCTGGCTCTGCCTCTCCAGCAGCTCCTGCAGGACGCGGCCGCCTAGGAAGGCGTCGGAGCCGCCCGAGGCCTCGGTGGAACTGTCCACGCTGTCCTGCCGCCCACCGCGCCCCCGGCCCCAGCTGCCCCCCAACCCATCGTCCTCCTCTGGGCAGCTGTACAACTCGGTGAGCAGCCCGCTCACCAGGGACGCCGTGTGGCTCGACCTCCCCCGCGGAGGCGGACACTGCTCGGAATCCTCCTCCCACTTCGTGCTGTCCTTGTCCCCGCTCGTTCTCCCCGCGCGTAGTAACTGCGCCCCCCGGGACAGTGGGTCCCGAGAGACTGTTGAAGGACTTTTCTCCTCCTCCTCCTTTTCCTCATCCCGCGTCTTCCCCTGCTCCTGCACCCCTGCCCCGCCGATCTCAATTCCCGAGAGCTCCTGATCGGTGGGGTCTCGAGGAGAAGCTGTCATGTCCCCGGGGCGCCCGCGTCCTCCCCCTTTCCCCGCACTGGCGAGCTTGCCCGGGCGCCTGCCGCTCCTCTGGCCCATGCAGCTTTCTGGGCTCCCGCGGGCCGGACAGTTCCGGGTCGAGCCGATGCCACATCCCCCGGCTGGGGGAGCTCTAAGCGTCCACTAGCTCGGGATCTCTTAAGTGACCGCCTCCAGGCCCTCGAAGGTAGACGCCCTCCTTGGTCTGGGCGCGGAGGAGGAGTGGGAGCTCTCCACGCCACCGGTTACCTGGCGTTGCACCTGCTCTAGTGAGGAAAGACTCTGACGAGCAAAGGTTTTCCAGCTGGCTGGAAGGCAAAAAACTGAACGTGGCAGGAAGAGGATGGAGACAAAACTTAACACGGGGACGGGATTGGAGACCAGGTGTAAGCCACCTCCACCTTTACCAGGCACTCGATTCAAACGAGAGACGTGTCACCGGCAAAATATAATACCCAGGAGTAATTTAATGGTTTAAAACTAAGTCAGTAAATAAGAGCTGATCAGGATCTCTCTTTCCGAATACATTCCCAGATACTTCTCACCTTTCCTCAAGGAAGATATTTCAGGACCTGAAATACCTGTAAAGCTTCTTAGTTTGACAATAACCTTCCTAAGACTTTAGAGATATACAATTAACCAGGGAATCACAGAGCCACATGTATCACTATAATGTTTCCCCTTTTCCAAACAAATGATCCTTTTCTTCCTACACTAAGATCTATAGCATATATAATGCTAATATTTCACATTACTAAAAAAAAAAAGATACTGAAACTGATAACTTCTAACCTCAAAATTGGCAGCATAAATACTGAAGGCTTAGATTCTTAATTGGGGGAGTGAAGTGACCCTTTCTTTAAATTTTGCTCTTGGGAGGCTCAGAATTTAAAGTGACACCAGCCCTCACTATGATTTAGCTTCCTTATATAGGGAATGGAAGTGGTCATACTGTACTCACCTCCTAAAGATCATCCTTCTTGTAAGGAAAAACAACAACAACCCAGAAACAAAAGAATTGGGCAGTATCACTCTCTGTTCTTATCATTATTCCATCCACCCCAAGAAGGAGGTCCTAATCCTTCTTTCATCCTATTCTTCCCCCATATGGCTTTTTTAAAACTATCCTTTTCGTTATTTTTAGTTTTTCTCTATTCTCAGCTGATTCTTTGGTACTGCCAACATAGTTTTTAAAAATACATATTTTATTGATATCTTTTATTTTAGATCGTCTTCATTTCTAAATACACCCCTCCCCTATATCTTATTCCACTTTTCTGTAGGATATGTATATGCATGAGTTGTCTTAATACAAAGACAGGGCTAGCAGATTTTGAGGATAGATATCAGCTGAGATTTGATCTCTCCTTCAGTCTCTAAGAGGCATGTCAGGGTAGAATTATATCTATTTGCCACCTCTAAACTATCTCTAGGCTAGGGGCATGAGTTTGGGTTCAAAAAGAAAGTCATAATCTACTCATTGTTAAGGGGGAGAGTATCTCTTAGTTAACACTACCGGCTTAGTCTCTTCCAACTAAACATTGGTCGCCCAAAAGATCAAGATGAATAGTAAGTAAACCCATTTATCCAAGCCAAACAGCAAACAGAAATCAGAAATGTTCTACAGTTTAGGATACCAAAGAATACACAAGAATAAATGAGCTCTTCTGCAGGGCTTAAGAGAAGATATCAGTACAAATCAGGAGAGAGAGAAAACTATCTCACCCAGGGGAGGTCCAATTCTCAGTCATTTCTAAACTTGCAAGACCTGGAGGGGAAGGGACGTGATTACCCATAAGCCAATTTCTCATACATGTCTAGGGCTCCCAGAGCTCCATCATTCAAGGTATGCCTCTATTTCTTAGTCTTAGTCTCTCTCTCTCCCTCCCTCTCTCTCTCTCTCTCTCCCTCTCTCTCTCTCTCTCTCCCTCTCTCTCTCCCTCTCTGTCTCTCTCTCTGTCTCTCTCTCCCCCTCCCCCTCCCTCTCTTGACTGTGCCTCCTCAAGGTCCTATCTCAAACTGTCTGCAACTAATTGAAGTAAGTCCCTTTTGAGCTCAAGACCCTCTCACTCAGGAGTCATGTCTCACTACCAGAGTATCACCATCAGGATCTACAAATGAAGAAATTTAAAGTAGAGAAGAAAGGAACAAAGAAAAAGGTCAGAAAGAATAGTAAGTCTCTCACGTAAATTGTCTAAAACAGGGATTCTTAGCATATGATCCTGTGGGTAAAATTGTCAGTGCTGAAACAAACCAAAATGATAACCGAAACCTGAATACCATAAATTTAGGAACAACGATGGTTTATTGAGTTCACCAGCAAGGTAGCCTCAACTACATGGATCCCCAAATGAAAAAAAAGGACAAAAAGTTTTGATTTAGGCAGGAGGTAAATTGAGTATGGAGTAACTCTGAATTGGAAAAGGCTATTGATAGGGGGCTTGCAGGATAGGAATAGCGGATATGGTATCCTTTGA
Source organism: Vombatus ursinus (assembly GCF_900497805.2). Taxonomy (NCBI): domain Eukaryota; kingdom Metazoa; phylum Chordata; class Mammalia; order Diprotodontia; family Vombatidae; genus Vombatus; species Vombatus ursinus. Next base: position 5,073,600 of record NW_020950098.1, read on the forward strand.
TTGGACAATCAAAGCTGCTATTTCTGGTCTAGTAACAGGAAAGGCTCTTCTTGTTAGCTATCTCTTGTAACCCAGCCTTAATAGATAGGATTCTCGAAGACAGGATAAGGGTTGCAATACAAACCGGGTCAGGGACAGGATAGAGGAACTGCAGACAAAATAAGAGTTGATTTAGCTTTCTTTGCTACCCACAGTCCATATGGGTCCATGATCTTGGGGGAAAAATACATTTGTGTTTCAATGTAACCAGTTTCCTTTGTAACCCTACGTATTTTATTCATCTAAAAACACTATTATGAGAAGGAATCCATTGGCTACACTAGACTGCCAAAGGGGTCCAGGACACATACAAAAAGTTTAGTACCCCATTCAAAGATGACTGTGGCATTCATTTATTTATTCAGTGGCATTCCCCATCTGTCACCCACATTCTAAATCATATTAAGGGAGGACAATCTGTAAACTAAAATTCTTCAAGCAAAGGAAGACAGGAGAAAAACCCAATGGCATAATGCCCTCGGAAAGAGTAGTATCCTTCTGAAGGATGGAATTTTAGAATACTAAAGTGTCTACTAAAGTCTGGCATTGGCTCATATTGGTGTGGAGGTGACCCTGGTTCTCAAAGATGGTGCCCCATAGCCCAGCAAAGAATGAAAAGTATTATCTAAGGATCATCTTAGCAAAGTTCAAAGAGGCTTATGGTCAGAAGTTTGGCTACCTGGTGATGATTCCTTTTAAACACAGCAATTCATAAAGGTGTTGAGGGAGGACCCATACAGGGAAGCAGTGATCAGTAAAATTCATGATAGCTTCATTAAGAATGATCATGCCAGATGAACTCCCTTTCCTTTTTAGACAGAATTAACACTGGTAGTTCAAGGAAATGCCACTGAATATACCTAGGTTTCAATAAAGCATTTGAAAAAGTTTTTCCTATTACCATTCTAAAAAAAGATGGGAAAGTGGGGGATAGATGATATTAAAGTTAATAGAATGACCTGACCCAAAGAATCATGCTTATGGAAAGATGTCTACTTGGAAGGTCTAGAATGGAGTATCTCACTATCTTTTTGGCTTGCCCATGAAATAAATTTCAGAGGGACATGTAACACAGTAGACCACAGTATAAGTCCAAAAAGACCTCAAAAAGCAAGAATAATGGCCTGACCATAGTAAGACTACTATACAAGTCCTAAATACAAAGTTCTGTATTTGGGTTTCCTCCACAATAAGAAAATCAATCGCATCTGTAAATGATGGGAGGAGTGTCTGGACAATAGTTTTTGTAAAGAAGCAATCTAAATGTGTCAGTGGACTACAGGCTCACTATGAGTTAACCACATAATATGGTAGCCAAATAAAAGTGACTTACTGCATTCTAACCCAGTCAGACCACATCTGGGGTATTATGTTTAATTTGCAGAAGATTTTTTTGAAGAACAAACCGTTCCAATGTTAATGGAACTGTGAATTGTGTGATGGAACTGTGAATTCCAGCCATTCTGGAAAGCAGTTTGGAACTATGCCCCAAAAGTCATTAAACTGTGCATACCTTTTGACCCAGTGAAACCATTACTGGGCCTCTACCACAAAGAGATCAAAGAAAGAGGAGAAGGACCTATGAAAAATATTTATAGCAGCAATTTTTGTAGTGGCAAAGAACTGGAAACTAAGGGAATGCCCATAAACTGGAGAATGGCTGAATAATTTATGGAATATGAATATAATGGAGTACTATCATGCCTTAAAAATTGATGAAGAGGATAGCTTCCGAAATAATAGCTAGCATTTATATAGCATTTTAAATTTTGTAAAGCACTTTACAAATGTAGCTCATTTCATTTTCCCAATAATCCTGGGAGGTAGGTGCTATTATTTTCCCTATTTTACACATAAAGAAACTGAGGCACAGAGAGGTTTAGTGACTTGCACAAGAACACAAGTATATGAGGCAGAATTTAAACTCAGGACTTCCTGATTCCAATTCCAATTTCACTCTATCCACTGTACCACTTAGCTGCCTCAATGGAAACCTGAAAAACCATGAGTTATTACAAAATGAAGTAATCAGAAATAGGAAAACAATTCATACTATAGCAACTTCAAAAAATTTAAAAATGATGAGTCAATATTCCAGATGACCAATGATAATGCGCCTCTCCTTCCAGAAAGGTGATGGACTAAGGGTACAGAATGAAACATTTCTGGACATAGTCAATGTGTTAGAATGTGTTTTGCTTGGCTATGCAAGGTTTTTTTTTTCCTTTTTTTTCCAATAGGGGGGTGAAGAGGATGAGGTAAGAGAAAAAGAAAATAGATCTTTGTTAGTTGAAAAAAAAATTTTAAAGGACAAACTGTCATACCCAGAAGATAGTAAAGAGACCAGAATTGATAATATACAAGGACAAATTAAAGGTATTTGAGCTGTTTAGCCTGGAGAAAATGGGACCTAGAGGAGCTATCCTCAAGTACTTAAAGATATCTGATAGAAGAATGACCAGACTTCACCAAACATTTGTTCAATAAACATTTATGAAGTGATACATATGTATATATTAAACTCATATTATACACTATAGCTAGAGGTTATATTCAGTACTGTTTTAATTGCCTCAGGCAATAGAACTAGGAGCAAGGGGTAGCCATTAAAGAGCAGCAGCAGATATATTATATGGAAAGACTTGTCCTAACAATTGTGAAATGGGCTTCCTCTAGTAGTGGTTCCCCCATCACTGGAAGTGAGTAAGTAACAAATACTGTAGAAGAGATTGCTGTTTCAGGTACAGGAGAGGTCCTCTGAGTTCCCTTCCATCTCTGGGATTCTAAAAAATCACAAATCTTTTAAGTATTAAAGTACATATTGATGGGGTATGTCCCCTTTCTCATCCACAGGTGAGACATGATGTTTGGAAGATCAAAGGGCAAAAACCTTACACCAATGAAGATAACTGGATGAAAGAACTACTTATCTAAATGAACATCACTACAAAAGTCATGATTTAAAATCATTATTAAAATAAGATCTCACAAAGAGTTAATCATGTTGGTATTTTCAATTCATGTATATTAGTTGGGAATTTTGTTTTGTTTTTTCATTAAAAATAATTGGACTGATTTTTTAAAGCGTGCCATACAAGGCATACCAATTCAGGGAACTGGTGTCCTCAAAATTACATACATCTTACAATCTGAAATACAGTATTGTTTATGGTTTCTATAAATCCCATTTATTGTGGAATCTCTCGATAATATCAACTGAATTTATTTTCATTCCTTCTGTTCATTGACTCGTCAGCTGGAAGGGACATTAGTGGTCACCTTCACTCCCCCTCCCCCTATTTCACAAATGAAGAAACTGAGGATCAGAGACTTTGAATGATCCCTGAGTCTTCTCTTCTCCAGGCTAAACATTCCTAGTTCCTTCAACTGAGCCTCATATGGCTTGGCCTCCAAACCCTTCACCATCCTGGTTGTCTGGTGGACACCCTGAAGCCTATCAATGCCCTTCTTAAACCCTGCTACCCAGAACTAAACACAGTACTTGAGATGTACTTAACCAGGGCAGAGTACGAAAGGATTAGGAACTCCTTAATTCCAGAAAATATGCCTCTTAATGCATTCCAAGAGTTCTTTAGGGTTTTTTTGGCTGCCATATGATTAATCAAGTTGAGTTTGTGGTTCACTAAAACCCTGAGATCCTTTTCAGACAATCTGCAGCCTCCTCAATATTGTAGTTCTAAATATGATTTTTCTTAAACTCACATAGGACTTTAGATTTATCCTTAGAGAATTTCGTCTTATTAGATTCAGCCCAACATTTGAGCCTGTCAAGAGCGTTCTGTATTTTAATTCCGTAATTCAATGAGTTATCTATCCCTCTCAGCTCCAAATCATCAGCAAACTTGATGAGAATACCATCTATCTCTTTATCCAAGTCAGCATAAAAATGTTCAACATTCAACATGGTTAAGGACAGAGTGCTGGGGCACTCCACAGCAGACTTCCTGTCAAGCTTGAACTCTAAATGACTACTCTTTGATTGCAGCCTTTCATCCAGTTCTGAATCCATCGAATTGTAGTATCATCTAAACCAGAGGTATCAAACACACCACAGATCACACTACACTCTGAGTGAGGCTGAGCCAGATTAAAATGTCATTGAGAAATACTAATACAATAAAACAGCATGCAGCCCATAAGGATCCTTACATATGATTTAATGACCCCCATTTCTTTTTGAGCTTGACACTACTGTCAAGAGACACTTGTCCCCAACTCTTGATCTTTTCTACAATAATTGCAGGAGACGTGATGAATGCTCTGCTAAAAGTCTAGGCAAACTATACCCACAGCATTCCCATCATCTGCTCTTTACTGGTCTTACTAAAATCCTCCTGTTTTCCACTGTTTTTCAAAATATCACTGATGGTGACTTAGCAATCATATCCACCAGTTCCTTCAGTACTCAAGGATGTAATTCATCTGAGCAACGTTATCTGAATTCATCTAGGGTCACCAGATACTTTCCAACTATCTCTTTACTTATAAGGGTATCAATTTCTTATTAGCTATTTTTGTTCTGTCACGTCAGGTCCTCTTTCTTGGCAGAGAAAACAGAAGCAAGATAAGAATCGAGCAACTCTGCATTCTCTCTGCTAGCAGTTATCATTGGCCCACCTACCCCAAGCATAAATTCCACCCCTACTTTGATCCTTCTCTTTCCCTCCACACAGCCTCTCTCAATAACCTCAGTTCATTTTGAGATTAAGCAGTCCCAATGATCAGCCTACAGGATTGTGCCTTGCTAATTTGGTTTTGGTGAATTCCCTGTACCTCTTCAGATAACTCTCACTTTTATTCTTCTCTAGAATTATTCCTTTATGTCTTCTGGATTTCATTATTAAGCATTTCTCATCCCCTGTAGAATTGTAATCTATGAAATTATACCTATCCTTCCTCTGAAACCTTTGAAATCTTCTCTTCAAAAATCCCAGGTACATATTAGACTCAGGTGCATACGCACCTTTTCCCTGCCTTATCACAAACCATGGGAAGGAGTGGCTACTTCCCCCCAAAATTCCCATTGTTTCCCCCTCAAGAACCAATTCCTCCTTGTTAATGATAATCAGATCCAGTATAGAATTTCCCCTTACTGGTTTCTCCATCTTTTGAAGGATGAAATTTTCATTAAAGCATGTTGAATGGTTGTTAGATGCTTAGCTCTTGGCAGAAGGAGTACCCTCCAGCAGACAAACAAATAATCAATGTTACACAATCCTACTATATTATGCTTCTGTGCCAGGCTTGTGATCGATTTCCTGAGATCCTTTTATGTTTCCTCATTTCTTACCAGGTGCTCTGTAGTATGCTGATAACAAAATGGCTTTTGTTTCGAAATGTTCTCCACCGTGCTTCTCCATTCTGATTCCCGAATTTCCTCATATTCACCTTCTTAATATATAGTGCTTCCCTACTTCTTCTTTTACCTATCCTGTTCCTTTGGAGTAAAGTATTCCCAGCTACAGTCATATTCCAGTCATGGGTTTCATCCTACCAAATCTCAATGATGACTATAAAATCAAACTTGCTTTTTTGTATTTGGACCTCTCCAAGGATTGCTAATTGGCAATCTCTCACAGACTCTTTCTGCATTACAATTTACCATCTAAGTCTCTTCAGGAATGAAGTTTTGCTAGTTACTTTTCAGAGCTTTACCAAACTCCACCAAAGATGCTGGTGTGAGAAGTACACAGTGGCTATATGGCTATGACCCCAAGAACAAAGCTAGGTTTTTGTTCCATTTTCCAGGCCAGTCTGAAGCCTGTAGCAAAATAACCAGGTTAGGATTCCCTGACCAAAGAGGAGCCTGAGATTCTGCCATGCTGAACTAGCAGAGCTTTCCAGTTGGCTAATAGTGCCTGAGCAGTCTACTGGAACTCCAACTAGGACAAGCCCACAGGCCTGTTGCTCAGACTCAAGAACTTGCAGAGCTCACACCAAAAGGGTAGAAATCAGATTTTGTGGATCAAACTACATTGTGAGCACTGAAAACTTGCAGGTCTCTATTAGCTGTCTCTGAGATCCTATTATAATATAATACTCACTACCCCCAAAAAGCAGCAAGATGACCAGCCCTGGTATCCATATAGAAGTATGCTGAGGCCAGCCCAAATATGTCAAAGTTGGGAAGTAGATTAAGAATGAACAAAACAACAACAAAAATGAATCCCATCATTAAAAAGCTATTATAATGATAGGGACACTCAAGACACAAACCCAGAAGAAAAGGATCACTCTAAAATATCTACAAACAAAACCCCATAGAAAAACAGGGCTTGGGGACAAGTTCTGTTTGAATTCCTGGAAGAGATAAAGCAAAAGTTATTTTTTTAAAGGTTAGAAATATGTTTGTAAATGAAATGAGAGTTATGGAATAAAGAATTGGAGAGGGAATTAAAAGCTTGGCACAAGAGGTACAAAACCTTGCCCAAGCAACAAACTCTGAAAATTAGAATGGACCAAATAGAAGCCAATTACTTCATGAGATAACAAAAATATTAAAAATGAAATTGAAAAGCTGGGGAAATAGAAGAAAGCAAAACAACTGACCTGGAAAAAAGATCTAGGAGAAAAAAAAAAATTAAGAATCATTAGACTACCTGAATGCCATAACCAAAAAAAGAGTCTAAATATTATATTTCAAGAAATCATAAAAGAAAATTGCTTAGATCTCTTAGAAACAGAAGGCAAAATGGAAATAGAAAGAATCCACCAGCCACTTCCTGAAAAAAAAAATCCAAAACGAAAACCCTAGGAACATTATACCCAAAATCCAGAGTTTCTAGGCAAATTGTGTGTGTGTGTGTGTGTGTGTGTGTACATTGCAAGCAGCCAGAAAGAAAGAATTCAAATACTAAGGAGCCACAGTCACAATCACAAACAATTTAGCAGCCATCACTATAAAGTAGCATCGAACTTGGAATAAGATGTTCTACAGGGGGGCAGCTAGGTGGTGCAGTGGATAGAGTACCAGCCCTGGATTCAGGAAGACCTGAGTTCATATCCCGTCTCAGACACCTAACACTTACTAGTTGTGTGACCCTGGGCAAGTCACTTAACCCTCATTGCCCAACCAAAAAAAAAAATTTTTAAAAAAAATCTTCTAGAGGGCAACGGATATAAGCTTACAACCAAGAATAACCTATCAAACAAAACTAAGTATAATCCTATAGAGGGAAAATAGATTTTTAACGAAATAGAGAACTTTTAAGCATTCCTGAAGAAAAGACCAGAGCTGTATAGAAACTTTGAAGTTCATACACAAGAGTTGAGAAACATGAAAAGGTAAATAGGAGAAAACAATTATAAGGGAATAAATGAGATAAACTGTTTACATTTTATATGGGGAGATGATACGTGTCCCTTCAGAACCATATCATCATCATCAAGAGGGACAGAAAAAGTCTAATTAGACAGAGGGTATAGAAGTAACTCTGTTATATCTTAATGACCTTAAAAGAAGACTAGAAAGAGAAGGGAAGAGGAATTGGGAGAGAGGGAGCGAAGGGAGGAAAGGATGGGAGAAATTATCTCACATAATTAGGGCTCACAAAGAAGTCCATACAAACTAGGAGTAAGGGGTGGGAAAAGCAGATGATACTTGAACTTCATTCTCATCTGAATTGGTCAAAGGAATAAAGAATACACACAAATAGGCTAAGAGATATTTCTTCAGCCTCACTTTCAATCCTTCTCCTCTTCCTCCCCTGCCCCTCCCTCTCAGCCTCACTTTCAGTCTTCCTCTTCCTGCCTCCCTCCTCCCTTCTAGCCGGCGCAGGCGCTCTTCGCCTCGAAAGCACGCGCTCCGCGGGTCACATGATCGTCTCGCGGGCCCCGCCTCCCACGCTTCACGTGACCACGCTAGAGGAGAAAACGCCTGCTCTGAGGTGTCCCTCGGAGCTGCTCCTAACCTTCGCTCTGTTGGCGATCCTTGTTTGCTTTTGTCTTGGGCCGCTTCTCCCCCTCCTCAGCTCCCAACAGCCCCCGGCGATGCGGCTCCGGGCTGCCTCCGCCTCAGGGCGCCCCCAGGGGGGCTGCGTCCTCCGGAGCCCGGCCCTGCTGGGGCTGCGGCTGCTGCTCCTGGGCTCGTGTCTGTGCGGCTGGCTGCGGGGCTCGGAGGCGGCAGGCTCCCGGAGGCCCAACGTGGTTCTGATTCTCACCGACGACCAGGATGACCTGCTTGGCGGCATGGTAATTGCCCCCGCACAGTACATCCCCTCCCAGCCCCGTGCGCGAGCACGAGAAGCCGCCCCGCCCTCTCCTCCCTAGGCCAGAGCGTCCCTTCCGTCTCTGGCGGCCCTGAGCGTCCTCCTCGAGCCCCAGGCGTCCCCCTCGAGCCCCAGGCGTCCCCTCGCCTCCGGTTGCAGGGCCTGGGCTCACGTCTTCCGAGGGTGGCTGGTAGTAAAATGCTTCCCAGGAAAGGAGCCCAGGAGAAGCACGTGCTGGTCGGGCGACAACTGCGTTCTTGCTTTTTGTGTGTGTATGTTTTTTTCTTTAAGCTTATTTTCCATCGTTTTCACTTAAGTCATGATCTGGGTCATCCTACCCCGTGGCCCTGATGTCTGTGTCAGATGTTTAGAAATTAAGGAAGCGTGAGGGGAGTAGGGAAAGAGAGCGAGACATTGAGGAAATGTGGTTAGAATTAGTTTCACGGAGGACTTGTCGGATTTAGCAGAAATAATAATTAGTATTCATACAGCTATTAAGTGTCTGAGGTGTTCCTGGGCATGCCTCTTAATCTCTGCTTCAGTTTCTTCATCAGTAAAATGGAATTAACCTTAGCCACCTACCTCTTAGGGTGAATGTGAGGATAAAATGAGGTAAGACTTGTAAAGGGCTATATAAGATAGTATTCAAGCTCATGTCTTCTTGACCCTAAGTCCAGCACTCCATCCACTTCACTACCTAGCTGCTACCCCCTTCTCACACAGCAAAAACTAATTATCCAGTCTTACTGAGAGCTTAGTGATGCTGGGCCCTGGCCAGGCATTCCCATTAATGTTATTGGAGGCTTCTTTATTTCCCAGAATACTTTTCTGCTGAATTATAGTCATGTAATTTTAAACCTTTAGAGGTCATCTGTCCTGACATCTTCGTTTAACAATTAAAAGAAATAAAGTGGTCCCAAAGCTAGAATTAGAACCCAGTACTCTTACTAAGCTTAGAGTAGTGTTGTTTATCATCATCCCAGGATTTGAAGAGACTTGGCAGGCCAGCTAATAAAAACCTGTACTTGTGGCTTAAACAAGAACTGCCTCTAACACTTAATCAAGCAGTGGTCATTTGGCCTTTGCTTGAAGACTCTGGGAGTCCCCCAAGACAAACCATTCCACTTTTGGATATCTCTAATTGTAAATCCGTCCTTCTACAAGTTGCACCTGCTGCTCCAGGTTCTCTAATCCCTTTCAAATACTTTTAGACATCCATCACCTACTACTCCCTAAGTCTGAGTTAACTCCAGTTCCTTTAACTGACATTGACACTCTTCACCATCCTGGTGATTCTCCTTTCAGGTTTCCTCTTATTTTCTATTACATTCTGGGCCTATGAATATTAGGCTATTTAGATTCTCTCTTTTTTCATGCTAAAAATATTTTTATACCATACTTAGTACTTCTGTCCATGTAATAGTCATCTACTCTGTGATCCCTTGGTTTTCTTTCCCACAAGCAAGACCTGACCTTTAACTAGAAAACTTGCTTCATTTTTCCCCTGAGCATGCCCAGTTGAAACCTGTTAGAATTTCTGTTTGAGGACTACTTTTGGCCATCATTCTTCAAATTCCACCAGCATTTGTCATTATAGTTCTCTGCTCCCTAGTAAAATGTTTTCTCACAGTTATTTGGACCAAGTAAAATTTTAACATGTGAAAGAACTTTGTGAAGTGTGTTAAAATTTTGAAAGGCTTATCATATGTAATCCATAATCCCTTCTTAAAACTAGAATTTGACTACTGTTGACTTCCTTTGCACTAGTAAGAGGTAGACTTAATGCTTGTTCCTTCCTACTACCTTTTCTTTCACCGTTTCCCCTTCCCCTTTATTTCCTAGGTAAGTATTATTCTGGATAGGTTAGCCTCAGCAGTGCTTGCTACTCTACTTATAGGGTGTTTTACACTGATTTTAGTCACCTCAGTAGAGAGTAAAGGGGAGTTACTTACTGCTAGATTCTCCAAGAAGTGAAGAGATGATGGAGTGTATTCTATCGTGTTACAATTTCACAGCAGTAATTTTTAGTTGTTTTGTTTCTTTCCATTTACATTGCTGTAGTCTGTATTGTTTTCCAGATTCTACTTATGTCATTTTGCATCATTTCACTTCTTCCATGCTTCTCTGCCCTATACTTAGCAAAGGGATTACAGAGTATGGACACCCTATCATGTCCTAAGTATAATTTCAATGCCCTTTTTTTTTTCTTTGCTACCTCTGTTAAAGTTATGGTAGATACAAGTTCAGATCAAGTTCACTGATGGTGGGGTCTGCAAGTTCACATTGTTTCCTGGCAGTGTAGAAGGAAGGGAATTGGTTTAGTCCTGGGTCCAGAACCAGGCTGCAGAATGATGGCAATTGGGCAGAAGCACCGAAACTACTGGCATTGCAGGATGGGGACAGTCGCTGCCAATGAAGCTTGACTTTTTCCAAATATTTTTAGCAGCTCCACTTCACTCTTGGTGCAATCTGGGCCATAACCAACCCTGCTTAACTAACATTTCACCAGAATTCTGTGATTCTCATAGTTACTTACATGTGATATTAAAACAAAACAATGGGTACAAAAAGAACAGCATCAAGCCTCAAAGAAACAGCTATGTAGAACTCTTTTTAAATGTAATGGCCGGTGTTCATCGGATCTTTTAATTATTAACTCCTTCTCTTATAGACTCCACTCAAGAAAACCAAGGCCCTCATTGCAGACATGGGAATGAGTTTCTCCAGTGCTGTAAGTTTTGAAGCTAATTTCATTTTTCCTTTTAATTAAAAAGTTCAAAGGAAAACTTTTTATCACGTTGTGCAATCATTGGAAGACAAGACCTTGTTAACTTAAATATAGTATTTAGTCTTGATTGTGCGAAAAATAGGACTGAATTTTGTCAATAACTTTAGGTTGAAAAGTTTTCCTGAAAGGAAAAAATTACATTTCCCAAATCCCTTATAGCAATCAACCCAGAAATAAGGTGCAAATTAAATGTTGACCTGATGTGTCTTGAAACTCAAACTAAATTTGAGATTGTTACAGTGCAGCATTTTTCTGTTACTTAATCTAGTCGTGCTATTAAACTAACTTCTCCCCTTCTCCCTCTCTCTCTTCCTCCCAAACAAAATAAAATTCTGGACATTTCATTGCCTGTATTTGTCATTTCATCTACCCTCAACTGTACTACATTCGTAGCTAGCTGGCATCTAAATCAGCTGTCTCAAGTAACGGGATTTTCTATCCTTCCTGTAGAAAACTGTTGGACAATCTGGCAGACTTTATAAGTAGTTTTCATTTCTTCCTGAATTCACATATATTATAATCATAGATTCTCTCCTGCTTAGTAAACAAGTGGCCTAGCTACATCTGTGTCAAATTGGCTAACCTTTTGGTTTGGGAAAAAGAAGTCTTTCACATAGTAGTTGTGATGCTTTTCCTGTTTCTTTCCATTTAAATTGGCTTTTTAAGTACTGAGCATTGTTTTTAGGACTGGTCTCCTTGATCATGTGATTAAAAAAAATCTTTCTAATCATTCTAAAACTTCAGTTTTCCAAGAGCTACACCTAGTAGTAGCTAATTTTTGTCTAGAAGTAGAAAGATGAAAACAGCTAGCCTATATTCTTCTATTCTGTATGCATATCTTGGAGGAGCATTCATATCCCTTGAGTGAGTATTTAGAAGGAAATTTTGAATAAGAGAAATCTGTGTCCCCTTTATGTAAGTATGAGACCATAAATCATGATTTTTCAAGAAAAAAAGGTCATAATCAATGCAAGTATGTGCACCATTTATAGTTTGTCTGTAAGTTTTTCATGTTCTGTTACTCCAGATGAGTTATAAATTCATGAGAGTAAGATGCTTTCTTTGTCTTAATTTCCACTAGATCCTGCATGGACCTACTGATATGGTAGTTTAATCTTTTTTTTTTTCTTTTACTGTAACATTATTACAGTTTTATGGACAGTAATAGAAAACTTAGTGAAAGAATTTCTCTGCCTTAGTTTCCTGAGCTTAGAAATTAGTGATTTTGTAGCATCTTATTACTGAAAGACATTGATATTTTTAAAAATATGTTACATTAATCTTTTGTCTTTTTTTCTATTGTCAAAAAAAAATGCTACTTCCGAGTGAAATCTTTCTGCTGTGACTTATCTTTTCTGTTTCTTTGTAGTATGTTCCAAGTCCCCTTTGCTGCCCCAGCAGAGCCAGCATTCTGACAGGGAAGTACCCACACAATCATCATGTTGTTAACAACACTTTGGAAGGAAACTGTAGCAGTCAGTTATGGCAGAAGATTCAAGAACCGTATACCTTCCCAGCAATCCTCAGGTCCATGTGTGGTTATCAAACGTTTTTTGCTGGGAAGTACCTAAATGAGGTACGGAATATCAATATGCTGTCATAGGATGTACTGTGATCTCCAGAGTTTCTGGTGTCTAACCCTAAATAAGCACTTAACTGCTTTCCATAGAAACTCGAGACCTAGTAAGTTCTTTCCTTCTCTTTACTGTTGCTTTTGTTTTCTCTGCACATTCTTTGAACCTTTTTTTTTTTTTAACTAGAAGGCCTGACTCTAAAGTGATGTCTTGATGCCCTTCCTCTTTCCCTCACCCTCACCCCAAACCCCGAGGATTTGGATGAGTGTATGACTATATTGCTCCATCAGTCCCTTTCCTTATTCTCTCTAGTTTCATTGCTCTTTTCTATCCCATGCACATATGCTATTAGGATTATACCATTTTTAACTTATTCTAAACTGTAAATTAACTTCACTGGCTAGATAAGTGTTCTTTTAAAATTTGTGCCATAGTTAAGCACGTGACACCCTAGTCACTTCAGCTTTTGAAGCTTAAGACAACTAAGCTATTAACACACTTTCTGTACCAAGTTAAGCCTAGTTTGGAAAACATCAGATTTTCCCATAATTTGCCTCTCTTTCAAGGGCACTTTGTGAAGTATTATTTTCTTCATCATAACACATTCTCAGAATTGGTGTTATTAAACTCAGGCTTTGACATTTAGCCTAAAGACTTATGTGGGGCGGGGCAGTTGGGTGGCACAGTAGAGAGAGCACCAGCCTTGGAGTCAGGAGGACCCTAGTTCAGATACGACCTTCAGACACTTACTAGGTAGCTGTGTGACCCTGGGCAATTTACTTAACCCCCATTGCCTCAAAAAAAATAAAATAAAATAAAGAAGACTATGGAGGAGGAGGTACCTCTCTGGAGGTACAGTTTACTTGACAGAGCAAAGTCACAAGGGGAGTAAGGGAGAAGGAAAGGCAGCATTTCTTTACCCACTCTAATTATAATTGACCTATTGTCATCTAAGAAAAAAATTTAAAGACTTGTAAGTTTTAAGGTGCAAAGTTTCTAATTGTCATAGGAAAGCCTGTCTTAGGTGAGCACTGTTTAAACCTTGTCAAATGGGGTTTTTGTCCTTCTGTCAGTTTTATTTAGGAGTTGAGTATAAAGAAATGAATTATACCTTCACATTAGTCTAATTAGGGCCAGCTGAAGTAGTGACTCTGAATGCTAGGCTCCACATTTAGCCCATACTCTGCCCTGCAGATTAAGTCATGTTGATGCTGCTTGAAATAGGATTAAATTTTCTTTGGCTACTTGTTGACAATGCCACATTACTTATTTCTCTTAGCTACTCATAACTGGGGGCTATCTGGTTTTTCTGTTTTCTTTTTAGTATGGAGCCTTGGATGCTGGAGGAGTGGAGCATGTGCCTCCTGGATGGAGTTATTGGTATGCATTGGTAAGTGACTTGAATAGTCACAATCCAAAATTACCCTATAAGGAGAAAATACCCCCAAAATGTTCTTTAAGAAATTTTGCATTGTGTTCCTACTTTTCTAGATTTATTTTTACTTGGCTATGGCATAGGCTGACTTTTTATGTGAATGGTTACCACTTTGTCTTCCCTTTTCTTATTTATATTTCTTATCTTCCTATTCTTCTCCCAGCCCTCAAAAATCAACCTTTGTCTTTTCATTGAATTCTGAATAACTTAGGATTTATCTCTCTAAAATCTCAAAAATGACTCCATATTTTAAGCTTATCACAATTTCAAAAATATGCATACAGTATTGTTGTGGGTATTGCCTATGGAATACAACCTAGTTTCAGAAGGCTTTCCATTTCTTTGCAAACCTCACTACAATTTTTTTTTTAACTCTTTCACAGGAGAAGAATTCTAAGTATTACAATTATACTCTTTCAGTCAATGGAAAGGCAAGGAAGCATGGTGAAAACTACAGTCTCGACTACCTGACAGATGTGCTGGTGAGGCACTCCACTCATTCCCCGTTGTGGCTTTTGTCCATGATTCAGAACTCTTAGGGTCCAGAAAGCCTTTGACCTTGTTTAACTTAGGACAAATAATGCTCATGATATGGTAATTTGTTCTATGTGTCACTAAGGCTTCTAGATGAAATTTAAAACCTCATGACTCACATTTTTTCTGGTATTTTAAAGTGTACAAAGGTCTTTCTATCCACGCCAAAATTGTGTTCAGAGTCCTAGTTCTGAACCCTTTTTGTTTTGATGCATCGGCCCCTCTATAAAACAGTGAAGCAAAACCACTTGGTAATGATGGTGATAGGACAGGTAACTTTCCATTTTTTTGTAGCATACTGATTGTTGAAAAGAAGGATTGTGTACCAGTAGTGACTTGCATATGGTCTTTATCTAAATTATCCCCATGAGGTTTATTTAGTCCTCCTATGTCACCCAGTAAATCTTGCCGTGTTTTCCCTAAATTCTTCAGATTCGTTACTACTTACACACTAATTGTTGCATTCGTATACCAGTTCCTTCAGCAGTTTGGAGAATGACTTTAACCAACCCATGAACCTTTTTGAAGATTAACTTCCTTTGCCAGGCATTAAAATGAGTCATATTTCACTTTTTAGATCAGAAGTACTTAACTTTTTTTTTTCCGTGATGTGGATTCTTTTTAAGAATGCTTTTAAATTATAAAATAATGTATAAGATGAGTAAACCAAAAGTATCAAAATATTTAAACTAATTTGTGGGCACCTTAGGAGTTCCGTGGACTCCAGGTTAACCTCTGATATAGTTGCCTATTTTTTTTTTTAATTGAACTTTTATTCCAGTGCTGTATAATGGCCCTCACTTTTTTTTTTTCCTACGCCTTTGTCACAGTCCAGACTTTTCATTAGAAGATTACTGTCAGGTGATGATTTTGCACAGGGTACCATAGCAACTCATTAACCTACTGTTGTACTGAGTTTGTTTTAATTTAATTAGTGAAGGGAGTTCTTACTAAGGTAAAATCATAGATTACCATAAATTCCTCAGTACATCAAAGGTTCACTCTAGTGACCCACTACATTTGAGACACTCTTCTAGCTTATCCAAAAGAAACTATGAAATGTTTCCAATCTTCCCTATCCCTAGAACTGTCTTGATTGGGGGGGAGGGGGGAAGGTGAGGGAAATCTTGGATTAGATTGCTTGTGGGGGAATATGGGAAGAAGTCAACAACTAATAAGTTAGCTAAGTACTCAGCACTATGTCTTCATGATAGCACTATGATCATACTAATTAAATCTCTACAAAAGTATTGTGTAGGTGAAGTGGAATAGCTTAACTTACTAGTATTGAACATAATTTTTTGGTGTGTTTTTTTTGTTTTTGTTTTAATATAGACAAATTGCAATAATGACTTCATTGACCTTTTTCTTTTCCTGAGTTGATGAAATGTGCTCAAAGGTACATTGATAAAAATTAATGCTAGAAGACAATTGTAAATGAGAAAGGAACCAGGTTTCTATCCTTTTGTTGTGTGATTGACAGAACATATGTCTCTGTCAGTAGAACTTGTAAATTGGAAGCATCCATTTCATTTTGTAAAAATGGAGACGTGGGGCAGCTAGGTGGCACGGTGGATAGAGCTCCAGCATTGGGGTCAGGAGGACCTGAGTTCAAATCCAGCCTCAGACACTTGACACTTTCTAGCTGTGTGACCCTGGGCAAGTCACTTAACCCCTATTGCCTCACTGGAAAGAAGAAAAAAAAAAAGCAGACACTTTAGGAAGGGGAAGGTTTAATACTTTATTTCAAACTTACATTTTTCAAATTGGGAGTATGATTAGTATTTAAGAAAAAATCATATCCTTCTCACCCTCAAACCCAAAGCTTTGTCATAAGCCCCTTTCTATACTACCTAATCAGTTTTCAGGGTTCAGTTAACATCTCTGTGCTGACTTCCAGATCCAGCCCAATGTTCTCTACTAAGTTCTAGTCCTTCATCAACTTCCTATTAGACATTTCCAGTTGGATGACCCATAGGCATTTCAAACTCAACATGCCCAAAATCCAAATTAACTTTGCTACCGAACTCAACCTCTTTTCCTGACTTTGTTTATTACTGTTGAGAGCACCATTCACACAGATAGCTGTCTGACTCCTCTGTTCATCTTCATCTTCCGTATCCTGTTCTTTGCCAGGTCTTGCCAATTGTACTGCCATAACCTCTCACATCTGTTGCCTTGTGTCTTCACATAAGGCTACCCTTCCTTCAAGCCCTCCAGGCCTCTTGCCTGCACCATTGTAGTGGCCTCCTGATTGTTCTCCCAGCCTCAGGTCTCTTCTCCCTGTGATTCATCTTCATACAGTCACCCAAATGATGTTTCTGGAGTTTAAGTCTGACCATAGTCACTTCCCAGTCCAAAAACTGTACACTATTGCCCCTAGTATAAAATACAGGCATCTCTGTTAGTAATTTTAAAACTCTTCACTCTGTCTCCAGCCCTGCCTTTCCAAGCTGATTACACATTAATCTTTCACACACTCACACACACTCTCACTCTCTCTGTCTCTGTCTCTTTCTCACTCTCTGTCTCTCTCTCTGTCTCTGTCTCTCTCTGTCTCTCTCTGTCTCTCTGTCTCTCTCTCTCTCTCTCTCTCTCTCTCACACAGTGTAGTGCAACCACACCAACCTGCTTACTGCTAGCCACACATGCTCCATCTCCATGCCTACAATGTTCTTCTTTCATACTTCAATCTTTTGGAATCTCTGGTTTCTCTCAAAACTCAACCCAATTACTGACATGTATGTGGCCCTCCCAGAACTACCCGCAGGGTACTTGTATTCATTTTGTTATGTACTTAAGTTGCTTCTTGGATAGCGTGGAAAGTCCTTGAAGGTAGGGACTATTTCACCTTCATCTTTATATGCCCAGCACTTAGCGTGGTTCCTGGCTCATACTGGGTGCTTAATAAGTGCTTGTTGATTCATTGTATTCACGATTTACTAATCTCCAGGCATGGGCCTTTAGATGGCAAGTTCCTTGAGGGGTAGAATCTTGGACTATCCAAAATCTCTGAACTCTTCTAGTACCATTCATCCTATGCTTATTTAATGGATAGATGATTGAGAGGTGTTATATTTTGTGTTTTTCAGGCTAATGTCTCTTTGGATTTCCTGGACTACAAGTCAAACTCTGAGCCCTTTTTCATGATGATTTCTACTCCAGCACCTCATTCCCCTTGGATAGCTGCTCCCCAATATCAAAAGAGCTTTCAAAATGTCAGTGCACCAAGAAATAGTAATTTTAATATCCATGGGAAGGTAAGGTCTCTACAGGTCTACAGCCCTATTCTTGGTTGAACAATAGTTATAGTGTGCTTGTTAACCTGGTTATTTTCCTTTTAGGCCTTAGAATGGTAGGATAACTAACTATCTGTTATTATATCTTTGATTCAGAAGCATAGGTCAGACCTTTGCTATGTATCTTTTTAAGAGTCTGTTGCATGAGCAAGCTAAAGTTTTGGGGAAATGTAACTTCCTGAATCCCAAACTACCCACTCTGCTCTCGTAAGACAAAGTTCCTTGATCTTCACTCATGTTATCAGGGTGGCTTCAATGCTAATGATTATTCAGTCTGACACTAATAAGCTAACTTTATTCCTGGGGATTTATGACCACTGGGTAACTGTCTGGTATGAGGTATAAACAGAGGAGACAAAAGAGAGGGGAAAAAAGTGAGTGGGTGTCTGGTGAGGAGTAGTGTCTTTGATGCTGTTCCTTTTCCTTCAAGTAAGATGGCCAAAAGAGAAGATTCAAATACCCAATTTACTGAACTTATTAGCACTTTAAAATTAATTATGTGGTAAAATTAATTCTTAACCTTTTATAAAGTAAGGGATCACGAACATGAATAAGAGCCATAATAAGTAAAAACTTAATTCCAGCTATTTGTCTCAATACCTTTTCACTGAAAAGTTTTTCCACTTAGATTCGTAAGATTATTATGAAGAAAATAAACGGTCATTCTTTAAAAATGAAAATAAAAATAATCCTGTGGCAGTTACCAAAGTGATCCTGAATGGAATATCCAAATATTATTATTTGGGCTAAAATGCAAAACTTGTTGACGTTTCCTCTCTCTGCTGTTGTTCACCATTGGTGGCGTTTCTCTGGTGTTAACTTTTTTTCTTATTTTTAGAACAAGCATTGGCTAATTAGGCAAGCCAAGACCCCAATGACTAATTCTTCAATACAGTTTTTAGATGAAGCATTTAGGAAAAGGTAGGCATTCTCCCTTTAACTCTACTATGGTGGTGTTTTGGGAGCTCCCAAAACATTTACTCCCTGTGTATTAGCCACTGCAGCTCCTCTGGGTGGTAGTGGGGCAGATGGGCATGATTCAGTCAAAAACCATCCATGGGTATGAATAGGTGTCTCAGGAAAGGGCCATTGTTAGGCAAATTAGCTGTGTATTAGCTTACTTGGACTGACCTTGGTATATTGCAGAATTACTAGCCCTATGACTTGTTAAGTGGTCAATTTGAAGACTTTTGGGTCAGAAGTAGTATCCTATAACCACACAGTCCCTGTCTTGAAGGAAAGCCCCTCTGTTAAGAAATTTAAGTGGCCTAAGTAAAGAAATGTTTGCCCTTGAAGATTTTGAATTTTTCAATGATAACTCGAGCAAAAAAGCTGGATGAATGCAAAGAACACTTTTTTTAATCCCAGGAGTATTTTAGAGTATAGTATGACGTAACAGAATGAGAATATTATAATTATTTCTATATTGTTGATCTGTGTTTATTGAGCTAGTCTATATCTTCCTTATAATTCTCCCCTCTCCCTTCTAGGAGATGGTCTAAAATGATGCCATATGATTGTAAAAGCCTTTTTTAAATTAAAATAGTTCAGGGTCTAATAAAACTTCTGAAATTAAGTAAATCATTTAAAATTAGAGTTAGCTGATCTAGAAAAGTAGTACAGAACAGCAATCTTTGTAGTCAAAAATTTTGATACTTAAATCAACTTTAGTCAAAAATATTGATACTCTTAAACATTGATAACTAAAAATGTCACCTCCTTAATTATCTTCACATTCAGGTGGCAAACTCTGCTGTCAGTTGATGACCTAGTAGAGAAATTGGTAAGGAGGCTGGATTTCCATGGGGAGCTAAATGACACCTTCATTTTTTATACATCGGACAATGGCTATCATACAGGTAAGGGGCTGCTTTGGTTTCTCTCAAATCATTGTGTGTCTTAGGGGCCGGTAGGTGGTGCAGTGGATAGAGCACTGGCCCTGAAGTCAGGAGGACCTGAGTTCAAATCTGGCCTCAGACCAAACACTTGACACTTACTAGCTGTGTGACTCTGGGCAAGTCACTTAACCCCAATTGCCTAAAAAACAAACAAACAAAAATTTAAAAAAAATTATTGTATGTCTCTAACCATTTGTCAAGTATCAAGCACTAAGGCCTGCCTCACCTTTAAAGGTAGAAAGACAAGAGGTACACGGAAATAAACAATAAGAGTTCATTGTACTAAGTACAACAGCAACTCCAAGAAGGAAGGGATGTTGTAGAAGTAGTCAAGGCAGACTGTAGAGCTTGAAGAGGACATTCAAAGGATAGTTCGGATGTAGAGATACCTTGGGAAGGCATTCTAAGAGGAGCATTGGGGAAGGAGAGTCTCCTCGGCAGAAACGATGTTCCTATAAAGCTTTAGTTGAATCACTAAAATAAGAAAGTTTTGATACTAAAACAACAGCACCAATCGTCTTTCCCTTTCTTTCTTGCTATCCTTTCTCCTACTTGAACTTTTAGATAGATCAGAGGGAAGGAAGAAGACTGACCATCTAAAACATTTCTGTTTAAGCAGCTAGTTTCTGAGGCTTTTTGCTATTGTCATGTGCGTATAAGACAGATCCGTTGGGATGGATAAAGTAGATGGGCCCATGCTGTGAGTCTAGGATTTAAGCTATCAGTCATTTATGTTTTTTAAAACTGCATTCTACCCAATTTCCTCATCTGTAAAATGGGGATAATAATAGCACCTACCTTTCAAGGTGGTTGTGAGGATCAAATGAGATAATATTTGTAAAGCACTTAGCACTGTGCCTGGCACATAATAAGTGGTATGTAAATGTTTGCTGTAATTGTTTTTACCAGGCTGTGGAAAATGCAGAGCAAGAAATTGTCTGTCTGTCTGTCTGTCTCTCTCTCTCTCTTTTTTTTTTTAAGGCAACTGGGGTTAAGTGACTTGCCCAGGGTCACACAGCTAGTCCAGATTTGAACTCTGGTCCTCCTGACTTCAGGGCCAGTGCTCTATCCACTGCGCCACCTAGCTGCCCCAAATTGTCTCTATTTTAATGCAGAAGATCCAAACTCGGCTTACCCTTAATATAAATCACTATTGATCTAGGATAGATAGAGTAAGAGACTTTTTCTTTTAAACGAATGAATTCAAGTGCAGCCAGAGTTTGTTTGGGGTGTCCATCTTCACACGTGTTTCTGTGTTTCAGGGCAGTTCTCCTTACCGATAGACAAAAGACAGCTGTATGAATTTGATATCAAAGTCCCATTACTGGTTCGAGGGCCTGGCATCAAAGCAAATCAGACAAATCAGGTGAGACGATGAGCCTCACGAAAGGCTCATTCCACGTGAATGAGCAGTGTGGAGGAGGTGTGTCTTGGGGGCTGAGTTACACAGCGTTCATGAGTTCATGTTTATGGCATGCATCTTTTTTTCCCTTCCTTTTAGAGGTTTTACTTTGTCTTCAGAATTAACATTATTGGGGGCAGCTCGGTGGCACAGTGGATAGAGCACCGGCCCTGGATTCAGGAGGACCTGAGTTCAAATCTGGACTAGCTGTGTGACCCTGGGCAAGTCACTTAACCCCATTGCCTAACCAAAAAAAAAACCAACAAAAAAAAAAACAACAATGTTCTTGATGTACACAAAGAGTCTTCATGGCTCGTGTTTTTCTACTGTATCGGCAGAATGGTTTTATTCCAATTTTGTTTAACTACTTTTCCTCTTTGGGTACAGCATTTTCAGGTTTACTATCCTAAATTCTTCAGATAGGTAAAGGCAAGCAGTTTCTCAGTGAAATAAGCGTAATGTACTTTGAAATTTAGCACTTCATGTTAGTTGATAGGATATAGTAGAAGGCTCACATCATCTGAGACTCTTCCATTAATTTTTCCTAGTAATTCCAAGAAAATTTAAACAGGTTTGCCAAAATTGATTCAAAAACACAATCTGAGTGTTACACAGCTCTGGTCTCACCTTTTGTGTTTTCAATGAAATGCTAGCTTTTCACTTGTTCACGGATTCAGAGAACATGTTTGTTCTTCAGCCCACTTTTCCTCTTAAGCTGCTTTTTTTTTTCTCAGAGGGGAAAAAGTGACTTTCGTAACATATGAATGTGAATTTGTCTTGTAAGTCCTGCAGTCCTAAACTAAACCTACTGGATATCGGGCCCCTTTTACTCCCAAGTCATCGGGTCACCCAAGTATGTTCCTTGTGGTAGTGGTTTGGTTTGTAAAGTTAGAAATCCACCCAGTCTTACCACTGTTCAGTGAGTGTTTAGTATTCAGAGCTGGCTCTCTAGATCATTTGAGCATAAGTATTTCCATGAACAGGAGAACTGACTACCGTAGAAACTCCTCGAACCACTGAGGAGGAGGATATGGTGAAATATCTAAAATGTTTGTTAACAGAATAAACTTTTAATCGGGACTCTTTTCACTTGGAAATATAAAATATTAATAAAATTGAGTATTGAGCAAATCTCAACTCTCCTAAGCTGGTCAAATCTGAAGAATTCCATTCAGCAAATAAATGCTAGCGAGACAAAGCTATGAACCAGAGTTTGCTGTCCTCGAGCTTTCTTTCAGTGGTGGACGGGTGGCTTCCTGGAGGAAGTCTGACCCTAGTCAGGCCTTGAGGAGGAGGAGAAGTTGGAAGGAGGGAAAAGAACCTGTCCTGCTCACGTGAGGGAAGTAAAGGCACAGAGGTGGGGGAGAACAGGGCAAGCAGGCTAATCCATTTTTACTGCCATGCAGAAAGAAGCCCAAGAAAAATAGGTTACTAACTTTATACTTGAAATTTGGTTACTCTTAAAGAAAAATGGCAAGAGACGAAAAGGGCAATTGGGTTTTGCAGTAAAATGGTAATTGGTGAAGTTGGATAGAATTTTCAGTAAAGTGTGAAGTTTTTCAGAATGAGTTGTTCTTGTACCTTAGATGCATTTTAAACTTGAGGGCAGCTAAACAGTCTGCTCTCTTGGGTGGCTCCTAGTAAATGAGTTGGGCATCTCCTACTAGGTAGAAATGCTATAGAAGTCCTGGTGGCATGATTTAGGCTTCAAGTTTGAGGAGTCTGCAAAGGAGCAGCATCCCTTTATCCAGGGAGAGTTCTGGCAGAACAAGCAGCCAAGGTTGCTGAGACAGAGCTTTGGCATTTGTGTCATCAGCAAATAAGCATCTATTAAGTACTTACTAACGTGCTAGGAACTGCTAAGATGACTACTGAGTCATCATGATATTCAACATGTATGAGCTACTACCTGGTTCCTAATATGTCAGCTCTTGTAAGTATGCAGTGGCCTTAGAGTTTTTTTTGTTTGTTTTATTGGGGGTGGAGGGGGGAGTCGTAAAATTTAGATCCTTCTAAAAGGGGACATAGATTATCTAGGTCAATCTCCTCATCTTACAAATAAGGAAATTGAGGCCCAGAAAAATGAAATAACTTTCCTAGTCTTGGGGTAGTAGTAGTAAAGAAGTAGTATTTAGCAGAACCAGAATTTAAAGCCAGGGCTCTTTCTGTTATGTGTTTACAAATTTAAAATCCAGTGTAAGAATGATATTTAGCCAAAATATTTCTCCCAACTAAAGTTATTTGTTGTAAGGAATCATTGTTAAATTAACTGTGGTGGGGAAGGGGTATGGATTTGAGTAAGATTAGGATTAGGTTTGAGACTGGTAGTCTAAGTACTTAATTGTTGAATAAACAGGACTCTACTAGAGACTGGAAATACAAAAGTAGAAGAAGGAAAAATCTTCAGGTTTCCAGTTTGATGGGCAGGGTCATCGGTGAGCTATGCATTTATACAAGTGGTTGACAAAGGAAAACCAGGCAAAGTAGCACAAGAAATTGGAAGGAGACCTAATTTTGCTGGTGTAGGGGTGGTTTTCCTCCAGTTGGGAGAGTAGAATGAGGCAGGAAGGACTTCAAAGAAGTCCCTTCTAAGCGAGGAATACCACGTGAGAAGAAGCACTGAAATGGGGCAGAAGAGAATGTGGAATGCATGCCGGGAGTCGTGCAAAGGTCAGCCAGGAGCCAGATTGAAGGGTGCCTGGACCAAGAGTCAGTGAGGTGGAGGATGAAGGGCCCGGGCACTTGTTCCTTAGGAAGCTTGCTCAGGCAGTGGTGTGAAAGATGAATTAGAATGCCCAGCCCGAGTTCTCATCAGCCAAAAATAAACTGAGGCAGAAGAGGACAGGGAGGCACCATCTCCTCTGGGGTGTTCCAGAAGTTGAGTTGTACAGCTGAAGATTAGGTCTGGTTCTTACAGAGGAGATTCTGTTCTCTTCCCTGGTGATAAGGGAGGAGAGTGGGAGCGGCACAGTAGCCGATTAAACAAAAATGCCCTTCCTGGTTGCCTCACTCGAAAATTCTCTGCACCAGAGCCAAGGTGTACCTGTCTGGGTATTTGAGGTGGCCTTGTGAATGTGTTACTATTCCCTCTCTCTCCTTGTTTCTTCAGCAAACACTTGACTTTAATCCTCTCAAAATAACCACTTCCATACAACTGCACCTGCGTCTCTCAGGGTTTTGCAAGACCCTTTATTTCCTTAAATGCTTGGGATGTTTTCTTCAAACTATTTGTCAGGGCATGATTTATAAAGGAAATACTTTGCTCCAGAATCTTATCCTGATCTGTTAAAAAAAAAAAAAAATGTGTATGATTGGAGATAAATATGACCATCTTATTAGTTTGGAGGAAGGAGCAACAGCATGGAAAAATGATTTAAAAGTTGATTTTCATTGTTGTTATTTAAAAAAAATATTAATTTTCTTTAACCGTCTGTAATTTGGCACAGCCAGTTATGTTAAATCAAAGTTATAACCAAATTGGCATACTCTTAACTGCTTAGTTGTGACTTTGCATTTCCCACCCCTCCTTTTCTTAAAGTGTCCTCTAATCAAATATCAAGTACTTGTCTCTTACTCTTTGCAATCTCTGGTATTTATCAGCATTGTACAACTCACTGGGAGAGTGAGGGGTGGGATAACACAAAGTCATGGAGGACTTCCAGGTTGTCATCTCCACCTGTTATAGATCTTCCTGTTTTTCTCCTTCCTTCTCTTCTCTCATTTCTTCTTTTTTAACAGTATAACCACAGGAAGTGCTTCTAACTCAGCTGCACTGGTGTTGCTGATTCTGCTAAGAAAGCCATTACTGACATTTTTTTTCTCTCCTTTCAAAGGTTTTACTTTGTCTTCAGAATTAGCATTCTTGACATACACAATGTACTTATTTCAGGTCTGAACTGCTCCTACAACTCTTGGGTCCCTTTTGAAAAGACTGATAGGACATTGGTGCTAATGCTATAACTTGCCTCTTTAATTCAGTAGCCATCTTTCTTCCTCCCTGCCTCAAACCCCTGAAGTTATGACATCTTTAATTTCACAGAGTTGTCCAGAATGTGCTATTCTACTTGGGTTAAGCATGGCATGAAAACTGGGTATAAATGCTTGTTGATTGACATCACTTTGCGGCTGTCTAAAAAATAATAAAAATAACGCAAAGCCAAAGAACTTGTAGCTTTTTTTTTTTTTAAAGCAGTAGCTGAAAGTAGTAGTGGGTAGGGTAAGTCCTGTCGATAACACTCAAAAGAGAGAGAAGATAGACTTTGTTTCTTCTTGCTGCTCTGTTTAACCATAGCCTTTGTCAGTAACTGTCAGCTTCGCTAATCCTTGAAGGTGTTGAATTTTTATTTTTTAGTTTCTCAGGTGCCTTGGATAACATCTCCCTTTTGTTTGGTGCACATAGTACACCCTAATTTCCAGCAGCTACTGAGTCACGCTAGATTTGAGCCAATGAAATGGCACTCCGAGGATAGAACATCACTTCTGTTCCTCTAGAAAACATCACAGCTATCAGTCAAGTGAAAATTTGATCTCTGATGAATCGATGCCTAAAAAATACTCATAGAACACTGGCCTTTGTTCACATCCTTGCCTTTATTCCCTTAAATTTAGAAAAATAAAAGTGGTAGGAAAGCCAGATGTTTCCACAAAATTCTCTTATAGGAGCAGTTTTAGCTTCTACCTAGAGTTAAAAAGCCATTTTTTCCTTTCAGAAACTAATAAATATTTGCTTTGGTCATGTTCTTCTTTATCTGCTATTTGTTAACAATTTTGCTCAAACTTAGCAATATGTAAGGTGCTATGGGAAAGGAAATGTGTGCAATAACATTTTTGAAGAGCTTACAAAATTAGCTAGAGTAAGAAGGCAGTGATTATGTAGCAAAACTTACTTGTGCAGATGAGTGTTATTCCCTTCATAGTTACTTTGAGAGGCTTTGCACTTATTCTAATGATGCTTTTAGTGCTTAAACTATTTTTTAACTCTCTTATTGAAATTCCTTGCAAATCTTATATAACATTGCTTTCATTAGCCTTAATTCTGGTAGATTTTTTTTTTTGAGAGTTCAAGTTTTTTTATTTTAAAATAATGTCATGTGGAACCAGCTGCAGTTGATATTTGATCCATACAAAGTATGGGAGGTAATGGGGGAGAGTATATTCCCTCCCTACCCCAAATTACCACTTATATTTATAACGGTTATATTGGTTCTAGGAATATTGTAAGCAGTGATGGCCTTAGAATAAGTCTTCCAAGATGACTATTTTTGGAAGAAAGTGAGCTGTATAATGTTTCCACGCAGTCTCATTTTTACTTCCCTTATACTCAAATAATTAAAGTAAAAGAAACCAGGTGGTGTAGTATAAGTATCATTTTGCAAGGAGTACTTTTTGTTAATCAGTCAACAAGCATTTAGAGGCAGTACCAGACCTGCTTTGTCCGAGACTTAAGTCTCTTTTCATACCCATAGATGCTCATCTCCAACATTGACTTGGGTCCTACTATTTTGGACATCGCGGGATATGACCTGAACAAGACCCAGATGGATGGAAGGTCCCTGTTGCCCCTGTTGGTAAGTTTATCATTTCCATGAGAGTGATGGTGAATACAGAATAATTAATCTCCAGCCCTTTTTTTCCCTGCCTATATTTTCTTTCCTAAAAGTTACTATGGTAAAGCTGCACAGATAATTTTAACTTGCCTCTCTTTACAACAGATAGAAAAGTTGTAGAGCCATGTATGTTCTCTGACTTCAGTATTTCAGAGAACTAAGATTTCATTGGACGGGTACTTTCTTCCAAATGCAGCCTCCTCAGTGTCGATAGATTAGATGGTCCTTGTATTGCTGTGTCCACCCTTCTGGTGATGAACCTTTCAGAATTTAATGGATTTGAACACTAGACAGCTTCTTTGCCAGGGCTTTAGTCAGCATTTTGCTTCCATGCCATAATAATAACTGATGTTCAGCTTTGAGATTTTCAAAGTGCTTTTCATTATCCCAACCATTAGAAGAGGATTTAAGTGTGGGTTGCTTTTAATAATAGCTTATTATAAGAGCTGTCACTTATATGGTGATTTAAGGTTTATAGATCACTTTACAAATATTATCTCATTTGATCCTCACAGCTGCCCTAGTAGGTAGGTACTGTTATATCCGTTTTATAGATAAAGAAACTGAGACAGGTGGAGGTTAAGTGACTGGTCCACTGTCACCCAGCAGCTCTCTCCATTGTACTGTTTAGCTTCTTCCATTTTAATTTGTTAGCCACAATGCCATAATATTCCTAACCTTCCTTAAGGGTTTAGGGGCAACATAGTGTGGTAGGTAGACTGCTGAACTTAGAGACAAGGCTTCAGAGCTGATCTAACCCTTAGCGCTTGAGTGACCTTGGGCAAGTCATTTAACCTCTTTGTGACTCAGACAATTCCATGGCCCTTACCCATGAAAGGCATAGACAGGTTGTCGTTTGCCTTGGTGGAGGCAAGTGTCTGCTCTTAAATCATAGATCCTTTTGTATTTGTGTATCCTGTAAAGGTGAGGTTCCCTATAAGTCAGGGACATATGTTATTTCTTTAGGGATCTGGAAAAGAAACCAGACTTGAGTGTATAGAGGGGTCTGAGGTATCAATTCCTACCTTGTACTCTTTATTCTTCTGGTCCTGAAGCCAGATTGAGTTGGGAGGTGCCTCAGAGTCTGCAGTAAATGAGATAATAATTGTAAAGCACTTAGCACAGTGCCTGGCACATGGTAAGCATTATATAAATATTATTATTCTTACTCCTGCCTGTATATAGATGAACGGTATTCCTGCCTCGGAGGATAGAGGGCCCTATGATTTCCCAGTCACCTATTCTACTTTTGAGCAGCCTTAATTGTTAGGAAAGCCTCTCCCCAACCCCCCATCAGGCCCGGGTCTACGTCAACTGCGCCTTCCACTTTTTGTTTATGCCCCTGCCCTTGGGATCCAGAAGAACAGCCCATGACCAAGGGACTCAACTTCCATTAGGCCTCAGAGTTTCTAGTATGGCCTCTGGAGTGGTTGCAGACCCAGGACCTTCGCTGACCACCCCAGCTGCAAGGGAATGGTCCAGCTTCCTCTGTTACCTCCTCAGAGTTTTTAGGCTTTTTACAAAGCTTTCATCCCGGCAGCCAGACAAGGTAAGTAGTTCAGGAAGCATCAGCATTGTGCTTCTGAGGGATCCGAGACTTGATTCCATGTCTATCAGTATCATCTCCGAGTGAACAAGGAAAGAGGCACAGTAGACACCCCTTGTTTAATTCACTTGGCTGGGCTTTGTTAAATGTGAAGGCGTTTACATACGCTTTTCCTCCTTGTGCTCCTTTTTTCTTTAACTTTGGAAAATGTTATTAATAATTTCTCCTTAAAAATGTCTTTAAATGCTTTTTATTTGTGTAGTGCTCTGATTTTTCTTCCTCATTTGTTACCTCTCCCCCAAACATATGGTAAGTCCCTTGAAGGAAGGTACCCCATATTGTGGTTGTTGGCATGCCCCAGATCATTTATAATAGCCACTTGGCAAATATTTTGATGCGTTCTAGTGTAGCCTTTGCCTTTGTGACCTTGTTCTGTAGCCTTACACCAGTCCCTCAACCTCTGTACTTCCTTGCGTATTCCTGTGACAGGAAAGGAATAGTTTCTGACATCCGGGGGGAGTTGCTATTAAACGTTGAAGGTGCAAGATGGCTACATGAATGCCAGGACTGCTCAGTCATCTTTATGTTGCTCTACTGAGCTCTCAGTCCGTGTTGCCAACTGCCTGTTGGACATTTACACACTGGACGTCCTATAGGTTTCCCAGTCTTGGTGTGATAAAACCCACCCCTTTTCCTGATTTGCTTACTGCCTAGGG
Organism: Vombatus ursinus; assembly: GCF_900497805.2. Taxonomy (NCBI): domain Eukaryota; kingdom Metazoa; phylum Chordata; class Mammalia; order Diprotodontia; family Vombatidae; genus Vombatus; species Vombatus ursinus. Next base: position 5,102,665 of record NW_020950098.1, read on the forward strand.
TACCACTATCCTTCAAGTTACCCACGTTTTCAGCTCAGCGTCATTCTCACTCGGTTTGCATCTCCAGTCACTTGCCCAGGTCTTGTCAGTTATGCCCCCATAGGATCTGATGTCCATCCCTCTGTCTCTCTCCTCACAGCCGGTGCTCCACCTCAGGGTCTCAGTCTTTCACCTAAACTACTGTCACCTCCTAATTGGTCTCCCTGCTTCCATTCTTTCCACTCTAAACTATCCTCTGTGGTCAGCTACTGGTACTTTGGCTGCCGCTGAGGCTGTCACTACTCAAACACCAGCGACTCCCAGTTATCTCTAGTCAAATATAAAGCTTCTCTGGCTTTAACAAAAGCCCTTCCTAACCCTTGCAAACTAACTTTCCAGTCTTGCCCTCCTTCATGTACTCTATGGGTTAGTTAAATTGGATTTCTTGCTCTTTGTTCATACACCGTTTCATCTCTCCCTTTTCACTGGCTTTCCTTCCTGCCTGGAATGCACTCATCCCTCGCCTCTGCTGCTTAAAATTTCTAGTTTACTTTGAAGCTCAGCTTAATCAGCACCTTCTGGAGGCTTTTCTTAATTTCTTTCCCCAACTGCTCCTTTCCCTCCCCCTCCAAAAAAAAAATCACTCTATATCTTCTTTGTATTTTGCATGCACTCGTCTTTACTTATTTACTGTGATGTAAGCTCCTTGAGATCGAGGACTGTTTCATTTTTGTCTGTTTCCCTGTTGCATAGCACTGTGCCTAGCATGTCGTGATTACTTAAATGCTTGCATTACCTTTTTTGTTTTGTGGTTTTGTTTTGTTTTTTTCCTAATGTGCCTTCAAATTTAGTAATTAGAAATTGAGACCAATTAGTCTGGGGTCCAAGAGTAATTTTCTCCAGTTGGGTAAGTAAGTTTCTTTTCCATGCTGGACATTGATTAACAGAAAAAACACTGTTTCCTTTTTAGAGAGGGACCAATAATTTGACTTGGAGATCGGATGTCCTGGTGGAATATCAAGGAGAAGGTTATAATGGTACCGACCCAACTTGTCCTGCTTTGGGCCCTGGAGTCAGTGTAAGCAGAGGCAGCTTCACTTTTTCCCCCTTTTGTGTAATTTGAGTTTTGTTACAAGTCATTACTGTCCTAGAAATGTCCCCAGCTAAAACCTTTGATCTTAAATTCCAGTCTCCTGTTCTGTGCCACAGGATTCTTGGAGAATGTAGAAATGTGATTTTTACTAGTCCTATGTACACATCAAGGAAGCATTTAGTGGTGCTTCCCCATCCCGTCCCCTTCCTCTCCCTTCTCCCATCCCCCAGTAATAGTGAGGGGCTGATCTGTCCACAATTAAAGAGTGTCCCTTATATCTGAAGGCTGACCTTTGTGAAAGAGCTGAGAGTAGGCATGTCATAGCCATTGTACAGAGAACCCAAATGGGGCTTAAACCTGTAACCTTACTTTGGCGATAGGCCCTAATCAGTCAGGCCCTATTAGCTATCCCTTGCAAGTAATTGGTGGTGGCATCCAGTCATCTAAAAGAGAAAAGCGTTTGGAGAATAAAACATCTTCTGCCTTAGACTATGGTGTTGACTCTGAAAAGTTTTTTTAAGAAATCAATTCCTTCTTCCCATTTATTATAAAATCCTTTATTTAAATTACAAAGGATTTAGAATAGCTAGCACTCCCACCTCCCAATGAGGGAGAAAGAATATGTGTAGTAAAAATTTAGACTAGCAATTTGGGCATCTGGTAGTATCAACTTTCTGCCTCTCCAGCCTTTTTTGAGAATTGCTGCTGTTGATTGTTGCACTAAACACAAACTCCCTGTCCCCGTGGAGAATTCTAGTAACCAGCATCGCTGCCACTTTAGCAGTAGCCTTGGGAATGATATGTAGACTGCTAGACATCTGTCACTGTGAGCGAAATGGTCTTCATTGTTTTTATTTTTAATCTTGCGACAGCAATGTTTTCCGGACTGTGTGTGTGAAGATGCTTATAACAACACATATGCTTGTGTGAGGACGATGTCAAAGTCATGGAATTTGCAGTATTGTGAATTTGATGATCAAGAGGTGAGGCTCACTTGTCCCCACCCCCAGTTTTATCTTTTTGCCAGTGCAGTGTTCTCTGAGACTCGGCCCTGCATCTGCTGTTGAGTAATTCCGTGGATAGCGTGGAGACTTGGCGTTCTTTAGCATAAGTCAGCATGACCAGAAAGATCCAGGATGTTAACTTTTTATAAACTCATTCCTACAGCCGTGTTCTCCATGACAGGGTCTTTTGTCACCAGCCTAAATGAGGGGAGACCTCATTCTAGTTGAGACTACCTCAAGAGTGGTGACGTAGCATAACGAAGAGAGAGCTAATGCCAGAGCCAGAAAGACCTGGGTTCGAATCCTACTTCTGACACAAATTGTGTGACTGAACCTCTTGGCACCCCAGGCAGCTCTAAAACTGAGATAGAGAGAAGGTGCCAGCTTACATTAGTAGAAGGAGTTTACTCATCCGCAGAGTCACAGGTCCCATCCCTTCCTTTATTCTTCTGAGTAGGAGAATAACTGAAACCTACCAGTGTTTGTCTTGCTAGGAAAATTCCCTCTCATGTTATTACTGTTATGCCATCATTAGGGTGAAGGTGGAGGGCTTCATCTCCATTCTTTGGGATGAAGGGATATTTTTAGCAGACATTAATTGGTACAAATCCCGTAAAAATTATTTTCCATGAGTAGTTGCTTGTTAGGGTTGTGCTATCCTCCAAAGTCAGGATAAGAATTTATCCTATTTTATCACGACACGTTGATAAATAAAGTCGAGTTTTGACCAGTATTGATCATATACCTCTCAGCTATTGTTCCATCTACAAACCTGTTGAGAATTACATTGTCTGGATTTGGGTTGTGTACCTAAAATATACAGAAGGAAAATATACACACTGGAAGGAAACCATACAAAATTACTATACAACATACTTACCGTGGGTTTTGGATAGCTGTATGATACATGTGGTACAGATCAAGTAGGTGACCACTGATGAATTCTCAAACCTACATCCTCACAGGAGTAGACTCAACCATCACCTTGTACAAAAACGTCTAGAGGTGAGGTGAGCCAAATTCAGTCGAAGCATGATAAACCACATGGGTAGCTTACTGGGAAGCAGAGGCCGACCCAGCTGAGGGTATTCTTGCTTTAGTCTGGTAGTAGCTACAGAAAACCAACGTGGAGGAGTCAGCTGCCACAGCATCAAACATAAGTTAACCTCAGGTTGGGGGAAATGTGATTTTCGTTTCTGTTTCTGTTTTTGTTTTTTTTCTTTAACTCCGTACCTTAAATATATGCATCATAATGAATAATTTTAGAGATGATCAGCCTAAATATGTTGATAATTATAATTCATGTAAGTAGCACCTTAGCCAAATTGACTTGGTGTAAGCCATCATATCTGAACAGTTCTGGTAATTTTCTAGCTATATTACTTGTGAATAAGACATCTCCTTTTAGCATTTTTTAAGTGTTTAGTATTTTTTTCCAATTCTCTCACACCCAATTTCATAGGTGTTTGTAGAAGTCTATAATCTGACTGCTGACCCACATCAGATTGACAACATTGCTAAAACTATAGATCCCGAGCTCTTAGGGAAGATGAATTATCGGTTAATGATGTTACAGTCTTGTTCTGGACCGACGTGCCGTACACCAGGAATTTTTGATCCAGGGTAAGTTTTCCTCCTCTTGCAATCGGTTGTAAAATAAATCCTTGGTAAACTTGGTGGCCTTAATAGAAGGCCTGGCTATTCACCATTTTTTGCTGCAAGTGGAACTATACAAAGCCGCATAAAGAAGTAGGACGCTGAACTGGGAGTAAAGCCTGGAGTCAAGACCTAGCTCTGTCAGTTCCTTTTCAGCTGATCAGGGTTGATTATCTGTTATTTATCTGTCAGATTTGCTTGAGAAAAGAAGATATCTGAAAGGCTATCACTGAAGTGTTACATATAAGATTATTGTGTCATTGCCAGCATTATACACGTCTTCTATCATTGAGCAAAACGAGCCTTTTTATCGTCTTTTTTTCTTCAAATGCCACACCTCATATAGTTTGCATATCATAGTAAGAACTTGGAGACCTTTCTTGAGCATTGTGAGGAGTCTAGATATTACTCCTGTACTGTTGGATGAGTGGGTAGGCAGGTGCTTCAGAAAAATGACAACAAGGGTCTAGAATTGGTGGAAGAAAGAAGGCTGTGTTACATTTAGGTAATTGCTTGATGCTTTAAATGAACCTGACCTGCAAGTGGGCCTGACCCTGTCTTTTCACCACTAGTGTTCTCCTAGTGATGATGTTTTATTACAGGCCGTAGTGTCACAATCTCCAAAGAGCAAAGGAGAGACTTCTGGTGGACACATGTAGACTGCAGCATGTTTACCAACTGACTTGCATACAGTAATTGGTGGCATTAGAAAAACAGGGAAGTGTATGAACTGAAAATTATATGAACTGGTCATATAGCTAGAGTAAAAGTTAGTAGATGGATAGACCTGTACTAGAGATAGCCATACATTGATAAAGAACTTAGATGAAAATGTTCAGGTGGTGCACCAGCTAAGATTTATACTGGGAGTCCGGAAGACCCGAGTCCAAATCCTCCTGTAGATATTTCCTAGCTATATAACCCCGGGCAAGGCACTTAACCTCTGCCTGCTTTCACTGGTGGTTTATTGAAATAGTACATACATCTCTTATACTGAGAGTGAGATGTCAAGAAAAGATTAAAGCTGAGGCCCACGTGAGTGCTTTTTAATCCATTATAGATGATGCTGCTGCTTGCCAGCTAAACTCACATCTCTTAAATTGCTCTTGGCCTTTATGACTCTTTGTTCAGTGGTGCCTGGTACATTGGCATGTGTGATATAGGTGAGTTTCTACCTTTTTTCCTTACTAATTGGGAGTTCAGAAACTTGGTGCTCTTGAAGTTATTTGAATCCAAATAAATAGTCAGAGAACTTCACCAGCCTCACTCTGTATTCTAAGCCAGTATGCTTTATAGAATCAGAACATTAGAGCTTGTGTTCTCTTTGGAAGTAATCTAGTACAACATTCTCCTTTTGTAGATGAGAAAATATTCAGCAGCAGTGAAGCAGTTTGCCCAAGATCATCCAAGCTAAAGGCTAAACAAGGACTAGAACCCAGATTAGGGTTGGAGGGGTGATATTGTAAAATATTGAAAGATGAGTCACACCTGAGCCCAAAGACTTCTTGCTATATTAAATGTCCACTTCGTATTTCCGAAACACTCGTATTTATATACTGCTTTACGAGGTTTGCAGAAAGTTTGCTTTATAATCCTTGTCAACTTAATGACCTTGAAACCGATGCCATCTTGCTGCTAAAATGGCAAGTGTGAAGGAGAAGGTTGCCTGAGTTATGCACCTATATCCCTGAAGTAATGAAATAACCAGAGAGAGAGAAGGCCCCAAAGGTAATGGGTAGGTCTTCTGTGAAGGATTTTCAGAAAGACATGGATAAGAATGGAATGGGATAAGTCATGGATGACCTGTGTTCTGCACCCCTGGAGGAAATGCATACATGAAGAAAGGTCACTCAAATCCATTCTTTTATTGCATAAGGGATTTTGACTTTAAATTGTCTCATTTTATCACATGATACTTCTGTAGCAGACCATATTTTACTTCAAATTTTTATGAACGATTTTGACAGTTTAGACTTTCAGGAGTGGGGAGCCTGCAGGCTCAAGGCCACACATGGCCTTCTGGATCCTTGGGTGTGGCCTTTTGCCTGAGTCTGAGTCTGAGTTTTACAGAACAAACCCTTTTATTAAGGGGATTTGGTCTGTGAAGTTTGGATTCAGTCAGAAGGCCTCACCCAAGGACCTGAAAGGCTACTTGTGACCTTGAGGCGAAAGGTTCCCCCACCTCTGCTAGGTAACTGTATATCAAGTCACTAGAGACTGGATTGAAACTTTACTCTCTATTTTTCTGCTCTTGGTCCTTTGTGCACAGACCAATTAAGTGGAAATGCAGCTATAGAAACTTTCCTTTCATTAGGAAGCTCAGACCTCCGCAGAGTAAGCATAACTTTCCCCTGATTTGCAGCTTTCCAATAATTTTCATTCTGAGCATAGCAGCCATTTATTGAGCCAGATAAACAGCTGCATGTCTGCAGCAATGAATGCTTTGGAAGCAAATAATTTTTTCCTGGACACTTGCCTCTCTCAGCATTTCAGCAGCTGCGATGGTACAAAAATCTTGTATAGAGAACTCTAGAAATCTAACTCTTTGCAATAAAGTCACCAGACCTCCAACCATTCCATTATTGCTCTCATGCACACTTGCTCACCCAACTCTGTTATTTCAGAAGCATCACCTAGCCTAGACCTATAGTGATGATCAAGGGGGTACCTGTTCTTAATTTTCTTATGTCCCAAATAGCATCAGGTAACTCATCTTCTGGGAGCACCATCCCTCATTTCAGGTCCCTAGCATCATACATTGTAAATCTCTATTTTGTAGCTCAGAAATCCTAAAAAGTAACAGATCTACATTGGAAGTACAGAATTCAGTGAGTGGCAAAGGGTCACAACTAGTGTGACTCTTGTTTCATAGGTAAAGAAACAAGACACAAAAAATAAAAAAAATGACTTTCCCATGGTCATAGTTGTCAGTCCATTGTGGGTCTCCTGAAACCTGAATGTGTTCTCTCCCCTATGTTATGTTGAGGGTTTTTTAAGAGGACACTTTATAAGAATCTTACAATGGTTCAGATGTCTGACTTTATGGTGTTAAGGCTATGCCTGAAATTTTTCTGAGGATCTGATTTTTTCATTTCACAGAATGGGCTTATAGGATTTTCTGAAATAAGACTGAAAACTAATGTTCCCAAAGCATTTATTATATATGTCATATCTTACATGTCTTCTCATCACATTTATTCCTAAAATGCTCTCCCCTCACAGTCCTTCACCTCCTGAAAAACCCATCCTTAGGCTTACTGTCATTTCTGATTTGTTTCTTTTATCTGCATCCTCTCAGCAAATCATATACAGCTTATGTTGTTTTTTGATAATGCATTGCCTTGCAGGTTTCATGAGATCTTGCTGGTGTCGAGGAGTTGGTCCTCTTAGATTAGTTACCTATCCAAGTCAAGGACTGTTTTTCTCCTGTCTTCTTCCAATGGCACATATTATTGTCTCCTCCAAGTAGAAAGAAAATTCTTAATGGTAACTAACTAGAGTTGATACAGTCTTCCTTTGTTTTTTTTTTTTCTTTCCTCTATCTTCATTCAGGTATAGGTTTGACCCACGTCTCATGTTCAGCAATCATGGTGGCAGTATCAGGACTCGAAGGTTTTTAAAACCATCTCTGTAGTAACTTTTCCTAGACTATGCAGTTGGATTCCTGCACTTCTCTCTGGAGTGACTATAGTAGGTCTCTCTAAATCGTCGAGACCATGCCTGGAGGAGCTTCTGGACTGACTTCTCATTTTAAATCCTATTTGGAAAAAACCTAATCAGCTGACTTCCTTGTGCAATATGTTTTAAAAACTGTGAACTCCAATTCCCACCACAGTCAGAGGTGGCCAACCTGTGTTCCATTTACTCAGCATTTTGAGGTTTTTGTATACTTTTATGAACCCAGAGTTCTTGGTGATGACCTGAGGTTCTGTCTCTGAATAACAACTGAAAAATGAGTTTACAAATGAGTTTAGATAAATATTTCAATTTTTTGCCCTTATTGGTACAAAAGTTAACCTGCCCATCCCTCTTACAGTATTTCATATTTTTAGATTTTTGTTATCAGTAATGCCAACAAAAATTCTAATCGCCATAACATGACTCATGATCTGAATTGAACAAGTGCCATAGTCTTTCGACTATAAGCAATGTCACTAACTCTCATGAGCATGACAGCATCCCAGACTTCATAGATTAGTTCTTTCCTGTCTTTTGGGGTTTTTTTGTTTTTTTAATTCTGGACTGATCCTTTAGACTTCCTCCCCAGAAAAGCAGATTATCTTAATTCAGCAGCAAACTTTCATTCAAAAAAACAAAAGCAAAACAACTAATTCCACATAGCTGGTATTTTAAAGGTGATCTCTCTTGAGCTGCTGGTAAGTAAAATAAGTGCTGCTATGTGGTTATGATTAACAGTCCCTGATGGTCCCCAGAAACAGCTGTTTTCCCCAGAAAGAAATGAGTGTCGTCCTTCCTGTGATAATGAGAAGTGACACATGATTGGGCGCTAATGTGAGCACCTGCTAGAGGAAGCTTAGTCTTAGGTTGACAGATTAGAGTACTACACTAGCCTTTCCACTAAATACCTGTCAAGTAGCTTGGTTCTTAAGCCAGTCCTGACTTTTTGTTTGACTCCTCTGTGCCATTTTGCAGGCAAAGCCATTTTTTCACTTCTTACGAGAAACCAAGTGCGTTCCCGTTGCCCATCTTCCTCTTCCTCCTCCAGTGATTGACTGGAGAGTATAACTGATCCTGCCCCTTTCCTCTCTGAAATCATCAAATACTTTAGAATTGTAAGAGGCTTCTGAAGTTTAACCCTTGTTGGTATATTGGAGGAAGACTAACATTTTAGCCTGTCTCACTGTTGAGAAAAACTAACAGTTATGTTTCCCACCTTGAGGGATCTTAACACCATGCAGTAGTGACATCTAACTTACATACTTTTTAAAATAGAAAACCTGTTTATAGAAGGGCAGGCAGAGGGAATACGTGGTTTGTAATGGACTGATTTGTCTCAGGCAAAAAAAAAAGAAAGATTTTTAGCTTTATTTAGGGTTGTAATGAAGCTTTAAGTGTCTTGTTTTTTCACCAGTAGTCAGATAGCAATTCTGGGTTAATAGGCATGGGATTTATTCTTTTACATGATTCCTATTTCATGTGGTATTCTTGATTTAGATATGTAATTCAGATTAACCTCTGCAAGTTATACCTGTGGAAAAACCCATAGCAACATGAAGAGATGTATAGTTAGTGTTGAGAAGCCATTATTAAAATTGAAATGGCATAAGACAAAGCCACCATGTCTCGTATGGGAGTTGACTTTTTTGCTTCTTTACGTTGTGTGATTCTTTACAAGGGTGAAATAGTATGTTAGCAAACTGATTCTCATCTAACATAGTATACTTACTGATAAAAATAAATACTACCATTTTTCCTGAGTAAAGAGAAATGTATTTTCCCATTTAGTCATTGAGAAAATCCCCTTACTCAAGTTTGCACACAAAATCACACAAAACACGAAAAACTGAATAAAGCCAACTGCCTAGGGTGTTACTGCCCCATTCCCTCTAAATGTTCAAATGATGGTTGGAGGAAGCTCAGTGGCTTCTTTATCTTCTCCATCTCCCAAGTCTTGTTAAGTGGTTTTCATCCTTTGTAAAAATTGTGCAGAGGAATCATTATTTTGTTGTTTGGGATTGGGTGTTTTATGGGTGGTTTTGTTTTGTTTTGTTTTTGGTCATATTGACAGTTCTAAAACCTGGTGCCATCTCCAGGGAAAAAATAGATTTGATCTCTCACAGGTGGTTATTCTCCCCTACTTGTTGACCCTCCATGTTGTGGCTGGAGTCTGTGCTACTTTTTCTGAAGATGACCATGTCCTGTCTGCACTTTTTATTACACAAGAGCCATGTAACTGTTAAGATGGAGAGAGGCCTTGCCTTATGAACCTTCCTTTAGGAAGCTGTCTTTCACAGAACTTCAAGTCATCTGTCAGATTCAGACACTTAACAAGTTCACTTAAGACAACAAAACAGCAGATTTTGAAGTCATGAGAGAATCTTGGCAGTGTGTGTGTTACCTAGCACATAAAAAACAAATTTAACTTCTTTCAATGGTACATTATAACTTGTCAAATTTTAGGGTTGGGACCTTTATGGGGGAAGGGGGGGGAGGCATCCCAGATCTATATCAGGAGAAGACTAAGGCTTTAACACCACTTTACCAGAATTTACACTGGAAGGCTGTCTCAGTTAACTGAACAACCAAAGCAGATGTTGTTTTTTTGTACTTTGGTTATAAAGCTACTGAGGTACAGCCATGTTGTTTGAATTTTTGTCTTGTTAACCGTACCCCTGCTTCGTTGTATCATTTCATATGGTTTAGAAAGTGCCCTTCCAAGGACCCTGTTCACTGCTGCACTTTTCAATGAATTAAACTGTGTCTAATTGAAAATGTCACCTTGTTTTGTGTGTTTTATTCTGTTACACTAGAATACAGAGTGATGAATGCTAAAACCATGCTCTGGTTTAGGAGACGTGTATTTTTGTATAAATGGGGAACTCTTCTTTATCTGAGGCTTTCTAGAAAATCCTGTCAAAAGGCAACACCCATTGTGCCTTGAATTGACTTTTCCTATAATGGTTTTTTTTTCCTATGAGACTACTGTCCACTTCAATTATAGGCAGCAATAAATCTAGCTGAGAAATGGTGCCAATAACAGAAGTCCATGCCTAACCAAATGTTAACATAGTACATTTGATAGGAAAAGATAGCCCACTTTGCAGCATGTACACGGAGGGTTGCAATTCACCGAGGGCCAATTGTTAACCAGACTTGTCAGATTGAATTTTACTACTTGCTTTGATCTCATTAGTGTTACCGTAGTCAAAATAGCATGTATATGGTGCTTTAAGGTTCTCACTTGATCATGTCACTCAGCCCTCACAGGTGCTAGCTATTTTCATTCCTCATTTTACCAGTGGGGAAACAGGCTGAGGGGGTTGTGACTTGCCCAGGGTCACGTATCTATTGTGTGACTTGGATAGCTTCTGCATGTTATACCTGTGGAAAAACCCATAGCAACATGAAGAGATGTATAGTTAGTGTTGAGAAGCCATTCTTAACATTGAAATGGCATAATTGAATTCTAGCCTTCCTCTTCCAGTCCAGCAATGTCCACTGTGCCATCTAGCTGCCTAGACAGGTAAATATTAAGTTGTAAATTTTGATTTTAATATCCAACTCTGAGGGTGAACTAGTATCTGGATTTTGTCTAGTACATAATAGCTCAAAAGAAATTAATATATTGAAGTTCCATATAGGGAAATGGTGTGAAGTGACATTTTCTGATTACTTGTAATTTTCATACTCAAAAGTAATGACTATTAAGAATGATACTTTGGTTCCATTCAAGTCTCCAAAGGTTTAAGTGGTGGAAATACAAAGATGAACAGTGAGGATTCAGAGCCAAACGAACCTTGAGAAAGGCATGGAGAGAAGAGTCCAAATGAGTGAAGATTGCTGTGTAGTGTGAGGGCCCAGTTGAGTCTAAATAGGTTAGCATAGATTTGTAATGGACTGAGTCACCACAAGAAGATTGAGACTGGATATAATGAAGAGAGAGGTCAATACAGCCTTAATAGATTGGACACAAGAAATCAACGGACATTGTTAGGGTGAAAAAAGTATTTCTTCGAAGAAGGCAGGAAACGTAGAGTTGTGGTCAGATGGCAGGAAGTTCGGGGTTCAGGATCTAGGGTGTGGAGCAATTTCGAGTGATGGTGAAGACTAAGATGTGACCGTCCTAGTAGATGACTGAAGTGTAGTAGAGGTCAGAGCAGTTGAAAAATTCAGCAGTCTGATGACAGGGTGATAGAAAAATGGATAGCAAAGTCTCTGAAGTGTCAGGCTGTAGACAAGGCAACAGCCAGGTGCCCCAAAGCGGAAAAGGACGGTGGCAGTGGATGTAGATGGCTGTTTTGAGGACTATGGCTGAGAAAGGAAGAGTTTATATAGGACAATAGCTTAAGGGGATGATAGGCTTTCATGAAGGTTTGTGGTAGGGTTTTTTTTTTAATAAATTTTTATTGGTCTGTGATTTTAGGTTTGGGTTTGGTTTTTTTTTTCCTTTAACATCATCATAGTTTTTCCCAGTATCTTTTCCCTTGCCTCTCAGGGAGCCATCCCATAGAACAAATAGTTATTTGGTTTTTTTTGCCTTTGTAGTGTTTTATTTTTTTCCCCCAGTTACACGTCAAGAAAATTTTTTAGCATTTTTTTTTTTGATGAGGTAATTGGGGTTAAGTGACTTGCCCGGAGTCACACAGCTAGTGAGTATTATGTATCTGAGGTCGGATTTGAACTCGGGTCCTCCTGACTCCAGGGCCAGTACTGTATCCCCTGCACCACCTAGCTGTCCTAGCATTTATTTTTAAAAGATTTTGAGTTTCAAATTTTTCTTCTTCCCTCTTTCCCCTCCCCTCTTCTGAAAATGATAGGCAGTTTGATATAGTTTATACATATACTATGATGTAAAAATATTTTCATATTAGTCACAGTTGTGAAGGAAGAAACAGATTGAAAGGAAAAAAAACTCACAAGATTAAAGTGACAAAAAAATATGCTTCGATCTGCATTCAGAGTCCATCAGTTCTTTATCTTAATATGGATAGCATTTTCCTTCAAGAGTCCTTTGTACTTAGATCATTGTGTTGCTGAGAAGAGCTAAGTCATTCATAGTTGATCATCACACAATGTTGCTGATACTGTGTACAATGTTTTCCTGGTTCCTGTTAACACTTTGCATCAGTTCACACAAGTTTTTCCAGGATTTTCTGAAATTGCATGTTCATTTCTTACTGCACAATAGTATTCCATTACACTCATATACCACAGCTTGTTCAGTCATTCCCCAATTGATGGGCATCCCCTCAATTTCCAGTATTTTGCCACCACGAAAAGGGCTGCTATAAATATTTCTGCACATGTAGGTCCTTTTCCCTTTTTATGATTTCTTTGGGATACAGACCTAGTGGTATTGCTGGATCAAAGGGTATGCAGTTTGGTTGCCCTTTGAGCATAGTTCCAAATTGCTTTCCAGAATGGTTGGATGAGTTCACAACTCCACCAATAGTGTATCAATGTCCCAGTTTTCCCACATCCTCTCCAACATGTATCGTTTTCCATTTTTTATCATATCAGCCAATCGGATACGTGTGAGGTGGTATCTTAGATGTTTTAATTTGTATTTCTCTAATCAAAAGTGATTTAAAGCACTTCATATGCTTATAGATAGCTTTGATTTCTTCATCTGAAAACTGCCTATTCATATCCTTTAATCATCTGTCAGTTGGGGAATGGCTTGTAAATAAATAGTATTTTTTAAGGCCAAAAAAAAAAAAGGAAAAAAATTAGGACAATCAATCAATACATTGAAAAAGTCAAAAAATAGGCAATATGCAACACTTGTGGACTAGCCTACTCTGCGAAGGGTAGGGAGGGTCTTCATATCTCTGCTTTCAAGCCATGCTAATTCTTTATAATTTTGCAATTTTAATTGTGTTTGTGGTTTATAATTTTGCAAATTTAATTGTGTTTGTGGTTCTTTCCATTTACGTTGTTGTAGTTGAGTATGTTGTTTTCTTGGCTTGCCTCACTCTATGACAGTTCATGTAGATTTTTCCATGCTTCTCTGTATGCATCACAGATGGAATTTCTTATAGCACAGTAATATTCCATTATGTTCATGTATCACGATGTTTAGCCATTCCCCAATAGATGGGTATCTACTTTGTTTCCAATTCTTTACTATCATAAAAAGTATTGCTATAAATATTTTGATGTCTATGGGGATATTGGATTCCGTTTTTTGTTTTTGATTTTTTTTTTCAGTGAAATAGGAGGCTAGCTAAGAGTAAGAGAGGTATGGGAAGCTTAAGGAGGGTAAGAGGTTTGAAACAGCTTCTTCTGGTGATTAGATCAGTTAGGAAGGAATAAGGAGACTGCCTTGCTGCAGTGAGGGTGTGAAGGTGATTAGTTAAGATGAATTTGTAATGTCTGCATGATTATGAGACATCTTCCAGTTGTTCACACGAATAGGAGTAGAGAAGGCAGATAGATGGTGGAAGTAACCTCCTGCTGAAGCTTGGCAAGAGATATATGGTAATAGGACATGGGGGCAGGGGATTTGAGAGTAAAGGACAGTGTAGAATTAAAGAGTGAGGAGAGAGGAAATGCAGGCCCCAAATGTAAATTGCTTTTGCAAGGAGTTTAACTGAGAAGAGGAAGTGATAGAGGGCATTTCAGAGTTTTGTGACAGTTTTTTGTTGTTGTTTGTTTTAAGAATGGAGACTTAAGCAAGTTTCTGTATAGGCAGCAGGGAAGAAACAAGTAGAGAGAGATTAAGAATCATAAAGGTTGGGTAATAGAGGAAGCAATTACTGAAGAAGGGAGGAGATAGGATTAAGGGTTAAGAGGGGTTGACCTTGGTAAGGAGAAGGGTTTCCTCTTTATTAGAGACTATAAGAAGAAAGAATGAGGGTTGATATCCTGGATGATAAGATATAGAGAAGGGGAGAAAGGAAGCTCAAAGCAAATAATTTCTATGTTCTCAGTAAAATAAAGAGTTGAGGTCTTCACTTAAGAATGGGGAGATAGGGTACCCCAGTAGGTTTCATGGGAGAAGAGAAAGTGTGGAACAGCCACTGGCGAGTGGGATAGAAGAATTGATTAGGGAGAAGTAAAAAGATTGCCTCATAGCTATGAAGACCCAGTTGAGATTAGATAGCATAAATTCACAGGAAATGCAATCAGCATGATTATGTGACTTTTTTTCACCACCACTTAAGTAGGAGTGCATTTTAGCAGGGCAGGGTTACAATAGGACTGGGGGAAAGGGGTTTTAAAGCAGAATACAGTATAAAGCTGAACTGTTTATAGGCTCAAGAACAGGAAGGGAGAAAAGTGAAGTCAGCAGAGGTGATGGCCTGGGAGAACACTGAGGGGTGGAGAGATTCAAGGTCGCTATGAAAATAACAGGTTTAGGAGGAGTGAGGAAGAGAAAGAGATGGAATGATGGTCAGTTATGGTCATATAGAAGAATTTCAAAATTCTTGATCATGCTAGTGGAATGCTTGTAAGCAATGGTAAGATGCAGAAGGCTGGGGGGGCAGCGAGGTGGCGCAGTGGATAGAGCACCGGCCCTGAAGTCAGGAGGACCTGAGTTCAAATCCGGCCTCAGACCAAACACTTGACACTTACTAGCTGTGTGACCCTGGGCAAGTCACTTAACCCCAATTGCCTTAAAAAAAAAAAAAAAAAGATGAAGAAGGGTGTAGCTGTCCCAAAGTATGGCTGAAGTGGAGTGAAGGTATTGAGAGCTGAGGAGACTGATGGCCAGTGTTTGAGAAAATATGTATGATGAGGACATGGTATGTTCCAAGCAAATCAAACCTTCACCACCGCCTCAACAACCACTTCTAATGTTGAAAAGCCAGGATCCTAAGTTCTAGAGCCCTGAGAATAGCAATTCTGACCCCACTGTGGCCCTGCTTCCAGCCCAACTTAGCCCCACCCCACCCCCAAATCATAATTCTAGAAATATACAAAAGAAATCCCTACCCCACCCCAGAAAAGATGTTATTCTCTCATTTCCCCATCTTCTTCGACCCCCAAATCATCATTCAGGAAATGGGTTCTGGTAGAGAATTATCTAGCAATGGCTTCTGCAGATGCTTCATCATTCATCCCAGCAGTCACAACTACTGAATACCTGAAATGAAAGTTCTCAACATCAAAATCCTTGGCACTGTCAAAAGATGCAACATCAGAAATGAACATGGTTTTATCAATGAAAATAACATTAGAGAAGATGCATTACCTTTCCTTTGCCCCAGCACCAGCACCATAAGGTCCCTGGGACTTTCCATCTGACTTATAGCTGGAACTCATATATATTGTCTCCCTTATTAGAATGTGAGCTTCTTGGATCAGGGATTGTCTTGCTTTTCTATCCCCAGTAATTTTCATGTAAGAAGTCCTTATTAAGGTTTTTTTTAATATTCATTCATTCATAAAGGTAGGGGTTGGGGTAGAGAAGAAGACTTTGAGCCAGGTACTGAACCCCTTGAGAAAGGAAGGAGGATGACATGGGAGCTACCATGAGGATCTGGGTGGGGTGATATATCTGAATAGAGTGAACCTCAAAAGGAATAAAGGGTGCTGAGAGATGGCAGCAGTGGAAATAGCAAAGGAGAGTAAGACTACCCTTCCTTCTGGATCAGTAAATTAAGGGGCAGAAGAGAAGGTCTGACCAGTACAGGAGAGGGTGGCCAGAGGTGCAGTGTCTTCTAGGGGAAGTCAGATCTCTGGGTGGACCAGAAGATAGGAGCAGGAGAGGAAGAAGCGTAGGATGGAGGGAACTCTGTTAACAAGAGAATGGAAAATGCAAGGTATGGAATGGAATCTAGCCTGACTTACAGGATGGAAGGAGACAGCCTGCAACAGCTGCCAGGAGCAAGATATATTTGGAAGAACAAATTCTGCTAAGTGACTAGGGCTTTTCCAAAGATGGAAAGATCATTACTGTCAGCTGTTAATAGTAGTGATTATTTTGTCGAACCACCCAAAGGTGGTGTAGAAGGTCAAGTCAAGAATAGCCATTGGAAGCCAACATGAGCTTATTGCTAGGAGTCTAAATCCCAACCAGGATGCTCTGCAAGAGTGTGTAGGAGTGAGAAGAACTAGAAAAACTGCTTTGCATATTTCCAATGAAGCCACCTTCCTCTACCAAAATATAGATGTTGGTAATCCAATCTGCCAGCCATTTTAAAAGGGGTCTTTTGGAAACGAGTTGACCCAATAAATTTATGACAGAAGACATTTAACAATTTAGCAAGCATTTATTAAGCACTTGGAAAGTGCCAGGCACCATTCAAGGTTCTGGGGATGCAAAGATAAAAATGAAACAACCCCTGCCCTCTTAAATAGCTTTTAGATTCTATTGGATATGAGAAACTATTGGTGTCATCTGATCACCTCTCCGGGTTGAAAAATAAAAACAACCTCACATTTCCAAAGGGAAAAAAGGGTTGGTGGGAGGAAATGGGAAAGGATTAGGTTTTGGGTAATACGGAAGTCAAATGGAACACCTTGGATGAAAGAAAGGGTGGAAAGTCTTGAAAATAGTTCTCTTCGCCAGGATTCTAGTGAAGGAAAGATTATATGCCAGAACTTATAGTTAGTAATTCCCTTCTGGCCAAGGTGATTGCTGCTAGGAAGAGAGTCATTCAAATGGAGAGATATTTAAGAGAGTATGAGTATGTGGATTCAAAGAATGAGTCCACTGGATGAAGACCATATTTTTAACCAATTGATGGAGAGAAGTTTAGAGTGATCTTTTTACAAAGTGATAAATTAGGGAGAAAGAGCTGCTCTTCCTTTCCATAAGGGAATAGAAATCTGAGAAGTCACTTAGTCCTTGTAGCCAGATTGTTCTGCTGATAGTAGATAACTAAGGCTGATGGAAAAATCTAAGAGACCCCCTCATAAGACACCTTCTCCTAGGATCCACATGAGATTGGGAATTTTTGCTCTAAGAGATTGTTTGGAGACAGTTATGAAGAATATGAAATTGAAGGGTACCTACCCTTAAACCTGTAAGAGCTAAGGATCCTGAGGTCTGGATAACAAAGACCAGTCAAATGTTGTGTTATAAGGCCCCATATAGGAAGGAGGAAAAAAAAAGAAAAAAAATATACACACACACATATAATTTGGTTCCAAAATAGAAAAACCTTCCCCACATGTAGTGCTTAACTTTTTTAAGCCTCAGTTTCCTCATCGGTAAAATGGGGATAATCGTACCTCCCTACATCACAGGGTTGTTGTAAGGCTTAAATGAGGTCTCAAATAGCCCTTTGAAACATTAAAACTATATTTAGCTGTCTTATCTATATACATACATATATATAATTATTATTATGACAACATATTAAGCCTTGCTTTACTCCTGTTCTGAGTTGGAAAAATTCTAAAATTTCTCCATTGCATATAACTCTGGATCTAAAGTGTGAATAAATATCTTCTAATGCTTTAAGGCAGAGGTGGGGTATATCCACAGTTAGTGGACATGATATGGATGAAGACCAATCAAAGGACTGAGAAGGTGGGGTCAGACAGCTAGGAAGAGAAGCAGGAGAGAGCGATGTCATGAAAACCTAGAGAAGAAAGAGTGTCCAGCAAGAAAAGATGGTCATCAGTGTCAGCTTCTGTAGAAAGGTCAAAAAGAATGAAGATTGAAAAAAAGTTGATTAGATTTGGTAACTAAGATATAACCAGCAGATGTCGCTGTGGAGGTGTTGAAAAAAGAAATATTTATATTGTACTCTGTTGTGAGCACAGGTCTATCAGCAATAATTTTTATTAATTTTCATTATTCGAATCTGAGCTTATTTTGCTTGAGAGATATCCAAAACTGACAGAATCCCTTCATGCCTTCATCATATTTCTGCTCACAAACCATTTTGAAGGAACATTTACAGGATTCCTGAACAAGAAAATTTTCATAATATGGTAAAACATAGTAACACAAATCAGGGCAAGGTAAAATTTAATAGTTTGCTCCATCAATCTAGAACGCTAGTCATTTAATCTTGGAGAATCATTTTTCTAAAAGCCACTCAATCCCTCTATGACCACTCACCTTCCCCATCCCTCCAACAAAAGTTGGTAGCTGAAGTAAAAGAGTACCTAGGTGGTACAGTGGATAGAGCACTGGACTTGGAATCAGGAAGACTCACCTTCGTGAGTTCAAATCCAGCCTCAGTCACTAACTGTGTGATCCTGGGCAAGTCACTTAAGCCTTTTTCCCTCAGTTTCCTCATCTGTAAAATAAGCTGAAGAAAGAAATGGTAAACCACTCCAGTATCTTTGCCAGGAAAACCCCAAATGGGGTCACAAAGAATCAGACACTACTGAAATGACTGAACAATAAAACTGAAGTAATCAAAAGACTCCATCTAATAAATACCCTAATCCTTCAGGGGAAAGTGGAAATTATCTTAACTAGACATGAAGTATTTCTGGTTTTAAGTCTAGTTACCATGCGTAACCAATTTTCTGGGGACTTAGTCTTCACTCTTGATCTTTTACAAAGTTTTTCAGAAGAAATAGGAGACAAAGAGAAAGACACAGAGAGAGAGAATTTATGATGTACTCACTATTTACCGGACACTAAGAGAAAGGGGGTAAAGGATTTTAGTGGATGGGGCATTGTTTCCTGAGAAGTTTGATTGAGTATTGAAAAGATTTCTTTCTTCAAGTAAATGTGGAAATGACTTTAGATTGGATAAATGTTTCTTAATACTTAGAGTTGAACTAAAAAAGGAGGTTTTAATATGCTTCCACAGAAGGCTGAGGGGGACTTACTTTCCTCCCAGCTGAAAAGAGGAAGAGCTTGCTCCCCAGACCACACTTGTCTCCTTCCATTGGGCCAACTCAAAGGCAGAACCTTCCCCTTCCCCTTTGCATCAGGAGGCAGAACATGCCATAGGCTCCCCCACTTAAGGTGTCCAAGTGCTAGGTGAAAAGAGTTTATTATATACAGCTTTAACATAGGGGCAATGACTTGAACCAACACAGATCTCTTTCTCTGTTATTTTAGAGGACTTAGGAATAGAGGTTATCAAAAAAACCAAACCCACATAGCCCATCACTCCCCCAATCAGGGAAACCCTAATGATGTTTGATCAGTGATCATCTAGTATGCTAGATCTGGAGGGAAAGTTAGAGGTCCAACCCTTACATTACAGATGGGGAAGATGAGGCCCAGTGGAGATTAAGTGACTTGCCCAAGTATTTGAGGCAGGATTTGAAATCAGGTCTTCCTAACCCTAGGCGTGGCACTCTATCCACTGTTCCACTTAGCTGCCTCCCAAATTTAAATAATAATAGCTAACATTTGTATGGCATTTACAATGCACCAAGCACCATTCTAAGTGCTTTAAAATTATTGTCTCATTTGATCCTCACAACCCTGGGAGGTAGATGCTATTATTATTATAATAGTTTATATTTATATTATAATATTTATAATTATATATTATATAATATATCATCATCACCATTTTACAGATAAGAAAATTGAAGCAAACAGATTAAATGACTTACCCAGGGCCACACAGCTAGTAAGTGTCTGAGGCCAAATTTCAACTCAGATCTTCCTGACTCTAGGCCCAGCACTCTATCCACTGTACCACCTAGCTATTCTAGTTGCAACAATCTTGTTAGTACAATAAAGCTTTTCAATTTCATAACCAAAATTATCTAATTATAATTGCCTCTCTCCCTTGTTTGATGAATAATTCCCCTCATAAGATAGCTGAGAGGTACCTGATCGGGTTCTCTTCTATTTTAACATGGTCAGATCTTTAATACTCATTAAGTTGCTTATCTGTTGCTTTAACATTTTTTATTAGCTATTTTATGTGTCTTGTGGACCCAAAGTTTTATACTTATATCTGTGCTGGTGGATTTACCAGAAAGGCTTTCTTTGTATCCCTGATATGATACAGTAAATTGAGCATTGGCCAAGGCAAGATGGTGTTCAGAACACTGTACTCAGGAGACCTGGTGTCTAGGCCTGGCTTTGTCACTTACTCTGTAGACCTTGGGTGAGTTACCACTCCACCATTCTAGGTTTCCATTTTCTCCTGTAAAATTATCCATGTTTACTTACCTTCATGGTTCCAGCATTTCATCAGGTGTAGGTATTCATTCTACTGGTCCATTAGACTGTGTGCTCCTTGAGGACAAAAACTTTTTTGCCTTTCTCTATATCCCCAGTGCTTAGCATCTTGCCTGCCTGGCACATAGTAGGTGTTTAATATAAACACTGGACCTGACTACAGAACAAAACCAACTAGACCTTCTCAACCTTCGGGAGTCTTATCCACATGCTCCCATAAAGCCAACACCAAGCATCAACCCAACACTTTGGTGGTCTTCCACTGGGGCTTTCAAACTTCTGTGAATACTAGTGTGTAATCCTCAGGCTGTCTGCTGGTCTGCCCTCATTTTCACTACATGATTGGCCCACCTCCATTTCCAGTCATATCTGCTATTGATGATGCGTTTCCTGCTACTCCTTGAGTACTAGTGATTAGTAATAATATGCTGCAGCTGTTTGCAGCTACCATCCTTCTTTCCATTGCCCTTTATGAATCTAATTCTAAAGTGATATGTAAGGAGTAGAGTCAGATGACCTGGGCCCAATTCAATGAAGATTTATTAAAATACTACTTGCACAAGGAAAGAAATGACACGCATAGGGGATAGACAGCCACTATGCGGCCACATTGGCATACTTTCCATGCTTCATGCACCACACAACTTTTCCCAACTCAGTGGCTTTATACTGGCTATCCCCCGTGCTTGACAGTTCACCTCTGCCTCTTGGCTTCTCTGGTTTCAAATCCCACCTTCTTCAAGAGGCCTTTCTTAGTCCACATTCCCCCAACCCCCATAGCACCTACACACATACACACACACACACACAAAATTATCTTCCTTCTAAAATCTGTCTGTTGTTGTTCAGTCGTTTTTCAGTCATGTCCGACTCTTTGTGACCATTTGAGGGTTTTCTTGGCATAGATACTAGAGTAGTTTGCCATTTCCTCCTCTAGTTCATTTTACAGATGAGGAAACTGAGGCAAACAGGGTTAAGTGCCTTGCCCAGGATCTCATGGCTAGTAAGTGTTATCAGGCCAAATTTGAACTCAAGTCTTCCTGACTTCTAAAATTACCTTCCATTTATGCCATAAGTATCTTGTATGCATGCAGCTATTTACATTTGATCTTCCCCATTAAAATATGATCTCCTTGAAGGCAGGGACATTGTTTTGGTCTTTCTTCATATCCCCAGAGTTTTGCACCATGCCTGGCAGCACATAGTAAATATTTTTTTAAAAAGTTTGTTGATTGACTGATCTGATTGGTAGAGAGAATTTCTTTAGCGAATTTCTCCATACCAATGAAATCACAGCTCCTCCTCTCCCAAAATGCTCATTGATGGGGCAAACCCATCAGTGACTCTTTCCACTATGCCATATGCAAATCAAGTGATTTTGAGCCTCAGTTTCTTCATTTGCAAAATGTAGTTAATATTACTCATAGTACAAGATATAGAACAAGACATATTTTCAGGAAAAGCCAATGTGGGAATTGTTTTGTTTGACTATGCATATTTGTTATAAGGGTTTGTTTTTGGTTTTTTCCTCTAATGGGCCAGGAAACAGAGTGGAAGACTAAGATAGGGTGTGGATAAGGATAAGATCTCCAAAAAAAGACATAAAAGAAGGTCATTGAAGCAACTTTTTTTTTAATAGAAGAGAGCAGAAGGAAGACACAAAAGATATGCAGGACAGCTTTGAAAGCTACAGTTCAAACTTCTATACACTTAAAAAGAAAATCAAGCCATACATGATAGAGATGGGCGGTTTCATGTACAATCCTCTTTTTCTGTGCATATGGAAAATGTGCATATTTAGTATTTGTTAAGTTCATATTAAAAATAAATGTTTTAAAAATACTGGTAGGGGCAGCTAGGTGGTGCAGTGAATAGAGCACTGGCCCTGGAGTCAAGAGGACCTGAATTCAAATCTGGCCTCAGACACACACTCACTAGCTGTGTAACCCTGGACAAATCACTTAATCCCAATTGCCTCACAAAAGAGAGAGAGTGAAAGAAAGAGAGAGAGAGAAATACTGGTAGCACCTACTTCACAATGCTGTGATGAAGTTCCAGTGCAATAATATATACAAAGTGCTTTGTAGTTCTTAAAGAGATATATAAATGTTAGTTATGGTGGTGGTGGTGGTAATGCTAATGATACCTGCTGTATTGGGTGAAAGTCTGCTGTATTGGAGGCTAAAGTCAGATTGGTCTGAGAGCGAGCACTAAGATTCCCCATGAAGGCCATGTTACTGTAGACAAGATGTTGACCAAGCTTATGGAGTTTTCCCAGATTTAGAGAATCCAGCTATGACAGGGTGAAGAAATCAGCAGCTGAGGTGTAATAGAAGTTCAGACCTACAAAGAATGGAGAGGCAGCCTCCCTTAAGAGAGGGGAAAGGGGCCCTGTAACCCTTAGGTTGCACTGACTTGAGGATAGATAGGAAAAGGTGGGGAAGAAAAGGCCCCGGTCACCAGACTGTTGTTGTTCGTCCTTCTCAAAGAGAACCAGTGACATCAGGAGGGTGATGTTTTGACTTGCAAGTGAATTGGATTTAAGTGAGGCAGAGCTGTGCAATCATCAGCCTCACTTTCTCCTCCAGAGTCATCGAAGTCCAGTGGCAAGACATAGGTCAAGATGACTGGGGATAGCCCGTGATCACCAGAACTGATCTTTTGAGAAAGACTAAGAACTCCTCATCGGAGCTGGTATAATAAGATGTGCTTGGTAGGTAATCTGCAGTCACCTTGGTCTGCAAACAAGGGTATGCTAAATTTGGGAGGGTATGCTAAGTTCCACTGAGTTGTCACCTTCTCTCCCACTGTACAAAGTAACATGGGGCCAGCCCTCAAGAAGACAGCATAGTCAAAGATGATTCTGCAAATAAAATGCCTATTAAAAGAGAAAAAAAAAAACTGGAATGGGGTCTCTGGCAGCCATTCCTTATATAGATTGGGGTGGGGGCAGGGGGAAGGTACATATCCTTTACAAGTATCAATGCAATACAGTTCAGGGAGCACAAACAAAAGATATGGACCTAAGTAGGAACTTAATAATGAAATCTGAAATAATGAGAGTTCAAAGAATAAATCATAGAAATAATAGTTATGTGAAAAATAGTGATAATGATGAAACAACATACCAAAATTTATGGGATGTAGCCAATGTAATTCTTTAATATCTCTAAAAATATATATTAACAAATTTTTAAAAAGAGAAGATTAATGAACTGAATATTCATTTTAAACATTAGAAAACCAACAAACAGACCCAAAGTAAGCACAAAAGAGGAAATATTGAAAATTAGAGGAGAAATAGGTAAAACAGAAACTAAAAAGACTATAGAAATAATAAAGCTAAAAGCTAATTGGAGGCGGGGGGCTGAGGAAAAGGTCAGGAAGAGAGAATCAAAGCATATAAACACGTCAGCAGGTCACATGAGTCCCAGAAGCCTGGCAAAGGGGCAAAAATGCGTCACTTTCTAAGACTGAGTAGCCTGAAAGGGCTGAACTACTGTAACAGCTGATCAGGAAAATCCTTCCCTCTTTGGAAGAAGAGCAGATTAAGTAGATTACACACTGCTCCTTTCACTAATGCATATCCCAATAAGCAAAGGAGGAATGACCTCTGGTTTCCAGCTACTGTTACTAAAATGCTGCCTGAAATGGAAAATTCTTTGCTCCAATGACTCCTTTTACTTTTCTTAACATACCATATGTTGGCAGATGCTATTCTAATATGCTTCTGGCCGCCAGGCCCTGGGTGTGAGCATCCTTTCTGTGTTCATCTAGCTATTTCTTGGCAACTTGAAGAAATCAGTATGTGGGAGAACAGAAGATCTAGAGGGAATGGATAAACTCTTTACAGCAGCTGTTTAACAAAGGATTTAGAGCCCATAGCATGCTAAGATTCTGGATTCATGACTCAGACACCTGTTGTCCAAATCAAAAGCAGTAGTCATGGTTCATTTGCCTCCTGTCTGTCCTTGCAAAGTGGTTCCAACATGCAATGGCTTCAACTCCTGCTTGGATATATAGAAAGGCCTTAAAACTAGTCAACAAACATTTATTAAGTGCTTGATAAGTGCCATGCAAGGTGCTAGGCACTGGGAACACAAATATAAGCAAAAAAAAAAAAAAGAAAGAAAGAAAGATAGTCTCTGCCCTCAAGAAGCTTACATTCTAATGGGAAGCACAACATATAAAAGAAAGTTGAAAGGGGGGAGGGGGAGAGAAGGTACAAGGGAAATGTTGGAGAAGTCTAGAACAGGGGTTCTTAACCTTTTTTTAAGTCACAGACCCTTTGGCAGTTTGGTGAAGCCTATGGACCCTTTCTCAGAATGATGTTTTTTGAATGCATAAAATAAAATACACAGGGCTACAAAGATGCCAGGGCGATAGTCTAGAAACTTTTTTGATTATGAACCCTTTATCAGTATAATTTCTGAACATGTACTTTCAACATATGTATATTTATATGTTACATATACTATATTTTGTAATATATAGTATATATATATCATGTCTTATATATGATGTTTGTACATTATAAAAGACACATAAAATGTAAATTTATAATGATGAGATAAGTAGGAAATAAATAATATTCTAAAATAATTTTATATTATATTTTATTAATGGTATAAAACTTTTTTTGCTCTCACTAAAATTAAATATTTAATTTTTTAAATTATAAGTTTTTTAGTGAGAGTACTGTACTTGAATATGCTTTATTATTTTTTGATAACAGTGATTCTAAGATCTGGGTTCCAAGTTCAGGGGTTTGGTTTTGTTCTTTGATGCATACCTCACAAAGATATGGAGATCCAAATGGAAGAAGTGCATTGCTGGCTGTGACTACTAAATTATTGTTCTCATTTTTCAGCCCCCTCCCCACCAATTTTACAATGGTTTTTGCCGAAATTCAGCTCAGACTGATACGGGGAGAGGCGGATGCAGTCTCTAAAGGCCTGGTTACAGGTCTGAAGTGTGACTGCCAGGTGTGGAGGAGGGGAGTAGCAATACAGATGCAAGGTGCCCAGGTACCCTATTTTGCAGGTGGAAGAATATCTTCATTTGCTACCCAGCTGTCTGATGTATTTGGAGTTGAGGCAGGCAGAGTCTTGGGAGCAGAACTGATGATCTGAAAGTGTTTTCTGCTTTTCTACTTGAGCCCCAAGCCAACTGGCTGGGGCTGCTTCATGTTAGCATCTGCTGTTTCTGGCTCTTAACTCTAACTGGTATGTGCCTACTCCTAGCTGTAACTCGGGATGGGGCTGAGAATCTAAAAGAGCTCAGGCAGGCAGCCTCACACACACACACACACACACACACACACACACACACACACACACACTGCCAATTCCTTGCTACCCCTTTTGTATGCCCATTTTGTATGCCCCACACTGTCATGCCCTCTCCAGAGAGTGAAACTCTAGAATGGTCTCTCCTCTTATGGAAGCAAGGTCTACTAGTGCTTGTTTTAGCCGGGACCTCTTAGGGGTCCAAGTGGTAGGTGGAGCCCAGGCCAAGGGTCAAACAAGATGTGTTTTGCTGTTGCAGTGATGGGAGAAGAAAGGATTTGGACATGTAAGGGGACCAGGTAGAGAATGATTTTCTGGAAAAGGGTGCAGGTGGGTAGCCGTCAGCTAGCACGGCCCCTGCTGAGTGCAAACAAAAGGAAAGAAAGAGAGAAGAAGATTACCAGGCAGTAACTACAAGCACTCAGAACAGCTGGAAAGAAAGAGAGTGGGGAAAGGAGACAGGGTTACTGGGGAGGGAGTAAGGGGGGGAGAAGAGGAGGGGAATAGAGGAAGAGGAGGGAAGGGAGGGGGAAAAGGAGAAAGAAGGAGGGAGGGAAAGAGGGAAAGAGAAAAGGAGGGAAAGAGAGGGAGGGAGAAGAAGAGAGGAAGAGAGAAGGAAGAAAAAAAGGAAAGGAAGGAAGGAAAGGGAGGGGAAGGGGGAGAGAGAGAGAGAGAGAGAGAGAGAATTGTTGAGGTTTCATGGTGTGTTGTGGTGGAACCGTCTCAAAGAATTCAGTCAAATCACCTCTAATCCAAGTGTAGGCATTTATTGAGATTGATGGCTCTCATGAAGCAGGCTAGGTTCCAAGAGGAACCAGCAACTTAGTAAGACAACACAGGCAAATTTATAGTGCAATGATGCTGATTACACAACACAAATTATGAAAATTAAAAAGGCAGGAGGGATTTGTTAAGGGATTAGGTAATAGGGAAGGGTCCCTTCTATGGTTCAGTGGTCAGACATGCTAGCCATGCTGCTTTCTGATTGGCTAGCTATTGTGGTCCTGTCTGGTCAAGATGGATACTTAGGTATTGTGGTCCTGTCTTGGGCTAAATGAATGACGTGATTGTGGTTGAGTATAAGAACATACCTGTTCAAATATGTGAATTGGATCTGGGGGCAGTGGCTGTATTGAGTCTGGGAGCCTGTGGTGTGGTTAAAGCCAGATTATGTGGTTAAATCAGGACATGTCTGCTGTTCAGTGGGGC
This sequence comes from Vombatus ursinus, assembly GCF_900497805.2. Classification (NCBI taxonomy): domain Eukaryota; kingdom Metazoa; phylum Chordata; class Mammalia; order Diprotodontia; family Vombatidae; genus Vombatus; species Vombatus ursinus. The sequence continues at coordinate 5,129,638 of NW_020950098.1, forward strand.
CCATAAGGAAGTTAGAATATTGGGGCTCAGGGCAGCTTTATTAGGATTCCATCACTATGGTATAGTGGTTAGAGCACTGGACTTGGAAACATAAAATGCTGGATTCAAATTCTGCCTCAAATACTCACTGTCTGACCTGGACAAGTCACTTAACTGTAAAATGAGGAAGTTGGGCCCGATGGCCTTGAAAGTGTCTTCCATCTTTAAATCTGATACTTTAACTATTTTCATTGTACCTCCCTATGGATCCTCTTGTGCACCTCTGGGGAGGTATTCACCCCACTTCAGAGACGAGTCCTCTAGAGGAAACACATCCTAATGTTGTGTGTTTCCTGTTAAGCCTGAGCTTCTGTTAGACCTGAGTCATTAATTCATCAATCGCAAGAGCTATAGAGCACATTGAATCAAGCCTCTCAATTTTACAGATTCAATTGAACAGACGTTGATTAAGTTCCTGCTGTGTGAAAGAAATTCTGCCTCATTCTGGGGATACAAGGACAAAAATAGAACAGTCCCTGCCCTTAGGGAGCTTCTGCTCTTAAAGAAACAAATGAAGAAATTGAGGCCCAGAAGGATTTATTGATTTTCCAAAATGTACTAATGTCAGGATTGGAGGAGTGAAAATCAGGACTCCTGACTATCAATCTAGTATTCTTCCCTCTGGACTAAAACACCTCTTGTCCATGCATTGTAACTTTGACATTTTAGGAATTTGCCATCAATCAGTACAAATTTCAGATCATCTGCTTGGGACCAAGGGGTGGTGGTAACTCTAGGGAAATTCCTACTTATGATTAAGTTCTGCTGTGAGATCTCATTGCAGAGAACTTTCGTGCTCTCTTCAATAGGCTAAAAATACAACAATAGCTATCATTTATATAATGCTTTAAGGTTTGCAAAATGCTTTATGAATATCTCATTTTATTCTCACACCAACCCTGGGAGTTGGATGCTATTACTATCCCCATTTTACAGATGAGGAAACTGAGGCAGAGGATATGACTTGCATACTGTTACACAGCTAAGTACCTGAGGCTGAATTTGAACTCAACTCTTCTGACATCTAGTCTTTTCCTTTAGCAAAGGGTATAACACCTGACTGTATTGGGTAGGGGCATATGGATAGTAGAATAAGACAGACAAGTATAGCTGGGGGTCCAAGTTGAGATTTGACCACCTTCCAGTACCAAAGTAGATTAAGACATATTCTCAAGGAACAATCAGTGAAATATTATAAGCATTTACTGAGGGTCTATTGTGGGGATAGCACTGTTTCTAGGTAATAGGGGAAGAAAATAGTAATAATAATACATGGCCCCTTTCCCTCATGGAGCAGGCTGGTCTGGTAGGGGAATATGACACAACATAGATATAACCATATATCTGTATCTATATCTCTCTATAAACATAAAATATTACATCATGAGAAGTATATTTGAAAGTTACAAAACAAAGTTGTCTGTCTGGTCTGGAAAGAGGTCAGTCCTGAGCAGGAGGATGAGGAAAAGCTTCCTGGAAGAGGTGATGTTTGAATAGGGATTTAAAGAAGAAGGGGGGGGACTCATTTCTAAAATATATAGAGAACTAAGTCATATTTCAAGAATATGTCATTCCGGGGCAGCTAGGTGGCACAGTGGATAGAGCCAGCCCTGAAGTCAGAAGGACCTGAGTTCAAATTGGGCCTCAGACCAAACACTTGACATGTACTAGCTGTGTGACCTTGGGCAAGTCATTTAACCCCGATTGCCTCACTAAAAAAAAAAAAAAATACCAAACAAGAATATAAGTCATTCCCCAGTTGATAAATGGTTAAAGGATATGAACAGGCAGATGAAGAAATTAAAGTTATCTATAGTCACATGAAAAAAATGCTCTAAATCACTATTGATTAGAGAAATGCAAATCAAAACAACTCTGAGGTACCACATCACACCTATCAGATTGGCTAACATGACAAAACAGAAAAATGATAAATGTTGGAGAAGATGTGGGAAAATTGGAACATTAATGCATTGTTGGTGGAGTTGTGAACTGATCTAACCATTTTGGAGAGCAATTTGGAACTATGCCCTAAGGGCTATAAAAATGTACATACCCTTTGACACAGCAATAGCACTTCTAGGGTTGTATTCCAAAGACATCATAAAAATGGGAAAAGGACCACATGTACAAAAATATTTACAGCAGCTCTTTCTGTGGTGGCCAAGAATTGAAAACTGAGGGGATGCCCATCAATTGGGAAATGGCTGAACAAGTTGTGGTATATGAATGTAATGGAATACTATTGTGCTATAAGAAATGATGAGCAGGTAGACTTCAGAAAAACCTGGAAAAACTTACATGAATTGATGCTGAGTGAAGTGAGCAGAACCAGGAGAACGTTGTACACAGTAACAGCCATGTTGTATGATGACAACGTTGTACACAGTAACAACCATGTTGTGTGATGACTAACATTGATAGACTTAGACTTTCTCAGCAATGCAAGGATCTAAGACATCTCCAAAAGTCTCATGATGGAAAATGCTATCCACATCCAAAGAAAGAACTATGGAGTTTGAATGCAGATTGAAGCATACCATTTGCTCTTTTTTTTCCTTGTTTTTTTTTTTTTTTGTTTGTTTCTTCTTTCTTGTGCTGCCTCCTATTGGTTCTAATTCTTCTTTACAACATGACTAATGTGAAAACATGTTTAATAGGAATGTATATGTAGAGCCTATATCAGATTGCATGCTGTCTTGGGGAGGGAGAAGGGAAGCAAGGAGAGAAAATTTAAAACTCAAAAGCATATGGAAGTGAATGTTGAAAATTAAAAATAAATCAATTAATTAAAAAAAAGAAGGGAGGGAACCAACAAAGAGCACATCATCTGAAGGTAAAGGGATGACTTTAAATCAGTCCCAAGACCCGGGAGAGCTTCACATAATTGGAGAGTTCACTGGGAACTAACTAGAATTTCCTTTTTCTCCATTTTTGCTTTTATTATTGTTTTACTTTTCGTTATCTCTTCGCTGGAATTATTTCCCTTTTGTTTTCAGAATTTCATTCTTGAACATTTCACATCTCTCTTGGGTTGCCTTCCCCCATAGCATTTCAGTCCATGGGATGCTACCTACTCTTCCCCTGATCCCTTTGACACCTGTTTTCCCAAAATCCAAGGTACACATTAGGCAATGCCTGGATTTCTTCTCCTTTTCCATCGCAAACTCCAGGAGGGAGGGGTCATTTGCCATAATTTCCACTCTAGTAACTAGTTAGTAATCTAGTAATCAGATTCAGAACAGAATTTCATCCTTTGTTGATTTCTCTACCTTTTAAAGAATGAAGTCATCAATAAGGCAACTCAAGAAGTTGTGTAGTTGCTCCACTTTTGACAGAGTCACAAGGGAGATAGCTGAATAATTGAAGTCTTCCATCATTATTATATCATGACTTTGTACTGGCCTTGTGATGTTTCCCAGACTCCTCATCTATTTTTTTTTAGGCAATTGGGGTTAAGTGACTTGCCCAGGATCACACAACTAGCAAGTGTCAAGTGTTTAGTCTGCAGCCGGATTTGAACTCAGGACCTCCTGATTTCAGGGCCAGTGCTCCATCCACTGCGCCACCTAGCTGCCCCTATTTCTTCTTTCTGGCTAGGTAATCTGTAGCATATTCCAAAGACAAAATCATCTGACTTTGTCCCCTCGTTGACTTTCACCCAAATATTTTCCATCACACCTCCTCACATTGATTCCTGTTATTTCCTCACAAGTATACCTTCTTAATATAACATGTCCCCTTCTTCCTTTTCTTTTAAATAGTATATTTCTATCCAAAGCCATGATTTAGTCAGTTTCAGTGATACCGCATCAAATTCTGTATTAAGATCTCTACTTTTTCCATGTTTTGTTTTTTTTTTTTTTGACGAGGCAATTGGGGTTAAGTGACTTGCCTAGGGTCACACAGCTAATGAGTATTATGTGTCTGAGGCCAGATTTGAACTCAGGTCCTGCTGACTCCAGGGCTGGTGCTCTATCCACTCTGCCACCTAGCTGCCCCTACTTTTTCCATTTGTTGCCTAGACTTTGGATATTTGTATATAGACATCTGAGACTGGCTTTTACTAATGACTACTTTCTTGGTTCTTCTGCAAACTTCTGAGTATCTCAACTGATATTCTTTCTTGGATACTCTATCTAATTTGAGGGATATATATATATATAATATAATAATAATATAATATATATAATATATAGAGTATATATATATATACACACACACACATATACACATCTATATATACATACATATACATATATACATACACATATATATGTGTGTGTATGGGGGGGCAGTCTTCTACCTTCCAAATTTTTTTTGGTTAAAAGCCCTTTGATTATATTTACACCTGAAAAATTCTGGCCAGCTATTTTCAGGTGTATACTTTTATCTCTTACCAAGTATCTGTTATGTTTATCTTTTAAATTCTAGTACAGAAATCCAATTCCCATTCTCAGATAGCACTTCTAGGTCTGTACCCCAAAGAGATCATAAAAATGGGAAAAGGACCCACATGTACAAAAATATTTACAGCAGCTCTTTCAGTGGTAGCAAAGAATTGGAAATTGAGGAGATGCCCATCAATTGGGGAATGGCTGAACAAGTTGTGGTATATGAGTAATGGAATACTATTGTGCTATAAGAAATGATGAGCAAGTGGACTTCCCAACTTTTTTTCTTATGACTCACCATTTCCTTTGTTTGTGCAAAATACTGAATAATCATAACCTGGCAGAAAATCCCCCCCCCCCCAGCAAAAACCAGTGGTTTGGGGTTTAATCAAGTTCTTCTGTCCTGAAGCATCTATTTTGAAGGCTTGGGACTAGCAGCCTTAGCTCCATCATCTTTGGGTTTGGCTGCCTTAGGGTAGGTGAAGTCTAGCAGACTTGGGGTCAGTAGGCTTAGCAGCCTTGGAATCACTGGGCTTTTTGACCTTAAAGTCAGACTTGGTAACCTTGACTTTGGATTTGGCTGCCTTGGGATCAGACTTGGTGATCTTGGGAATAGTCTTGGTGACCTTGGGGTCAGATTTGGTGGCCTTAAGGTCAGTGGGCTTGGTGACGTTGGAGTCAGTGGTTCCAGCAACCTTAGAGTTGGGCTTCATGATCCTGAGGCCCAAGCACTTGGTGCCAACCTTGGGGCCTGGGTGCTTGGTGGCTCCAAAATGGCCAGCATTGGGGATCTTGAACCTGAGGAGCTCGGTCTTGGAGGGTCTTGGTCTTGGCTTAGGGTCTGGGCCTTGATAGCTTTGGTGTTGTAGGTCAGCATTGTCTTCAGTCCTTTCCTGTTGTATTTCTTGGCAGAGTGCATGTTTCTCAGAAAACTGGGATCAATCCCTTCCAGAGACTTGTATCTCTGTGACCTAGGTTTCTTGATGCCATTTCTATGCCATCTTCATGACTGGTTGTGGGTGGTATGGATTCTAGACTTGGCCATCTTTACATCATTGCCTGTGCTACCATGCTAATAGGCACTCCACGAATCAGAAGAGGCCAATAACAAGAGAGAGAAAGAAGAAGGAATTTCAGGAGCAGTGTCTATCTCTCGCTTTCAATGGGCAACAGTAAGAAAAACATGACCTGTGCCTCCTGGGCTCTTGCTTTTTTGCCCAAGTCTTCATAATCATTGCCAACAGTTTTTTGGTTCCTTCTGGCAGCATCCTCTGTGCTGTGAATTATCAGAACGGGGAGTTGTCATTCTTTTGATAAGTCTTGGGAGGCCGTCTCTTACGTAGGAGACACATGCCATGGGAAGGTAGTGGACTTCTCCATTATTATCAGGTCAACAAAGAGCTGCTTCAGTATGGCTGAGGATGCTCCTCATCTTCCTCCTACCCTTCCTGGATAATCATTTCTGGGGCTCTAAGTCACTCTTTGGAGGACAGGCAGCTTTCTCCTCTTTAAGGAGAGCCTCACATCAGTTTTAAAATTCCAACTGTACATCTTTTCCTTCATTATTGCCTCTGTGTTACACCCTTCCACTCTCCAGTGTCCTGCCAAGGGTCAAACCTCCCCTTCTTTCACCTCAGTTTCCCTTCCCCCACCCTGCAACCTTTATTTTTTTTCTCTTTGAATCCTCAGTGTTTTCTTTAGGAATACTGATTCTTCAAATTCACTTTGGACTTCTATCACGTCCCAGCTCTTCATCCTGAAGCCTCACTCCAGCCTTGGAATTCACACAATAGGAACAGCCTTAGCCCTAGCAGCTTCTTGCTCCGATTGGATGGTTACTCCCAGAACTTCCATTTAAAGGGATGTGCCCAGACCAGCCTTATCTCTCTCGTTCCTCTCCACGACACACTCTGGACTCCCTCTACCATTATCCCCTTACTTGGACCCTTTTTCTCTTCACTCCCCTTCTCCACTTCCTTTTATATGGTTTTTCCACCATTAGAATATAAACTCCTTGGGGGAAAGAACTTTTTCTTCCTACTTGCATTTGTATCCCCAGCGCTCAGCCCACACAGCTCCTGGACTATTGACTCACTTCATTTTTCCTAACAACCTGGAGTGTGAAGAGACCTTCTCTCAGTCTTTTCATCTCCTCTTGGAGGGAGGTCAGCCTCTACTTGAAACACAGATAGCCATCCCTGGTTGTGGCAGAAATACAAAAACTACATAATTGATGGTAGTCTTTGCACTGTTTCCCAACGTTCTATAACAGCTGAGATTTTTAGCTTTCTTACTCGAACTATTTGTGGGTGTTTACACCTCAGTCCTAAGAACGTGGTTAAAAATGGCACAGCCACCTCACAATAACTTGACATACCCACTCAACTTCCTCTGTTTAGTCTCAACAACTCCACAGTCACACCCATTTCCCTTACAGCTTGGTACAAAACTCCTTTCTCATCTGATTTTTCCCTACCCACCAGTCTGCTATCTTCATTTGCTTTAAATCATAGGTTTCCAAATTTATTTGGCCTACCGCCCCCTTTAAAAAAAATTACTCAGCACCCCCCTGGAAATCTACTTTCTTTAACTCTTTGAGAGTTTTTTAAAATTTGCATCATTTAAAAAATATCATTTAAAAATATCTAAAATAGATATTTTTTAAAGGACACATCTTAAATTTAATAATTTATTGTAAATTTATGGTTTTTTTCCTGCATTTAAATTTTGATGACTCAATACTGTATCATGTAACCATATAGTGTCATATTGTAAACAAGTTATTACATGTATATATTCCTGCCAATGCATGCTGGACTTCCCGACAATGTATAACATGCTTACCTGCCAACACTTGCTTGTTAAGACCTGTCAGCAGACTTGACCACTGATCAGTTATAACTTGGTGTTTTGTGTGTTTATTTGGAAAATAATATAATCACTACGACTTTAACTGTTACACAACAGATGAAACATGTACAGTTTTTCAAAATTTTTTTTACCTTCTCTTCTTTCCTTATGCTTCCACCACTCCCTTATTTTTATTCAGTGCCACCCCCCCCAATTACACCTGAGGCTACTACTACCCTCTTGACTCATTCCAGCATCCCCCAGAGGGTATTATCACCCAATTTGGGAACCTATGCTTTAAATCATTCCACTTGCCTTTTCTTATTTACCTTGCTTTGTTTTGTCAACTACATTTTCCTCCAATCTACCTGTTCAGGTTCTACTTTCCAATCATCCTCAATCCTTTTATATCTTCCTTAATTTTCCTTGGTTCTACTTTTCTTTTAACTTAAAGTAAAATCTGGTCCAGTCTCTGGACCTGGAGACTGTTTTCCTTCAAGTTTTCCTCAATTTCTCCTCATTAAATCCAACCTCTGAACTACTTTACTAGTTCAAATCCCTCCAAGTCACCATAATTTCCTTGTTTTCTCCTTTTGCCTTTCTTTATACTTCCAGTATTTAGCTCACTGCCTGGCACACAGTAAGCAATTAATAAATGCTTTTTGACCTGACTTGCTCCTGGTGAATTCCCTGCCATGTCATAGAGAAATCCGGATGGAGACTCAAATAAAATCTCCTCAAGCATCCCTCCAACACATAGGTGGTACCAAATGGAGAACCAAACCCCTTCTCCCCTCTCCTTCTCCCACCTCACCTCATCAGCCTGACAAGTAATAGTATATGAAGGTGAAAAAGGCTCTCTTTAATCAACAAAGTTCTAGAGCGAGAAGGGATCCTAGAGGTTATCTAGTTAAAACTTTTGATTTTACAGATGAGAAACTAAAGCTCAGTGAAGTAATATATATGGGGCCCTTCTGTCTTTGATGTTGATTTATGTACCCTGTAGTGAGATCTCTGGGCCAAGTAGTATTAACAATTTACTGGTTTTTTAAAGATAGGATTTTTCTAAGTAGCTAAGAAGAAAAACATAAGATTATAGCTGGAGAGGCCCTTTGAGGCCCTAGACTAAGGTGGTAGCTGTGGGAATAGATGGAAAGGATTGGATTTAAGAAATGTTGTGAAGGCAGAAATGGCAAGATTTTGGCAACTGATTGGCTCTGTGGAGTGAGAGAGAGTTAGTATAGGATAATGCCAAGATTACAAACCTGAGAGACTGGAAAGATTGGTAGTGCCTTGGACAAAAATAAGCAAATTTGGTGGGGGAAGAGGGTTTGGGGGTAAAGAAAATGAGTTTTGTTTTGGACATGTTGAGTTTGAGATGTTGCTTAGACGTCCAATTTGAAATGGATAGGCATTTCAACTAGGCTAGTTGAAATAGGCAACTAGTGATTCAGGTCTGCACCTCAGAGGCGAGAATAGCTGGAGATACAATTTGGGGAACATTCACAGTCAGGCACCATGATCTGGATGGTACCAACACAGGAGACTGAGGAGCTGTTACATATATAGGAAGAGAAACTGGGTAGAGCAGCAACATGAAAACCTAGAGAGAAAAGAGCGTTCTGGAGAGGGTAGCCAAGTGTCAAATTTAGCATAGAGGTCGAGAAGAATGAAGACTGAGAAAAGAGCATCAGATTTGGCCATTAAAAGACCATTGGCTAATGTGGAAATAGGTTTTGCATGACTTCATATGTATAATGGGTATTATGTTTCTTGCCTTCTCAATAGACAAGGGAAGGGGTGGTGGAAGGGAGAGAATTGAGAATTGAAAATAAAAATTGTAATTTAAAAAAATTTTAAAAGACCATTGGTAACTTTGGAGAGGGCAGTTTCAATTAAGTGATGAGGCTGGAAGCCAGATGACACAGGTTTGAAGAATGCAAAGAGAGGAAGTGAAGGTAGGGACTGATCCCAAGAAATCTTGGTTTTGGCAAGATACTAAAGCTTGTTGTATCTTTCTGGAAGGAAGATGAACAACACTGAACCTGTAAATGCACAAGACCACTAAAGCAAGGGCCCCTCCCTTCACACTCCTCTTCAAAGAAAGCAACCACAAATGGCTTAATTAGTTCCGGATGTCCTGGCTCCCTGAACTTGGAAGTTGGATGAAACTACATGTGTATGTGCTAGGTAACACAAACCAGATCTCCCTTGTTAAAGACCAAGGTGCCTTATAATTAACAAATGGACTGTCCTGGAGAAAATAAGACCCAGGCCTCATCATTAACCAAGAAAGAAAAAAAAAAAACCCAAGCCAAGTCCCAGCCTCTTTTGAAGTTTGCAACAAAATCTTCATGTCTGTCAGACACAGAAAGAACGAGATAGAAGGAAGCACAATACCTGGGTTTCTGGGAACAGGAAATATGGACACAGAGCCCTCTTGCTACCATGTGGCCTGGCTCAGTCAAACCCAGGAAGGCCACCTACTCTTAAAGTTTTAACAAGAAAAGAATCTTCACTCAGCACCTTCCATTTCCACCCTCCTGGAACTTATTAAAAAAAAAAAAAAGCTAAAAAAAGCTACGGATTTAACAGGCAGAAAAATTGTTTCAAACTTGAAAGCCCTCTCCTGCATTAATTCATTATTCTCAGTCTTTAGTCTCCAGTACGATCTGGCTAAAGCAAGTAATGGTTTACAGTCTTGTACTTAATTCCATTATTTAATGTCTTTTTCTAGAGGATGACAGCATTTCGTTTTTTATTTCAGTGAGGCAGGTAGGAAAAGTTTCTTTTCTTTTCTTTCTTTTTTTTTGTACACCATCCTTTCCTTTTTTAAATGAAGCTGCTTAAGTTCTCGTTGTTTTGGAGCATTTTGTCCTCCAGCTTTAGTGACAGTCATCTTTTTAGGTCAACAATCTTGCTTATTTCCATCATGTGACAGAATTGCTAATCGAAGACATAGGTTGGTTTTTTAGTGTTGCTATCTAAAAGTCTTCATTAGTCAACAATCAATAAACATTTTTTAAGCACATACGATGTATGTGCCAGGCACTGTGCTAACCATTGGGGATGACAAAAAGAGGAAAAAGACAATCCCTGTCCTCAAGGAGCTTACAATCCAGTGGATTCTAAGTGATTACAAATGTAAATTATGATTATGTAATTATATAAAATAAATCTTAAGTGATTAGTTGTTTTTTTTGCCATTCATTCTATGGTAGCTTCTCAAAATCATTTTAAAAATAATTTTAAAATATGAACTTAATTATCAACACATTGAAACATATGAAACTATGAACTTGTTATGTAGTTTGTTTTAAAAAACTTGAGTGTGAAATTTAGCAAATTAGTAACCGAATTGCCCAGTTTGTGTTCCATTCTGAACTTCCTTCTTTTGCATTTTGTACATTTTTTCCTGTTTCCCCCCATTTGCCACTCCCCACTAACACACCTCTACACAGACTTCTCCCCCTTTGTAACAAATAAGTATAATTAACAAAACAATACATTTGCTATGTCTGAAAAACTATGTCTCACTCATCACCTTTCTTCCATCATCTTCTGGTTTTGTTTTTTTTTTATTGGTCCTTTGAAGTCATAATTGGTCACTGCATTATAAGAGTTCAAAACCCTGATCCAACTTCTTTTCCTTTATTTACGTTAATGGGGTCATCCATGGAAATCGTTCTCTTGCTTCTGCTTATACCCTTCTGAATCCAAACTTTTCATATTTGTCATTTCTTTAATTATAATAACATTCCACTGTACCCATCTACCATGATTTGTTTAGCCATTCCCCGATTGATGGACACCCACCTTCTTTATAGTTATTTACTATCACATGTTGCGGGTAAATATTTTCTGTATGGATGGATCCTTCTCCATCTTTGGTCTTTGATGTTCAAAATCAATTTCCATGGTAGATCCTTGGTAAGACTTTTTAGAGTTTTATTTGGTGGTGGTGGTGGTGGCGGCGGCGGCGGCGGGGGCGGGGGCGGCGGGGGTGGGGGGGTGGCGGTGGCGGTGACGGTGGCGGGGGTGGTGTGTTCCATCGTTACTTCTCCATGAGGGAGAATGGTTAGATCACAACTAAACTGCCTTTCGGTGTGGCTTTTGATGTTGTTCACAATAAACGTAGTCCTATCTGCTCTCATCTTGCTTCTGCTTCCTTCATTCTGCACCAATTCAGCTAAGTCCTGCTCAGTTTAAATTAATAAATTAAATTCACATACCAGCATTTGTTCTAATATTTCCCTCACTCAACGGGCACTCATTCTTTCCAGTTTTGTTTTTGTTTTTTTTTTTTGTTTTTTGGTTTTTTTTTTGCTATGAAAAGCATCGCTAAGAATATATGGGGGCAAGGTGCATCGTTTGGTCTGTCTTTGACCTCCCTGAGGGATATGCCCAGGCGTGATATATTTAGAATAAGGGGTACAGACTTAATAATTTCTCATATAATTCCAAAATGTTTTTTAATTCATAGTTATACACAGTTATTTAGAATGCCTGACTTAATGCAGTGGTGTCTGACTCTTTCATGATCCCATTTGGGGTTTTCTTGGTAGAGATACTAGAGTGGTTTGCCATTTCCTTCTCCAGCCCATTTTTACAAATGAGGAAACTGAGGCAAACAGGGTTAGGTGACTCACCCAGGTCTTATATCAAGTGTCTGGATTTGAACTCATGAACATGAGCCTTTCTGATTCCAAGCCCAGTGTTCTAGCCACTGGGACACTTAGCTGCCTGTTGCCTATTTAATAATGATTAAAGTGGAAATGTTTAATACGATTGTACATGTAGTGCCTATATCAGATTGCATGCCATCTTGGAGAGGGGGGAAAATTTAGAACTCAAAATCTTATAAAAGTGAATGCTGAAAACTAAAAATAAATAAATTTAAAATAAAATAAAATGACCTGGAGAAGGAAATGGCCAAAAAAAATTGTTAAAGTCCCAACTAAAATCCCATGTTCTACAGGAAGCCTTCTCCAACCCCTCTTAATTGTAGTACCTCCTCTCTTCTTTACTTCCTAATCATCCTGCTTCTAGTTTGTATGTTTGCTTGTTTTCTCCCCCACTGGATTGGAAGCTCCTCAGTCTGGGACTGTCTTTTGCCTCTTTTAGTTATTTCCAATGCTTAGCACAGTGCCTGGCACATAGTAGGTGCTTAAGAAATGTTTATGGCCTACTTGATGAGAACCATTGAAGATGTTAAAAGTCTTCCCAGTGATATGCTAAATATGTGACCCAAGACAACTCACTCACTCTTTCAGTGTCCCCAGCCACTCTTTAAGGCTATAAAATTGCAGAATTAGTTAGGGATCTGCATTGGTGGAAGGCATTTTCTCATTGGGAGTTCCCTATGCCAGTCAAATCAGAGGTCTCATCAAAATAAAAAAGCCAATCCCCCAACCTTTGCCTCTTCCATGGGCAAGAAAAATGGAAGTTGGATGAAAATGTTTAGATAGCCCAAGTCAAAGCGGTCCAAGTTTTCATTACAATCCTTTCAATAATCAAAATCCAGTTTACTATGCCCTAATCTTACCAAAGTAGACTTGGTTCACAGCACTGACCTTCAGAGAAATGCCCGCTAAGGGTATGTCACCTGAAAATTTGAGAAAGCATGGCAATGTTTTTTCTTTCTAAGAATGGAATTTGAAGCCTTTGGGAGTGCTCCAAAAATGGCATCCATGAAATTCTTGAATGTCTGCTATTGGGAGACACATCAGAGCAAGAATTTTTTTTTCAAGAGAAGCTGGCAGGTGTTTCTAAATTCCGAGCCCACGGAATGACTACCTAGGTAGTGGAAAATTTTTAGCACACCTGCTGAGCAGTCCAATTTAACCTCAGCTGCTTTCCTGCTGTATTAATAATTGACAACCATTAAATGTTACCTGGAAGCTGTAAAGCACTTGATGTATGTGAAAAGTGCTTTTAAAGGTATAATTGCATTTGATCCTCTCTATGTGAAGTCCCACACCAGTGAAAAAGGCATGACTCAACAACAGTTTGGGGAAAAAACATCTCACAATTTTGGTGGTCTGACAGCGCAACATGAATCAGCTATTGCACAGCAACCCCCAAATGTGACCTTTAGCAACACCAAAAGTGTCTACAATGGGACAGGGGATTGTATTCTCACCCGGCCACACATCAAATCTAAGGTATCTTCATTTTAGGAGGGATGTCGACAGGGTGGTGGGTTGAAAAGAAACCACTGGACTCAAAGTCAGAGGACTAATGTTTGAAGCCTTGTTTGGCTATTTAGTTTTATGTATGTATGAATTTGGGCAAAGGTCAATTAATATCTTTGATTCCCAGTTTGGAAAGTGGCATTTGGATAGTGAATTTTCAAAAGATTCTCACTTAGAAAGTGACAGAACTGTACTAAATGATCTCTTTTTAGAGATCCTATGACCCAAATTGGAGCATGTCCTGAAAAGGGCTACCAGGCTGGTGAGTAATGACAGCATCTCAGAGTTGGAAAGGACTACTAGAGACCTTAATAGCCATCTATTAAACCATACCCAAAAGGAACGTATACTATATTATATTCTCTCTCTCTATATGTACATATGTACACACACAACATATATATGTATGTATACATATACATATATATACACACATGTACACATACACCTACTGTAACGTACATGAAAGTGGTTGTCCAGCCTATGCTCAAAGACCTCCAATGAGGGACAACCCAGTACCTTCCCAATCAAACCATTCCACTTTTGGATAGTTTTAACTGTTAGGAAATTTTTCTTGACATCAAGCTTGGATTTGCTTTTGCAATATCCACTCATGGCTTCTGGCTCTGCCCTTCACAGCCTAATAATGAAAATAATAATAATAATAACAGATTACTTAGCCCCCTTCTACTCAACAGCCTTTCAAATACTTGAAACCTATTATGCCCCACCCCTTAATATTCTTTTTTCTAAGTTAGACTCAACAAGCATTTATGAATTATGAAGCACCTACTACATGTCAGGCACTGGGCTAAGTCCTGGGAATACAAAGAAAAACCGAGACAATCCCTGCCCTCAAGGATGTTACTAGGAGACTACAACAGGTTCACAGGTAAATACCAGAGATGAGAGGGCACTCTTGTTTGTCCTTTGTTCTTGAAGAGGACCATGGCATCAGGAAGGTGATGCCATGACTTACAAGTGAATTGGATTTAAGTGAGGAGGGCTGTGCAAGGTCACTAGCCTCACTTTCTCCTCCACAGCCATCTGGGTCCAGTGGCAAGATATAGATCAGGATGACTGGAGAGGACCCTGGATGCCAGGAAGGGCATTAACAATTAAGAGAATGAAGAAAGACAGCACTAGAACTGAGCCTTGGGTCCTCTGAAAAGCCTGTGGGGGCAGGTAACATGACACAGGTAATACACAAAGTAACTGCTCTGTGCCTCAGTTTCCTTATCAGTAAAATGAAGGGATTGGGCTTGGTGACTTCTAAGGTCCCTTCCAGCTCCAAACCTATGGTCCCAGGGTCCTTTTTCTGGTTCTACTCATTGTTAATCTCCCCAGGAATTAATCCAATGGTGCCAAATTGTCACTGTCATTGGGAGAAGTAGAGAGTGAGAGAATGGTTTGGGTCATCCTTAAGAAAAAGTCATGACAAAATATAGTAAGACAGTTGAGCCAGGAGTGGTATAATCCCTGCTAATAGGGAGGTTGAGGCTGGTGACTGATTAAGCTCGGGAGTTAGTTCTAAGCCGAAGCAGGCCTAGAGCTAATCAGAGGTCCTCATTAAGTCCAGCCCCAGTCAGGTGAGCCCCAGGAGATGGGAACCACCAAGCTACCTAAGGAGGGGAAAACTGGCCATGGTCGGAAACAGCGTATCAGAATTTCTATGTTGTTCTGCAATGAAGACTGGCCATCGGTGGCCACCACACACTTCCAGCCTTGGCAAGATAGGAAGACCAAGTCTCCATCAACAAATAAATAAATGAAGCAAAGTCAAATGTTAGCTTCACCTTAAATGTTTGCTGTAACAAAGTGGTAGAGAAGAAAGAACCTACTTCTATTTCCATTCTAAAGGACCAAGATGGGGGATCTGGGGAAAGTATCAGATATGGGGTAAGGATTTTAAACCAAAAATTCAAAGTAGAAACATACAGTGACCAACTGGATTATCTTTTCTAAGGAGGCAGTGGAAGTACAGTTGTTTAAAAAATATAAATAAATATACTCTACTTTCAACACCCTGGTAGACACTCATCTAAATGGACCCACAAGCTCTTCCCTCCCACTCAGTGATCTCTGATGCAGGTTTCTTTAATTAACTCTTTAATCAATCAATTAATTAATTGTAGAATGTCATTAAATAAAAACACACAAACACTATACAAACAACAACTGCAACTTTAATAAGTGGAACCACAATTTGCCATTTCAGAAACAATTTTAAGGGGAAAGTGTTTTCCCTATAAAAATAAAATTAAACTTGTCAAAATTATAAATAGTATAACTTTAAAAAAAAAAAAAACTTTTTTACTTTTACAATTTAAAATGCTTCCCTGCATTACCACCACCTCATTTCAACCTCTTTCCTGTACCATCACACACTGAGCATCAACAACACTACAGCAAAGCTTAGGTCATTTAATATAGAAACTGGTAAAAAATAAACTCAAAACATTTCTTTGGCTAGATCTGACCTTTAAAAAAAATTCTTTTTTCAAACATTTAAAAGCTGCTGCAGTAAACCAGTGTTGTGGGGGAATGGGGGCTGGAGAACACAACAAAATCAGTCTTTCTAGACCTGCAAATTTCAATACAGTAAGTTTTCCAAATCATAACTTGTAGTGCATATAAAACAACCACTGAGGTTTCTGGATAATATAATATGAGGATGCCTATTTTACAGACAATCTACTTCAAGTAAAAAAAAAAAAGATAATTCACAGATACCCATCAGCTACCACTGTTAGATCCTAAGAGCATTCAAATAGGAAAAGTCAAAGCTTCATGAAAAATAAACTTCTCAAAAATAATAAAATAAAATAAAAAGAAAAATAAACTTCTCATCAAAATGGGACAGGTTAGTCAAAAATCAGGTGGTGGTTGCCAAGAGAATACTCAAACCCAGGCTGTGGTCTGAATAATAACAAGAAAATACCAGCATTCCCTGAACGTTACAGTAAAGTGTCTGTTGGTAATGTCACTTAAAACCTCATACATGCACTACAGAGTTTCATGCAAACTAAACAGACATGGTGTGGCAAACATATTTTATATCGTTCTACATTTAAAAAAAAAAAAACTCTTCCTCAACAGTTTCAGAAGATATGATTGTCTCAGTCACTTGTGTAGTACTGCATAATCCACAAACGGTTAGGACGAAATGATTGTTCTTCATCAAGTCAGCCTGAAAATCTAGAAATCAGAAAAGGAAGCAACAACGAGGCACAGTTTGCAGAGTAAGAGGCACAGGACTGAACCACCTTGGAGTTTCGCAAAGAAGCCATTAGGTGTCACTAAAGTGTTAACAATTCCTTGGGAATTTATAATAAATGTCTAGAGCAAAAAATGGGCAGCATGGGTCCTCTTGAACTTGAGTAAATTTTCTTTTCTTTTCTTTTTTCCCCCCGTGTTTCCACTGGAATAAATCATTTATGCTAGGGCTACTCAAGAGCGAGGAGTTACTTGAACCTGATTTGAGGAAGGCTTCTATTGCACACCCATCCATCTCTTTGGTTGGCTGGATCAAGCATTTTTGTTTCAATGTCTCTGTAAGAATACCAGTTACATCAGCAGTCAAATACTTACTCTTCCCTTCCATGCTCTTGACTCTGCCAGGGGCCAAGCAGTCTTGGGTAGGGGAGGGAGAACCTGGCAACATAACACATCCTGGTTCAGCATGGGAACATCACAGATTCAAAAGAGAGGAAAAGGAAAAAGGGAAGGAGGAAGGGAAGGAGAGAGGAAAAAGAAAATGGCTATGGATGCTCCACAAGGCTTTGAGTACTTCAGTCTTATAAACCTAGAAAATTAGAATCAGATGCCGCTTCTGCCCTATTTCTTTTCATGAGAAACCAGGTGAAATAGTCCATTTCCTCTAGTCTTTTCTGCTAAGGACAAAGACAGACCTTCCTAGGAAACAACCTCACGTAACAGAAGCCACCAAATGGCAACATGGTTTCTAAAATGCTAAGGAGACATCAGTGGGCATCCCCAAAGTGTTCGCCACTCCTTGGGAGCGGGTCTGTGCCTTTCTTGGTTTAGGTCTGTCTCCTTACAGATATCGCACCAAACAGACCTACCATTCCACACCCACTGGATTTATGCAGGTAAGTAGCTCATCCCAAGTTACCTGAGGGTACTGCTCTGCTTAGACAAAGGCCTGGGTTCATAAGATACAGTGGTTAATCCTCAGTTTTCATGGCAATCTCAGGAGCAAGCCAGCTTTTTCTTTGCTCCCTTGCATTAGCCGTTCTCCCAAATCTCCCCTCCTCCAAGAAATCAAGTCATCCCATATATATATAACATCTTACACCTTAAAACTGTATTGTTTTAAAAGTGAGTTACAAACAAAGTCCACATCCCTCTTATCCACCATAACCAAACTTCACAATTCCATCGCTGGCCACCAAAGGATCCCTGTCTCTACTCATGCCTTCTTTCTAACTTACTCTTTCCTTTCCTTAGGTCTACTGCATTAAAAACCCTTCAAAAATTTCTCAAAAATCCCTAGCTTCCTTATGCCACCTTCCATTGTACATGGCCGTTTTCATGCAAAATTGTAAACTGTTTAACAATAGGAAAAACAGTATAGTTTGATGCTTAAAACTGTTCAGATTGGGTTCTTCTTTCAGCTTTTAAAAAAATAACCAATCTGTAGATTCTTGGGCTAAAAACCATAAAATCATTAAAAAAAAAAAAGGTAGAGGGAAAACCACACCCTATCCTTCATATTTCTGTTAGCAATCTACCACAGTTTCACAGGCTGCCGAGGGGTGATACCACCCACCAACAGAGGATTCTGGGGTGGTATCACAACGTGACAAGCTTACCTTACCTTACCCTTACACAGGTACTAGGTACCTGGTGCTGAATGGGACTAATCTAAGAACCGGGGAGAGGTACCCTGTCATCACAAAACTGTAAACCAGCTCACTTAATAGAGCACACCTGCTGCCGCCTTGTCGCTTGTACTGAGCATGCTACGTCTGAGTACGTTGGTTTTTTTAATTTTTGTTTTGTTTTGCTTTTTAAGTAGCCTGCACTATTCCTGAGTGCTCTGGGGCTGCTGCTTAATCCATCTTCCATGTTTCTTCGAGGGCTTTTTCAAGTTTGTGTCTGTAAGTTGCATAGCGCCGTTTCAGGTTCTGCAACTGTTCATCTTCTTCTTTGTCCAGGATCCGCAAGAAGTTCTGTAGCTCAGGAAGACTGAAGGCTTCCCACTGCAGAGGGAAAAAACATGCATGCACGCACACATACACACACACACACACACACACACAGAGATTCAGTGAATAATACATCATATGGTACTTGAGTGAGTCAGCATTTTGTATTTTTGTCATTGTTCAGTTATTTCAGTCGAATCTGACTCTGTGTGACCCCATGTGGGGTTTTCTTGGCAAAGATACCGGAGGGGTTTGCCATTTCCTTCTCCAGCTCATTTTACTGATGAGGAAAATGAAGCAAACAGGGTCAAGTGACTTGCACAGTCACACAACTAGGGAGTGTCTAAGGCTCCATTTGAACTCAGGAACTTAAGTCCTCCTGATTTGAGGCCTGGCACTCTATCCACAGTGTCATCTAGCTGCCTAAGTCAGCATTTACTTGTTACCTACCATGTGCACCTTAAGGGGCTAGGGCAGTTCCTTTTTTTGGGGGTGGGGGGGGCGGTGTGTCTCTTTTATCCCCCAGAATCTAATATAGTGCTCAAGACAAAGTAGAGGAGAGGGAAAGAAACAACCTGAGATTTCATTGGTACAGAAAACTCCTCCCAGGATGAGGTCAAGACAAGTGGTTCCTTTCTCTATAGCTTCCGAGAGTGTCAGAAAGTTGCCTAGAACAGGCGTCAAAAAACATTGCAGCCTCGACTAGATTAAAATATAACTGGAAAATATTTAACAAAATAAATAAAATTTTATTTTTGTTTAATATATCAAATTTATTATATTTTTAAATAGTATGTATTTACAGTAGTGTTTATATAAACAAATCCTATATTTATATTATTAAAATATATTATACTGTGAATATGAAATACAAACCTAAATATAACAATAAATAACATTTATATAAAACTTATTTTGCTTATATCAAATTTATTGTGTTTATATATTTATGAATATTATAAATTCTATATTCATGTTATATAAAATACATTATTCTATTATAAATTATATAAAATATTATCAACATATTTATAAACTTTCTAATAAATCTATATTATAAATATAATAAATATATTTGTATTAGATATAAATGAGTAAATCATGAGATATATTGTAAATGTAATATATAATATGAATATTAAATATGTATGTTATATTTATATAAAATTTGTTGCTGGTTTTTATTTATTTATTATAACAAAATACAAATTTTTTATTAGTAAAACAAAGATAATATTACATTTTGAAACTTTAAAAAAATGCCAGATTTGGAATCAGAGGAGTTGGGTCTGCGAATTATTTTCCATCATTTATTACTATCATTTGAACCTAATTTTTTGACTAGAAATTGTTTGAACCCAGAATATCACCAGCACTTCAGTAACTCTCCAGGAATGCAGGAGATGACAAGGAATTGTGGGTACCAGCAAATCCTGGATGCACCCAAGTCTTTTTTGGGGTTCACTTAAGTTTGTATTCTGGGTTCCCCTTGTGCTTTGGCTTTGCCCACATTTTATTAATGGTTCACATTTACTAATAATCTATCTCAATCTCTTTAGCTGTCACATAGCCCTCTAGGTAAAACTGCTTAACTGCACATGGATGGAGGTACCCTTGTCTAAATCCTATATGACATATATATATACATACATATATACATATATATATGTATACGCACACATATGTGTATATATATGTGTGTATATATATCTGCATGAGACGGAAACACTCCTTTCTGACTCACTCTCTTCCACCAAATGACCTAATAAATTTCTTTCTAAAAGTACTTCAGATTTTGGGGTTATTCTCATGACTGAAAGATTTAAATCCCAACTCTGTTATTTAATCTCTCTGGCACTCAGTGTCCTCATTTGTAAAATGAGGGTTGTAATTAGATTCCCTTCCAGATGGAAGGCTCTGATCCTAAGAGCCAGGGGTGGGGATGGAGTAAATAATCAAAGGCTTTCCAGAGTTGAGGTTTACACTGGGCTTTTTAGGAAACTGAGGCTGGGCAGTGACAAATGGGAGGGGACTCCAGGTAAAAGAATATTGTATGAAGGGAGTAGGAGGAATGACAGTTTATACTATGTTACTTTCACCTTATTACAAATGCTAAAAAAAATAAACAGGAGATTTTAATAAATGTGGAAGGAAAAAACAATGAACAAATAAGCCAATATTACCAATTTGTCACATCTGCCAAACTCTCGGCTGATCCTGAAATTAAGAAGCAAGAGAAACCCCATATACCATTTAAGAGATGCAGTGTGACACTGTGAATCGGGAGTTAGTTTCAGAGTCAAAGATGGGGGTTCAAGTCCTATCTCTGACACATACTAGCTGTGTGACCCTGGCCAAGTCATTTCTCAATACTCTAGGTCTGTAAAATTATAAATGGGAGAACTGGTACCTATGATCTCTCTGGTAGAGAGAGGATCGTTCCTGGAAACTCCCCAGCCTGTCAGAAAACAATCAAAGCAGTTGGAGATAGAATTGTCCACATTTTTTTTTTTTAAGTGAGGCAATTGGGGTTAAGTGATTTGCCCAGGGTCACATAGCTACTAAGTGTCAAGTGTTTGGTCTGAAGATGGATTTGAACTCGGGTCCTCCTGACTTCAGGGCCAGTGCTCTATCCACTCCACCACCAAGCTGCCCCTAGAATTGTCCACTTTAAAAAAATATATACTTCATGATATTTAAACATTTGCTAAACTCTAACAACGTGTGAGATGACATTCCAAAACCAACTAAAGCTGAATCCCTCCTCAGGAGTTTACAAATTAAGTTTACCAGATGGGATCACTTAACAGAACAATACAAATTTTAAAGCTCTATAGAGGGTATGCAAGTGTTTGGAGTTTGAGCTTTCAGGGGAAATGCTAATACATGGTCAAAATGCCCTTTTAAGAATCCAAATGAGAATTCCAAAATAGTACTTTTCTGAACAATGGCAGTTTTGTATTCAGAAAGCCTCAAAAGTTGCAGAAGTAAAAAGTAACATGAATAATTTATAAAAGCAGTTTTTCCTTCTTAGGTCAAAACTACTGAATAGATATGTATATGTATATCATATTCATTTCTCTCATTCATCTTCCATCATCCTGCCCAAAAGTCAATTACTATCTCTTCCATTTTATAGATGGGAGACAGAGATGAAGGGATGGACAGATTTCTTAACTATGGAGTTAACAACTAGTCCAAAGGTCACACTGCCCTAAAGACATTCTTCCTTGAGGGAGGAGACTACCAAGTACACAGGTGTAAGCATAGTGTCTTAATCATTCATGGCAATACAGGTACGGTAGAAAGGACACAGGCTGGGTCAGAGTTCAAAGCCTGCTTCTCCGAGCCTGAATTTCCTCCTTTATAAAATCTGAGGGTTGAACTCCGCAGCCTCAACTGTCCCTTCCATTATTATTATCCTGTGAAATTTTAAAAAATGTGTTTAATTCAGAATCTTGCTAGCCAAGAAGCAAGAAACTCCTTTCTCCCCCGTTTACAATGAATTAGCAGGCTCAGATTCTTATAATCTAGCCGCTGCTCAGATTCCTAAAATCTAGCCACTGTTTAGATTCTTATAATCTAGCCACTGCTTACCCAGGTTTCAGACTCCTTAAGAGTCTGCCCAATATGACAATGTTCTAATAAACCTTGTCTTTGGCTGAAAGAAGGCTTGGGTTGAATTCTTTCAGGCAGGATCCGTGTGCTGTGATTTTGGGGTCCCAGGACCCTTGAGCCCCTATACCACATCATTTTAGTGGCCCGTACAGGGAAGCTACCTAACCCCGAGTTCTTCTCCAGCCAAGACTGGAAGGTATGTAAGCCTCCCTCCACCCCTCCTTTCTTGCTCTGCAATTGGGGTCGCTCTCCAAGCACCAAAGCTTAGAGGTGCTTTTCTGGCAGACAGTTACAAGGCTGTGTCGCACTCGGCCTGACGCTCTTAGGCTCTTGGTCCACTGGGTCGGTTCAAGGCCACAGACCTGGGTACACCTTCCACAGCATAGAGGACGGATGCCCTATCCGGAAGTGTATGAATTTCCTCGGTGCTAGGGAATTGGGGAAAACTGCAGTTGCTTTTTGGTTTCCTGAGGCTTACTTACTCCCTTCCCTCTGCAGCTCTGAATCCTCCTTCATGGAGGTTACAGGGAAAGTCAGAATAGCTAAAAATATCTTGGCAGATTCTGGAGATTTTGTGATTGATCATTAAGGAGTTTTTAAACACCTGTACAATGAATTAGCAAAGAAACTTTTTGTCAGGAATGAACATATGGCAAGTGTCAACTTTCAAAATTAAGCTAACAGTAAAAGCATAAGAGTATAAGAAATCTTTGGAGACCAACTATAAAATTCCAGCCTCCAAAATCCATTTTTTGGGGGGTGAGGCAATTGGGGTTAAGCGACTTGTGCAGGGTCACATAGCTAGTAAATGTTGTGTCTGAGGCCGGATTTGAACTCAAGTCTTCCTGACTCCAGGGCTGGTGTTCTATCCACTGTGCCACCTAGCTGCCCCAAAATCCATTTTTTAAATCGTGATTTAATTAACAAACACAAACATTTCAATATATGAACAGGAAAGATGGGCATACAAGAAAATGTGAACTTCTGTTTTTAAAAAATATGTATATAAAAATAAAGTTTAATGAGGCAGCAACAAAATTGCTGGGTCCCCTTCTGCTTTTTTTTTGCTTTTTTGGTGAGGCAATCGGGTTAAGTGACTTGCCCAGGGTCACACAGCTAGTAAGTGTCAAGTGTCTGAGTCCAGATTAGAACTCAGGTCCTCCTAATTCCAAGGCCAGAGTTCTATCCACTGAGCCGCATAGCTACCCCTGCCCTTCTGCTCTTTAAAGACCTTTTTAAAATACTGTTTCTTCCCACCTCAAATATTAGGCAAAGAAAAGTTACACAAAAATGTTAATGGCAGACTGACACTGGGTTTTGTTCTTGACTCCTCATCCCACTTCTTCCACTTGGTTACAAAGGTCAACGACCACTAAGTTAAACAGGGATAGTGTACCCTAAAACAGTGATGAGGAACACTACTTACTTCTCCGGTTTCCCGTTCACGCAGAACAAAGCTCAGAGTTTCTGTCCTTGGTCCTGCTACCAAACGCAGATAGAGGGGGTGTTCTCGGTCTGAGAGCTTGCACGCATAAACTGCACAGGGAAACAACAGATCTATTCTTATTACCCATTAAACTAGCCTGCTCCCAATGGCCAAAGAAATTTATTCACCACATCTTACCCCATCTTACTATAAAATTTGCCAGTACTAAAGTGAACGAATTGACATCATGGGCAGGTAACAAGTCAGATAAAAACAGACAATGCAAAGCACAATTAGTGCTGTTCCTATTATTTTCAGAAAAAGATCAATTAAGTCAAGCTTTTTAAAAAGACTGTGACAAGAACACGTGGTCCTGTATATGAAAAAAATCAAGCAAATCTTTCCACATACCAAGTCAATAGCTTTCATTTAAATATGCACCCACCACCATGTGCCAGAGAGAAACGCCAGGCAAGTTCTTCTGTCTGTTTGGTTAGAAAAATTATTAACAGGCAAAGATACCATCTTAAGTGGGTAACTACCACTGTTAGCCTGAGCAGTAAAGAGTTGTGAATGTGAGGGGAGAATTGAGCTGGCAGGATGAAAGGTCCCCCTGTGATCTCCTGATCCTCCCACCACTCCTTCCCAGCATGTGGAAGACTAACAGTAGGTTTAGACTTCCTGGGACAGACTTTTCTAAGTGGGCACTTAAGTAAGGTGGAAATCAATTTCCTACAGCTGTTTCAAGCTCTACTCAGAAAAGCTAGAAGGAAAAAAAAATTAAGAGAGTGACTAATGAAATATAGATACTTCATAGTCAAATGAACACTGGAGATAAGCTAGGTTTGCTGGGATTTACTTGTATAGAACATCCAGTAAGGTATATATTTATTCCCTTTTGATTCATCCAAGGTAGCTGTTCTTATAAGAGAGAAGATGGACTGAAAGGGACGTGGGTGGGTCTTCCCTGCTCCACAAGATAGATGCCTTTATGTCCTGCCAAAGTATGCCTTGGGTACAGGAGACCAGTGCCTCAGACCTCATGGAAGTGCCAGGTATGTGGACTCATAGCGGAGCATTTCTAATTGAAGAGGTCTCAGGGTTACTTCTGAGCAAAAGTCAATGGCTACCAAGAGAAGAGATGATGAAACACGCTTCTGGCCTCTTTGCGAAGAGCTGGGAGTCTACAAACTGATGCTGCATATACTCTCAAAGTGGGCACTAGGGTGGGTGGTTCTGCTGAGTGGTTTTATCCCATGCTACAAGGGAGGGGGTTGGGCAGCTAGGTGGATCAGTGGATCCAGTTAAGAACTGAGTTCAAATTCGGCCTCAGACACTAGCTGTGTGACTGTTTTGTCAACTATAAAATCGGCTGGAGAAGGAAATGGCAAACCACTCCAGTATCTATGACAAGAAAACCCCAAGTGGGGTCATGAAGAGTTGCATACGAATGAAATGACTGAACAACAAGGGAGAGAGAGTTCAATATAGGGGATGTATTTTGGAAACTTTCCGTGACATAAAACAACTCATTCTTGCTGTTGGTATGTATGTATGTATGTATGTATGTATGTATGTATGTATGTATGTATGTATGTATGTATATATGTATGTATGTATGTATGTATGTATGTGTGAATCGTATATTATTGTTGTCTCACTGGTGCCTGACTCTTCCAAGACCCCATTTGGGAGTTTTCTCAGAAAAGGTACTGGAGTGGCTTGAAATTTCATTCTCTAACTCATTGTACAGATCAGGAAACTGAGGCAAACAGGATTAAGTAATTTGGCCAGGGCCACACAGCTAGGAAGTGTCTGAGGCTGGATTTGAACTCAAGAAGATGAGTCTCCCTGATTCCAAGCCCAGTACACTATCCACTGGGCCACCCAGCTACCTCTTGTAATATATATGTGTGTATTTGTATATGTGTATGCATGTACATATACATGTGTGTGTGTTAGAGGGGGGAGGGACAGTCAATGGCTAGCTAGATGATACTACTATTACTGTTACCACCCCTACCACTACTACTACTACTACCACCACCACCACCACCACCACCACCACCTAGCATTTATATAGTACCTAACTATGTGCCAGGCACTGTGTTAAGCACTTTACAAATATTGAAATTAAATATTCAAAGTAGTTAAATGATATTTAATATTAAGCTTAATATTAAATAAATATTAAACATATATTAAATATCTATTGATCCTCACAACAACCTTGGGTAGGTAGGGGTTATTATTATCCCCATTTTACAGTCGAGGAAACTGAGCCAAACAGAGGTTAAATGATCTGCCCAAGGTCACACAGCCAGTAAGTCTCCGAGGCCAGATCTGAAATCAGTGCATTGGCTCTGTAGTGAGAGAACACATTTTATCTCATCCCTGAAACCTCCTTCTTCTGTGACTCTGGCCGAGTGATTTAAACTCTCTCGGCCTCAGTTTCCTCATCTGTAAAATGATGGGGCTAGACAAGGTGACCTCTGAGGTCCGTTTCAGCTCTAGGATCTTATGCATGATTCTGTCAGATAGAAAGGAAGTTCCTTGAGGGCAGAAATGGTTTCATTTTCATCTCTGTATCCCCAGTGCCTAATATGGTACCTAGCACATCATAGGTACTTGACACAAGCTTACTTTTTTTTTGGATATATGCTTACTGATCAATGAAAAACAAGTAGCATGAGATAAAGATGGACAAGTCAGGATCAGAAATGTTCACATTAATGGGAAGCCACTGAAGGGTCAATGGGCATAGGAATGATGATGATAAAAAGGCCAAAGAACAGGAAACAGGACAATTTAAACAGCAGCATACCTTGATCTTCCTTGTGACAACGCTTATAAAGTGCAAACTTGGCTGGGCTTTCAGACACTAGAAATTTCTTGAGCAAGGCCTCGATAACTTCCCGGACAGTGTTGGTGCTGCTGATGTGAAGAGTATTCATGCAGCCATTATTATTGGCGGCATGCTTTTCTGGGTTCTGAGAAGTCCATGCACTGATAGGTCTGCACAAGTCCATCTGCACTTTGATGAAGCCAGTGTAAATCCCATTGGAATTCTGCAGCAGGAAGACAAAGAACATGGTTCCAGTCAAGCCCTGGAGTTTGGAAGGCATTCAAATAAGATGGGAGAAGGGGCCGGCATCAAGCAGAAAAACTCATTCGCTACTTCTGCTCTTGTATCTTGATGGCGGATCTCCTCTAAAGATTCTCGCACCCCAGCGAAAAAGGGCCTAAATGTGGGGTTGGGTTAAGAGGGTGGGCCATGGAGTCAGGAAGACTTCAGTTCAAAGTCTTGCATCTAAACTCATAATAGTTGTGTCTGCTGACAACTCACACTTAACTTCTCACTTCTTCTGGAAATTTTCTTGAATTGTAGTTTTAGATCAGTTGCTAAACCTTAAAATGAGTTTCCATGCTGGAGGTTCTCTAAATCAATTAAATTATAGCTCAAGATAAAAATAAAAGGCAGAAAGACCTTAATGGGAGGCCTTCATGTGCAGGGTACACAGCCCATGAACCATGTCTGTTAGGCAGATGGGGAAGTTTTAGAAGCTTCTCTGTTGGCTTTGATACGCTTATGTCTGAGACCCATTCATTCATGCTGCTATAGCCACATGTGAGGAGTCTGGACCCATACCTCCATTCAAATCCCTGCTGGCCAAACCAAGAAATTTACTAAGGCTAATGAGAAATATCTGGGCTGAGTGCACAAAGGAGGTATCCCCATCATAAAAGACAATGAACCCTTAGAGGAAAAAAAAAGAAAGCCACAATTATAACTTTATGACATCCTAACAAAAAAGGGTAAGCCAAGAGGCTGGAATAGATCACTTGGGGTAGCTATTACTGCATACGAATTACTGTTTTACTTAGATATCACTTCTTGCTGAAGCATCAACATGAAACAGATTACGATGAACTTTCAAGATTAACCTTTTTTAAAATAAGTCAAATTCAGGCTGCAAAAGTTAACCTCTGGAAAGCATAAACATTTGTTCATAATTTATGAATAGAATTACAATTTCATTTCTCAGATTGCTAAAAAGAAACTTAGTAAGGAAGCTGGGGTAAGTTAAGGTCTTTTGGGCCAAAGGGCAGCATTAGTGGAAATGCTAGAACCTACTGGTTTAGAGGGCAGCAAAGGAGAGGTAAACTGAGGCTCCTTCCCATAGCAATTTCTGCCAGGCTGGGAGAGAATAGAACCTTTAGGCACTTCTGAAAGCACATGGAAGACAGATGTTTAAAGAGAGGCTTTCTGGGAGAAGACTTATGGAGACATATGGCCATGATCCTCGAGAGGAAAAAAAAAAAAGTAAGTAGAGGACAAATGGAATCCATGCATTTTGTTCCCAACTACAAAATGTCTCTTCTTTTCATCCTCTAAACTCTTTCCTACAGACACTTGGTGGCCTCAATACAGGGACTGCAAACCGGGATTCCATGAGTTTTTTTTTTTTTCAAAAATACTTTAATAACTGTATTTCAATATAACTGATTTCCTTGGTAACTCCAGGGATTTTATTTTACGCATTTAAAAACATTTCTCTGAGAAGAGGTCCACAGGCTTCACCAGACTGCCAAATGGGGCCATCAAATGCAAAAAAGGGTAAGAAACTCTGATCTAAAAGCATTTTTATTACCTTCCTTGCTTTGTCCCTTCTGTTTCCTCTCATCTTGTTTAATGTGATCACATCAGCGTTTCTATGGCATCAGGTTTCACCCTGTACACTGCATATCCAATGTGTGAAGGTCACTGAATAAGGGATCCCGTGGATGAAGTGAAATAAAGGACAGCAAGGAAATCATTCGTTTTAACAAATGACCCAAGGTGTAGCCTGAAAGGCAGAAAGCCAGGACTCCATCCCCAAGTAGGTTAAGTGGAAGCAAAGGCACCCAGAAGACCAGAAAGGAGAGCAGGAATCTGTCCCAAGTGAGTAAGAAGCCTGGAAAACAATCCTGAGGGGTCAGCACGGATGCGCTAAGGACACTGGTGCTGCATAGACTGAAAGGGCAGATGCTTGGTTCATCCAGTCTACCATATGTTAAACAGAAACACCAACAGGGTCCAAGAAAAGTAATTTTTAAGAAATTGGAAACGGTAGACCAATAGCTGACATTCTGTTTATTAATTAACTGCTGACTTTTCATGGCCCATTGTAGCAGAGTAGATAAAGAAGCAAGCTTAAAATCAGGAAAGCTTGGGTTCATTCCTGCCTCTGCTGTCACACTGTGTGATCCCCTCAACAAGCCACGGAATCTCCCAATGCCCTGGGCAACTTTCCAAGGCAAGAAATTGCTGAGGAGGCGCCAACTCACTTTGGTGGAAGGAATTCCCAATGTCAACGAAATCACACTCTTCTCCCTGATTACTTTTTCCTGGGCCTGCTGCTATGGAGGAGTTGGATTATCTAAGAAGTCAGATAGAATTACAGGTGACCAAGTTGTGTTTGCTTCCTTCTCTCTCTTTAGTATATTCCTGCTGCCTTCTGTCCTCCCTGCCAATCCTTGAGGTATTTGGGGTTGACCCAAAAAAGGGCATGGAACTCCTTACTTGAAAAGAGCCCATGCTATTGTATCTAACGAAGCTGCCAACTTTTTAAAAAATCTGCCTATGTTCACAAAGCTAGTAAATATCCAAGGCACACATGAACCCATGACTCTTCTCCCTACTCCAGACTCCAAGGGCTCCTTCCATTAGACTAACCTGTCTTTTATACGAGACTTTTTCTTAATCCTCTTTTAAAAGCTGTGGATATTAAGGGGGGAAAAAAAGCTTTGAAAAATCTCAGTATGTTTCTTTCCCTATTATAGTATTAGTTTATTTTTAAATTTTATTTTCAGTTCCAAATTCTCTCCCTCCAGTTCCTCCTCCACCCATTGAAAAGGCAAGAAATACAATACTTATTACACAAATGAAGTCATGCGAAATATTCATGTTCCAAGAACAAAGAAAAGAAAAGAGATTTTTTTAAAAAGTAAAAAAAAAATATGCTTTAATCTACACTCTGAGCCCGTAAGTTCTCTATCTGGAAGAACACAGCATTTTGCTTCTTTTTCTAAAGTGTATTTAGTATTTTATTTTTCCCCAATTACATGTAAAAACAATTTTTAACATTCATTTTTAAACTTTTGAGTTCCAAATTCTCTCCCTCCCTCCTCAGCTCTCCCCCTTGTTGAGAAGGCAAGCAATTTGATATAGGTTATACATATGCAGTCACAGCATATTGCTTTTTAAGTCCTTTGGAGTTTTAGTGAATGTTGTATTGATCAGTTACTAAGTCTAGACTAAGTTATAAGTCTATACTAAATACTAAGATATATCTTTACAATATTGCCATTACTGCGCAGACTGTTCTCTCAGTTCTGCTCACTTCACTTTGCATCAGTTCATATAGGTCTTCCCAGGTTCTTCTGAAACTATCCCCTTCATCATTTCTTACGGAACAATAATATTCCATCACAATCATATACCATAACTTGTTCTGCCATTCCCTGATTGATGGGCATCCCTTCAGTTTCCAATTCTTTGCCATCACAAAAAACAGCCACTATAAATATTTTTGTATAAATTGGTGCTTTTCTTTCATTTTTTTTTTAATCTCCTGGGGGTAGACACTAAGTAATGGCATTGCTAGCTCAAAAAGTATACAAAGTCTTATCGCCTTTTGGGCATAGTTCCAAATTCTTCAGAATGGGTGGATTAGTTCATAACTCTACCAACAATCCATTAGCGTTCCTACTTTCCCACAATCCCATCAACATTTGTCATTTTCCTTTTCTGCCATCTTAGTCAATCTGATGAATGTGAGGTGGTAGCTAAGAGTTGTTTTAATTTGCATTTCTCTAATAATTTGTGATTTAGAGCATTTTTTTCAGATGACTGTTAGCATTAGTTTCTTCCTCTGAAAACTGTCTTTCTATGAATTGGAGAATGGCTCTTATTTCTTATATTTGACACAGTTCTCTATTTATTTGAGAAATAAGAGAAACTTGCTAATTTTTCTCAGTTTCCTTTTCTTCTACTTTTGGCTGCATTAGTTTTGTTTGTGCAAAAATTTTAATTTTATGTAATCAAAACTATCCATTCTACCTCTATTTCTTATTTGGTCATGAAATCTTCCACTATTTACAGATCTGCCAGATAATTTCTCCCATGGTGCCCTAATATGCTTTTGGTATCATCATTTCTGTCTAAATCACATATCCATTTTGAGCTTGTCTTGGTGAGATGTTTGTCTATGCCTAGTATCTGCCGTACCACTTTCCAGTTTTCCCAGCAGCTTTTGCCAAAGAATTAGTTCTTGCCCCAATAGCTGGGATCTTTAGATTTATCAAACACTAGGTTTCCCCTACTATTTTATTAAAACATCCTCTTAACCTCATAATTGCAAATGCCTCATTTTAGAATAACTCACCTTTGTCAAATGAATCACCTAAATGTCCCAGGTGAACAGAACAGAAAGTTAACAAACCCCTCCTCTACAGTTCTTTGTTTGTCTACAGGTCCACAGTTCTGATTCACTGTTGTTTATACCAGGGGTGGGGAACCTTCGGCCTTAAGGCCACATGTGGCCCTCTAAGTCCTCAAGTGTGGCCCTTTGACTGAATCCGAACTTCACAGAACAAATCCCCTTAATAAAAGGACTTGTTCTATAAAATTTGGACTCAGTCAAAAGGCCGCACCCGAGGACTTAGAATGCCACATGTGGCCTCTACTCTGGTAGAGTCAGTTAATAAGCATTTATTAAGCACCTACTACTACTGCCAGGCTCTGTGCTGAAGACACAAAGAAAGGCAAAAGATGGTCTGCTTTCAAGGAAATCACAGTCTAATAGGGGAGACAACATACAAAAGCCATACACAGGATAAATCAAAGATAAACAACAAAGAATTAAGGGGAATCAGAAAAGGCTTATTGGAAAAAGTGGGATTTTAAAAAAGGGAAAAGGACCCACGTGTACAAAAATATTTATAGCAGCTCTTTTTGTGGTGGCAAAGAATTGGAAATTGAGGGGATGCCCATCAATTGGGGAATGGCTGAACAAGTTGTGGTATATGATTGTGACACAACATTATTGGGCTATAAGAAATGACAAGCAAGATGATTTCAGAAAAACCGGGAAAGAGTTACATGAACTGATGCAAAATGAAGTGACCAGAATGAGGAGAACATTGTATACAGTAACAGCAATATTGTACAAAGAACTATGAATGACTTAGCTATTTTCACAGTCCCAAAGAACTCATGATGAAACATGCTATCCACCTCCAGAGAAAGAATCAATATTATCTGAATACTGATTGAAGCATACTATTTTTCACTTTCTCTTTCTTTCATTCATTTTTTTTGCTTGAGTCTACTTGTACAAAATGATTAATATGGAAATGTTTTACATGATTGCACACGTATAATCTGTATCAGATTGCCTACCACCTTAGGGAAAGAGTAGGGGAGGGAGGGAGAAAGGGATAGAATTTGGAACTCAAAACTTTTTTTAAAAAAATGTTAAAAACTGTTTTAACATGTAATTGGGGGTTAAAATATATATATTTATTTTAAAATGATGACCTGGAAAACATTAACAAATGGAAAATTTTCAGATCACCAAAAAAAGAAAAAAGAAAAAGAAAAGAGAAGAAGGAAGGGAGAAAAGAGAAAAAAATTGGGATTTTAGCTAGGCAAGCGAGGGAAGCCAGGAGCAGAGATGAGGGGACATGGAGTACAGCTAGTGAAAATGACCAGAGTCTGGTATCTTTTTCAAGAAACTGCAAGGAAATTGCTGTCACTGAATTACAGTGCTTGGATAAGTTAGGCTTAAGACAGGAAAGGTAGGAGGCAGACAAGTTTAGAGGGCTTTTAGGGTCTTTTCAAGGCCTAGATCTATGATCCTTTGGGTAGTTTAAGGGACTAACACAATAAAGAAAATTGGGGTTCTCTTTGCTCGTGTCCTTGATAAAGTCACCTCTGGGAGAGTAGCCATGGTTCCAAAGGTTCTATCAAAGACGGCAGCGAATTTGACAGAGCCTGCTTGAACTGGGTTAACCTGAGGTTGAACCCTGATTGTTTGTAGCTAGGAGAAAGGCAGCTTCAGGGGCCTACCAGGCTATCAAAAGGGGGGAGGGGAGAAGAAGAGGACTTTTTTGTTGTTATTGTTGTTGTTCGTTCTTAGTGCTTGAAGAGGACCAATAACATCACAGGTGATGTCTTGACTTGCAAGTGAATGGATTTAAGTGAGGCAGAACTGTGCAAAGTCATCAGCCCCACTCTTCCAAAGTCATCAGAGTCCAGTGGCAAGACACAGGTCAAGAAGACTGGCAATGGTCCTGGATGCAGTGGGAGACCATGGCCTTCTTAAGCCAAAGTTTTCCCAGGTCTCAGTTGTCTGAGGCAACAACCATTCAATAATTAAAAAGCTAGGTAAGAATTGAAACAAAAGATGGCCTAGTTTGCCTTCACAAAACAATGGATCTGGGATGGGAAGACCCTTAGAGTTTCTGGCCAGAAACAGTCGCTATTTACACTCACTCTGAGCAATCAAACTCCCCCCCCCCCCCCCCAAAAAAACAACAACAACAACAAAAAAGACAAAACAAAACAAAACAAAAAAAAAACCAGCAAGTGAGGCTTGGGCTGGGACCTATTACTGGCCAATCAGTGAAAGCCAGAGTGATTTGGGTTTAAAGGCATAGTCAAGTAGCTTCATTTGAATCACAATGGACTTTAGGAAAGCCTGGTTTTTCAGAGCTATATTTCAAGAGATTATAAATGAAAACTACATGAGACAAGAGTTAATTGTCCCAGTATCTCAAAAAATGATAGAATAAATAAATAGAGAAGAAAAAAATCTAGCTCCCAAAAGCCAAGATACCTTGAGAAGTATAAGCGACCAAAATTTATATTCCTTTGGACAGAGCACCCACATGTAAGGGTATGACTTTCCATGTAAAAAGAGGGAAAAGAAGATGAGGAAGGGGGAAAGAGGAAAAAAATGAAGAGGAAGAAACTGAAACCAACACATCCTGAAGTAAAGAAACGAAAATGTGTGGACTGGCCAGGTTCAGAGAAAAGTGACTTAAATTTTTTGCTCTGTTATTGGAGCCTTAAAAAAAAAAAACCCACAAGACATCACTATCCTCTCATGCTATGGATCTCAATCTTTCCTTTCTTTTCATTCTCAGTCAAACTCCAAAGAAAAAGCTATCTACCCTCGTCATCTCCATCTCCTCAACCCTTTACAATCAAGCTCCTGAACACACCCCTCAAATAAAATTGCTCTTTCCAGAGTTAACACTGATCTAACTTCCAAACCTGAGGGTCTGGTCTTAGTCCTTGTCTTTCTTGACCTCTCTACTGCATTTGACCACCTTCTCCCTGCTGGATACTCACTCTCTCCTTTCTGGGTTTTCAGGACACCACTCTCCCCTGGTTCTTCTCTCAGCTATAACTGACTGCTCCTCTTCAGTTTCCTCTGCGGCTTTATCATCCATATCATGCCCCCTAACTATGGGTGTTCTCCAAGGTTCTATCCTGGGCTCCCTCTTCTCCCTTCTCGATACTGTCCCTTGGTGATCTCATCAGTGCTCACAGTTTTAACTACTATCCCTATGCAGATGATATCTACATCTACATATATGTATACATATATACGTATCTGTACACACGCATATACGGATGTGGATGTGGACAAAGTGCCAGGCCTGGAGTCAGGAAGCTCATTTTCTTGAGTTCAAATCCATCCTCAGATACTTACTAGCTGTGTGACCCTGTGCAAGTCACTTAACCCTGTCTGCCTTAGTTCTTCACCTGCAAAATAAGCTAGAGAAGGAAATGGCAAACCACTCTAGTACCTTTGCCAATAAAATCTCAAATGGGGTCATAAAGAGTCAGATGCAACTGAAACAACCGAACAACAACAAAAATGAGTATCAGTCAGTCAAGAAACATTTTTTTTACGTGCCTACTATTATGCTAAGTGCTGGGGAGACAAAAAGAAGTAAAAGACAGTCTCTGCCCTCAAGGAGCTCAGAATCTGATGGGGTGACTGGAAGCAGACAGATACGTACAAACAAGCTATATAATGTATGTGTATGCGCATATATAGATAGGTGTGTATGTGTGTATATATGTATATATGAGTGTATGTATGCACATACACATATGTTTATCTAAGTATATCTATCTGTATCTAAGTGTGCATTATACCTATCTATCTATAGCCTATCTGGCATTTTCAAATCAATGTCCTTAGAGACATCTCAAACTCCACACATTCAAAACAAAACCCATCTTCCCTCCCAAGCCCTCGGTTCTTCCAAACATCCTTATCCCTGTTTAAGGCAGCCTCAATCGCCCAGTGTCCAAATTTATAACCTTGGGGTTATCCTCAACTCTTTGCCTTCCCTCACCCCTCTGTAGCCAATCAGGGCCAGATCTTTCTGTTTCTACGTCCACAGCATCAATAAGCTCACAGAGCTGCCCATTTCCTTAGGCCATCATAACCTCTCTCCCCACTCAAACCCATCCTCCTTCCACTCACCTTCCCAAGTGAGTTGCCCTAATTGTGGATCTGACTGTGACAAATGTAAGCTCCTCTATTTAGCTTTTAAAGCTCTTTACAACACGGCCCAGAATGATCGTGACCAGATTTATTGTACGCTCCTCTTGGGTTCTTCAATGCAGCCCAAATGTTCTTCTCTCTGTTCTTTCCATGACAATCTCACCTCCCATCTTCATGCCTTCGCACTGGTCATTCCTCCTGCCTCACCTTTCCTTCGTTGATTTCCCTTCTTCCTTCAAGATGCAGCATGATCCTCCCAACTGCTAACACCTCCTTCTCAACCCACTTATATTTTATTTTCTTTCTATTTGCTCTGTATGAGAGGCAATCATGCATTTGGACAGAGCTGACCCTGAAGCCAGAAAGAAAGACCTGGGTTCAAGTCCCAACTTTGTAACCCTAGGCAAGTAACTTACCCTCTCTGTGTTCTAGGCCAGAGGTTACTGTTTTGGCCTCTAAGAGTCTTTCAAAGCTGCCTAGAGCAGTGGTCTCAAAGTGTGATCCAGGGACGTCAAGGGGTCCGGTTCCCCAAAGCCCTTGTAGGGGGTCCATGACGTCAAAACTACTTTCTTAATGCTAAGATGCTGTAATTTCTAATATGGTAAATATTGATAGATGTAACTCACATAAACAAAAACTCTTTGGAGAAGGGGTCATCAATCATTTTTAAGCTGCAGAGAAGGTGTCGACCTTTATAGATGAACTTTACTCACCTAGAAGTTCCCTTTTCCAATGAAATCACAGGTCCAGACCCTTTCTCTATATTTATTTTATGCATATTCATATATTTATTTCAATTAAATAATAAACTCCCAATAAAGTAATAAACTAATTAAGAGTAGGGGATGTTCCATATTTTGGTTATACTCTGTATCCCCCCTGCCTAACACATAGTTGGCCAGTCATTCTCAGTCATGTTTGACTCTTTGTGACCCCATTTGGGATCTTCTTGGCAAATATCCTGGAAAGATTTAACATTTTCTTCTCCAGCTGATTTGACAGATGAGAAAACTGAGGCAAACAGGGTTAAGTGACTTGCCCAGTGTCACATATCTAGTAAGTGTCTGAGGATGGATTTGAACTCAGGAAGATGAGTCTTCCTGACTCCAAGTGGGCACTCTATCCACTGAGCCATTAGATGCCTGAAAGCACATAGCAGGTACTTAATAAATGCATGTTGATTTATTGGATCTTGTCAACTCATTATCATCCAAAGCCCTTATTCCAACCACCCCCCCACTTCCTCTTGTAACAACTCTAAACAGAATTATAAGATACAGTGTTGTAGAAAGCTTAACATTTTTAATCTGGTAAGAAATCTTTCTTTATTTTCTTCCTGTGAGCATGAAAAATTATGCAATCTACTGATAGCTGAATATTACATACTATGTGGGCACGCGTGTGTGCCCACACACACACACCCCAAAAGCCCTGTTGAGATGACAGACATTCCAACTTGATCACATTCCATACTCCAGGCATAATATCTCTTTCCTTGACACTTTCAAGTTTATCTTCACAAGACAGAATTACTGGGGGTCTTGTTACAAACCGAATTACCACCTATTGAACAGGTTGGCACTGATTAAACTTTTATTGAAGATCCTTTGATGATGTGCAGAACTCTTTAAAAGTCCAAATCTTAATACAGTGCATTGCTTTTTAAGAGGACCCAAGATGAGAATTTTCCCCCCAAACTTCAGGGCAGGCCAACAGGCCTACAGAACAATGTGAAGGATGAGAAAGAGTTCAGCTTCCATGGCACATCTACTCTGGAACATCAGACCACTGCTAATTTTTATCCTGAGATTCAAAAAATGTACTAATTGTTCACATTAACCAAAACTGTAAAAGTGAGACTCTTACCAAGGTCATCTTCAATTTGTCTGTAACAGCTAAATTGTAGTTGTGAACCTTCTCTTTGATTTCTTCTTTGCTAAGATAATTGTGGGTTTCCTTCTCTTTCTCAACATCCTAAAAGAAAAACAAATCACACCACCCATTAGCAATCTGAGACAAAATTCGATAAGCCAGGGTTCCTTTTACATTCCAGGAAGAACAACCTTGGTGCATTTAACCTTGATACACACCCCACACCCCACATCTCCCAACCCAGCTGCAGTTCTCAGCCATCGAGCGTCCACCGGCCCTGCGTATTTAAAAGCAGACTCTCAAACCACATTGATACATGTGGCATTTGTTTCAAAATCCCTCCTGCTAAACAGTCAGTTCTTGGTACGAGAAACCATTCTGCCCAAGTAGACAGCTAAATTACTTCCTTCTCTGATCTAGACTAACAATATTTAATGCAGTATTTCAAAAGCACCCCCCCATCCCTAGCCCCCAGAAGAATTCATGAATCTGGATGTTCCAGATCTGCTACTCCCCTCCAGAGGGGAGGATGGCAAATCAATAAATATCGACTGGAAAATAATCATATTACGTGCAAAGGGCAATTTAATTTCCTGAACCTCAGGTTACAAGGAAGTCATATAATCAGGGATCATCGTGATCACAGACCACAGGTCTATGGAAGGTCCTCTAATCCAAACTCCTCTTTTACAGATAAATAAAGTGAGGCTCAGAGAAGGTAAAAGATTGACCCACAGTCACACAGCAAGGTAGGAGCAGAGCTGTGCTCAAAAAGAAGTCTTGTGCCTTTCCCACTAAACCATACTTTTCCCCAAGTTGAAGATCAGGTGTTCTTTTATTGTTGTTCAGTCTTCTGAGTCGGGTCTGACACTTTGTGAACTGATTTGGGGTTTTCTTGGCAAAGATACTAAAGTGGTCTGCCATTTCCCTCTTCAGCTCATTTTACAGATGAGGAAACTGAGGCAAACCGAGTTAAGTTACTTGCTCAGGGTCACATAACTAGTCAGTGTCTGGGGCTGGATTTGAACTCAAGGTATTCCTGACTCCAGGCCTAGTCATTTCCTTTTCTAGCTCATTTTTTTACAGATGAGGAGACTGAGGCAAACAAAAAATGTGTGCCTAGGATCACATGAGTAGTAACTGTCTGAGGACAGATTTGAATTCAGGAAGATGAGTCTTCCTGACTCCAGGTCTGGCATTCTACCCACTGCGTCACTACACACACACACACACACACACACACACACACTCTCTCTCACGCAAGCAGCTACCCCAAATGTGCCTTAGCATTCTAAAACAAAACAAAACAAAATGGGGACTTTCAGGAAACATAGCTAACTATTGTGGGGAATCACTAAAATTAAATATCACTAAAAAAATCAATCAGTAAACAGAGTAATAGCTAACACTTATGGAGTGCTTTAAGATTTGTAAGGCAGTTTACATACACAATTTCCTTTTATCTTCACAACCACCTTGGGAGGTAGATACTCGCATTATCTTTATTATACAGATAAGGAAGGCTGAGGGTAATTGACTTGCTTAGGGTCATATAGCCACTAAGTATCTGAGGCAGGATTCAAACTCAGGTCTTCATGATTACTGAGACTCCCAGTCTATCATTCTATCCACTAAAGGGAGGTAATGTATGCAAATTGCTTTGAGCCGACTATAGAAATACCCAAAGACCCAGAGCATTAAATAATGATTGAAATGTAATCACAATCACCTTATCCCTCACAGACTGCCAGGGTTGGGAACATTATTTGAGGTTTTAAAACTCAAGAGAAACGATTTCTCATTTAAAAAAAAAAATTGGGATAAAAGGAAGTGGCAGCAGATTAAAAAGCAGTCACGGACGTAGTCTAGAAATAATCAGTTCGATTGTATAAAGAGCAATTAAAATTTGGATTAAACCATTTCTTCCCCACCCACCTCCCTATGAAGCTTTCGAACACTTGTTTCCTACAACCCAGACACTTCACGCTTGCACAAACCCAATCCTCATGGTTGGATGTTATCCAACCTACCATTTGTTCCCAATCCTGTCAGTGCAGCAACCAGGGTTATAAATACCCTAAGCATTTCTACTACAGTACCATACTCACACCAACACCATATATAGCCTGAAATTGTCCTTTGGTTCTCAAGCTCAGGGTTGTTTAAGACTTGGAGAGAGGAACCAAGTGGGAGTGCCAGCCCATTCCCTGTGAAGAAAAGCCGGCTTGGGCACTACCTTGCTTAAGGCATGTAAGGTCAGCATTTGGTTTAACTCTGGGGAAAGAAGACCAACTCAAAAGCATATGCTCACTCCACGGCTTTCATCAGGAATGTCTATGCCTAATGTCTCTTGCAGTCATTTCTAATTTGCCAGGGAGGAGTCAATCACCACCATCCCCCAAAAATCTTCTTTTCAGGAGTCTTTGGTTAGGCACAAAGACTGTGGATTCAAATAGCTGCTCAGAATGCCCAGGTCAGAAAATTCATTCTCCTTTATTAGCAAGGATTTCTACAACACCTCAGAGAAACAACACGTATTCACCATTCTCTCCATCACAGAGAAGTGGAAAACAAGGCTGTTTTTCTTCTTCCTCCTGGGAAAGGTTTTGTTTCTACTTTCATCATTTCTTAAGGCCTTTTGGCCTATATATACACTAGAGTTTACCTAATTCAAGATGGGGAACAAGGATAACCAAATGGCATTTATGCCGAAAGAAGGGCAGACCACAGGAATCAGATGCTGCTTTCAAGGTTGGGTTGGGAGTAACCACTGTTCTACTGAATTTAATTTTTTTTTTTAAGTACTCACCATGTGGCAAGGCATGGTGCTAAAGGAAAATGGACGAAAATGAATAAATTCTGCTCTCAAGGAATTGAGAGAGGACGGGAGCAGAAGGAAGGGAGAGAATACACCTTGGAAATCCTTTCAGATTTCCCATTTATGGCTGTATTTTCAAGGTTTTTATAACTAGCACCATTAAAAGAGTAGACAATACCTAACACAGGTGGACCAGATGCTCTCTGTGGGCCTTATAAGGCAACTAGCCAGGTGGGGTTTATAAAGGCAGGGCTGGTGGATTCCTTTCAGGCTGGTTTTTGTTTTCCTTTTTTTAATATGAAGCATATTCAAATCAAGTTTCAATTATCTATGTCAATAGTTATTACTGTTACCATGTTTATTATCCTTTTGAATGATGCTTTGTTTAGATGTTAACATTAGGTTTGGGTATTCCCTAAGCAATGTTGACTGATAACTACAGGAAATAATAAGAAAATCTTACCAGGGTGGTGAGGATAGAAGAAAAATGTGTGAGGAACCAAAAGTAAAGAGCTCAGGGCTCTAATTTCTGCTCTGCTCCTGGAAGCCTTCCCCAAACCCTCTTAATTCCAGAGCGGGGGGGAGGGGGGAGAGGGAGAGACACACAGAGACAGAGAAAGAGAGAAGGAGAGAGAGAGAGAGAGGGAGAAAGAGAGAGAGAGTGTATGTGTGTGTGTGTACACACACACTATAGATTGAATCAGGACTAGACCAAACAATCTCTAAGGTTCTTCTAAATTCTAAAGTCCAGATAGCTATGCTTGACTCAGGATATATAAGCCAAAACAGGGAAATGTGTCTAAAATCCACTGCTCCTTATCAAGAAATCAAGTGGGTTTTATTCACTAAAAAGCAAATGAAATCTAAAAAGCGCCCCGATACACTGGGAATATAAGGAAGTCAGCATGAGAAATAAACTGCAAACTGGTTCTAATTTTAAGCATTTGCTGAGCCCCTATTATGTATCAGACACCAAGCTAGGCCCCAAGATAGAAAGAAAATGAAGGAAAAAATCTCCACTCACAAGGACCTTATATTTTTATGGAAAAGACAAATAAGTACATACATAAATATAAAGAGAATAAATTCAAACAGCTTCCAGTTTACCTTTTCAATCACATCTATGTCTTACTTGGTTCGAATTCACCTCTCAGCCACCTTTATGAAAGGCACCTGACCTGATTCTCTTCTAATTCTTGTTATAGTATAATAATCTTTAATATTTGAATCACATATCCATTTTTTTTTTAAAGAGGCAATGGGGGTTAAGTGACTTGCCCAGGGTCACACAGCTAGCTAGTAAGTGTCTGAGGCCGGATTTGAACTCAGGTCCTCCTGACTCCAGGGCCAGTGCTCTATCCACTGTACCACCTAGCTGCCCCTATCACATATCCATTTTGATTTATTGTGGTGTATGGTATTAAGATGTTGATCAAAGCCTAATTTCTGCCATACTGTTTTCTAGTTTTTTAAGACACAACATTTCCCTATTCTGGGTTAAGTATCCTGAGTCAAGCAACAAGATTAGGATTTCAGAATTTAGAGGGACCTTAAAGATTATTTGGGAAAATAAAAAATAAATTAAAAGTTAAGAATGCAAACGAGGAGCTCATCTGTAGGTAATTTATGTTTTTGTATTTATCAAACACTAGATTACTGAATTTAATTATTTCTTATTCTTTCTTATCTAACTTCTTTCAATGACTGGCTTTTCCAGTTCCAAATAGTTTTGGTGACTTTTCTCTTATAATATAGTTTGAGTTCTAAAAGTGAAAAACTTTCATTCCCAGTTTTTTATTTTGTTTTTGGAGACAGTTGAGGTTAAGTGGGCCACACAGCTAGTAAGCATCTTAGGAGGGATTTGAATTCAGATCCTCCTGACTCTAGGGGCTATGCTGTATCCACTGCACCACCAGTTTTTAAAAAATTAATTTTCCTGATATTATTTCTTAGTGTTAGACCTGGAGAAATCATTTTTGGAGAAGACGGAACACCTTTGTTCCCCCTAAATCAGGAAGAGACCCTCCCCCAATACTCCAAATGTTATTGCTTACTTGACCACTTGTGCAACTTGAACAGAAGGGACAGAATTTGTGTCTAGAAGAAATAATGCCTGCAAGCATTTTCAAACTTTAAAAGACACAATTTTAGGGGCAGCTAGGTGGCGCAGTAGATAGAGCACAGGCTCTGGATTCAGGAGGACCCAAGTTCAAATCTGGCCTCAGACACATAACATTTACTAGCTGTGTGACCCTGGGCAAGTCACTTAACCCACTGCCTAGCAAAAAAAAAAACCAAAAACCAATTTTTCATTCATGAAAAGCTATGGGAAAAGACTGAAAGGAACATAGTGTGAAAAATGGGTACCACAGGAAGAAGAATTGAAAAAGGGGAAAGAATAAGGAAAAAAAGAAGATATGATAGAAGTTAGAGGAAGAAAATGAACATTGTTCTTTAACTGTGGTAAGGAGGAAAGCAAAGTTCTTTGTGAATGCCATGAGTGATTTGTATTGGCATCCACCCGTGTGGGTGCCACACCTCAGCGTCTGTCTACATTTGGTCAGTTTTTACAAGTCCCTTTTTAAACAATCCACTTTCCTGTAGTCTCTGCTTTCGCCACTATCACAGGGGGGTCCTTTCAGCAAGGGCTAGTTTAAATTTCCATGAAGCAAATCCCCTGTGAAATCTGTTTTTTCACTCAGCCTGGTCTCTTGACTGGTGGGTGGGGTCCCTTTGGTCTCCAGACGTGCAGTTACCCCAGGAATTTTCTCATGAGAAGCACACCCAATGCCACAGAAGATGGAACTGTCTTTACCCATTATCCTGGAGAGAAGACGGGATGAGAAGCTGGACCGTGTCAGCAGTCACAGGACTGTCATAACCAGTCCATTCTATAGAAACCGCATAAAATGACAGGTCCAAGAACACACTCAACCCTATCCCTTTATTCTTTTTATTTTCAATGCTATCTTTCACTTAAAAGATGGCACAGCAGAAAGAATGTTATCTTAGAAATAAATGGAAGGACTTGGGATTCAAGTCTCCAGACCTCTCTGCAAAGTAGTCCTTAGAACTCTAAAATGAATGACCCTATCAGACTACTAACTTACTGTTAGAATGGCTAATTGTCATTTCCCCTCAGAAATCATAAGCTCCTTAGCAGAACAGCATAAAATAGGAAGAATTTTAGTAGAAAATAAAGGCAGGGGCTATTTTATTTTCATCTTTCTATTCTCAGAGACTAGCCTGAAATGCAGCAGGTGCTCTATAAATGCTTGCTGAATTGAACAAAGTGTTTTTTCTAGATGGATGCGCACTTATCCGATAGCAATAAGAGCAGGTAGGTGGTGCAACAGATAGAGCACCAGGCCTGGAGTCAGAAAGACCCGAGTTCAAATTCAGCCTCAGAAACTTACTAGTTGTGTGACCCTGGGCAAATCACTTCACCTTGTTTGCCTCAGTTTCTTCATCTGTAAAATGAGCTGGAGAAGAGAATGACAAACCACTCCAGTATCTTTGCCAAGAAAATTCCAAATGGGGTCACAAAGAGTTGGATACAACTGAACAACGACAACAAATAGCAATAAACTCACATTTATATAGGGCTCTAAGGTTCAACAAACAACTGCCATCTAAGGATATAGAGAGTACATCATCAGATCCATTTCACAGATGACAAAACTGAGGCTCGAAGTTAAATGACTTGCCCAAGATCACACAGCAAGTAGCAGAACTGGTTCTTGAACTCAGGTCCTCTGACTTTCTCCTATATTACGCCTCCAGTTCCACGCTACTCTAAGATCCTTTGGTCAAAAGCTCATAGTTGTGACAGCTGGCCAGGCTTAAGGGAGGAAATCTGTGGCTGAAAGAGCAAGCCTAAATGGCCTGCATATGGGGATCAAATCCAGCAACCTGGATCTAGACTGTTCCCTGATCAAGGCTATAGGGTGATGTGATGTATAGAGCACAGGACCTTGAGTCAGGAAGAACAGAGTTCAAAT
This sequence comes from Vombatus ursinus, assembly GCF_900497805.2. Classification (NCBI taxonomy): domain Eukaryota; kingdom Metazoa; phylum Chordata; class Mammalia; order Diprotodontia; family Vombatidae; genus Vombatus; species Vombatus ursinus. The sequence goes on from NW_020950098.1 coordinate 5,173,591, forward strand.
TCAGCCTCAGACAGTTCCTAGCTGTGTGACCCTGGGCAAGTCACTCAACCTCTCTCTGTTTGCTTCTATTTCCTCAACTGCAAAATGGGAATAATAGTAACACACACCTGGCAGGTTGTTGTGAAGATCAAAAGGAGTAAGCACCATATAAATGTTAATGATGGTATTAGCTATAATTGTGAGACAGATCAGATTACTGCCTAATAGTACAATGTTCTCACCTTTCTCAATGCTAACAATTAACGGAATTAAATTGTTTCATAAAGATGACTCAGTAAGCAAAGTGATATTCACATTATATTATTTATGCCGGATGTCCTGCCAGAGACACACAGCAGAATAAATCAGCAGCACCTGTAACTGAAAAGATCATCCTTTCCTCAGAGAAGCTGTCCATGGAACTTCCCCCCTTCCCCCTAGAAGTCAAGACATTTTTACTTCTTGAGAATATCTGGACTGTAATTCATATGGTTATGAATAAAGAAGAAAAACCTATACATCTGTTTCTTAAAATAATAAATTATTCAAAAGAAAAAGGACTCCAAAACACACAAACAAACCAAATTCTGTTTAGTCTGATGGGTTCCAGGCGGCTGTTTCTGGGGTCTACTAAACCTCTACTCCTGACCTTAAAAATTCAGTTTGCTGCTTGGTTCAGATCTTTCCCTGGTGAACTTGTCGTTGGCAAGCTGAGGACTCATGCCTGCTGGCACTGACGCGTATCTCAGTACAAACGCTGAGCAAGCAGATTCATGGTAGCCATTGGCTAATCATTAAGGTAGCTAAAGCAAAGAATGGATTTCCACCGTCTCTGTATTATTTTACAGTGTCTCCTCTTGCCTGGGTTGGGCCTAGCCTTTCAGATATCTCCACTAATGCAGCCTTGGAAAATGGTTTTTAATATATTAAATACATTTTAATATATTTTACTATAAACTTAGTAAAAACAATAATACAAACATTTCAAAACCAAAAAAGGTACTGTATATGAAACTAAACATCTTGTCTTTTTCTTTTTCTCCTATTATGTATAGTTTTGAATTTTTTTGGTATGATTCAAATTTAACACGTTTCCCTACATGTGTTCCTTTCTAAAGTGCCTTTTGCTCTTTTCTATTCTAAAAAATTATTTAGTGATATTCTTTTCTTCTTTTAGTATCAATACCCCTAACCCCAACTTCCCCAACTATTTTCACCACCAGCAAAATTAAAAAAGCCCTCCTTTCTAATAAATCAGTATCCTTATACAAAACAAAGGCACACCCTGGCTGTATCTGAAAACATAAGTCTAATTCTGCGCCCCTAGTCCATCATCTCTTTGCCAAGAAATGAGCAGCATGATTCATTATCAGTCTTATAAAAGTGGAATTAATCACAGTGGGACAATCACGGCCTTTCATTGTTGTTTTTCATTATAATGTTGGAAGTCTTACATTTGTTTTTCTCCTGACTTCACTTTTCATCAGTTCATACAAGTCTCCTGAGATTTCTCTAAATCAGTCCTTTTTATCATTTTTTATGATGCACCATAATTTGTTTCAGCCATTCCCCATTAATGGACAACCATTTTGTTCCCAGTTTTTATCCTGTAATAAAATGTTGCTATAAATATTTTTAGACACATGGATCTTTTTCTTCTTTCTTTGACCTTTTTTGCGATATATAATAAGTCTGGAAGTGATATTTCTGGGGAAAAGGATAGGCACAGTTGAGTGATTTTTTAAAAATAATTCTAAACTGCTTTCAAGAATCTTTACAATTCCAAGATCAGTGAATTATTACTACCATCTTCCTACAGTACTTCCAACAACTGTCATTTTCCCCTTTTTTTTTTAATTTATTTTTTGGAGGCAATCAGGGTTAAGTGACTTGACCAGGATCCCACAGCTAATAAGTATCTGAGGCTGGATCTGAACTCAGGTCCTCTTGACTCTAAGGCCAGTGCTCTATCCACTGCACCACCTAGCCACCCCTGATTTTCCTTTTTATAGAAATTATCTTTGCCAATTTTTCCTTCAAGGCTCAACTTAGATGCTACCTACTCCTTGAATCCAGACAAGGTGACCATGCCCCCAACTTCTCAGTACTTTCTCCCTTCTCAATTTTCCCCCTACTCTTTGAAATCCACCCTAGCCACCTTTACTTTAGTTTCTGATAAAGAGGTGGCCCTTCTTACTAAGGCCAGCCCTTTAAATTTAGCCTAGATTCCATCCTTTCCATTCTTCTCCAGTATTGCTCCCACAAGCACCCTCCCTCTCTCTTTACTCTTCAATCGCTCCCTACTTATTGGCTCTTTTTCTGCTGTCTGTAAAGATGCCCCCAAGCCTCCCTCATCTTTAAGAAACCCTCAGCAGACCCTACTATCTCCCTCGACGTATCAGCCTACATCTCTCCTCCCATCCTCATCCAAGACTCTAAAAAAGCTGTCTACACTCAATGCCTGTACTTCCCCTCCTCTCAGCCTCTTGTAATTGAGCTTCCAACTTTATCATTCAACTCAAACCACTCTGTCCAAAATTACCAAAAAACTGTTAAGTGTCCAATCTGATGGCCTCCTCTTGGTCATCATCCCTCTTGACCTATCCTGCTGCACCTGACACTGCCTCTCCTCCTAGATATCTCTCCTTGTTATCCTTCTACTGGTCTGACCTCTCTTTCTCCAATCTCCTTTGTTGGAGGGGCCATATACAGACCCATAATGAATGCTTGTTAATTGAGTGATTACTCCAGTTAATGTATATTCTGTATTCCTTCAAAAGAATGTAAGCTACTTAAGAGTTGGGGATGGTCTCCACTTTTTTTTTGTCTTTGGATCCCCAGAATGTAGCACAGTGCCTTGCACACAGTAGGTGCTTATGTTCACTGAATTCAAGTGTAACAAAGGTCCAAAGGCTCACATAGATAAGCAATAGTGGACCTCATATCCCCAAGTTGCACAAGCGAAGTTACCATATGGAATAGGCCAAAGGACATGGTAACTTGGCTTGTGCAACTGAGGATGTGAGGTTTACCAATCACCTACCACATGCAAGGCACTGTGCTACATGCTGGGATACAAAGAAGAAAGGAAGGAAGGAAGGAAGAAGGGAAGGAAGGAAGAAAGAAAGAAAGGGAGGGAGGGAGGGAGAAAGAAAGAAAGAAAGAAAGAAAGAAGAGAGAGAGAACATCCCTAGTGCTCAAGGACCTTACATTTTAGTAAAGGAATACAAAATATACACAAGTATAATCACTCACTTAACAAGCATTTATTATGAGTCTACATATGGCCCCTCCAGCAAAGGCAAGTGAAAAAGGTCAGACCAGTGGGAAGGACAACTAGGAGAGAGTACGTATCATTATGGAAACCCATGATACGTAATACTCATCAACTAGTTCTGAGTGAGTGTGATGGTCATGAACAGGTATTCCCAGTCTATCTCCAAGAGGTGCTATTCTTAGCACATTAAAAGCACGTTTATTAAGCTTGGGAAAGTTAAAAGGATAGATGGTGAGTGCAACCCACAGGAGAAGAGATTCAGAATGGTAACAACCGGTTTAATGAACTACAGCTGTAACACGTTAAAAAAAAAAAAAAGAGTTTGATCTGGGTCAACCATGACCTCATTAAAAAAAAAAAAAAAAAAACCTCTTCATTACCCACTCTGACCTACCCTATAAGGCTGGGTGCTGCAGCTTCTCATTTGTTTAGAGCCAGAAAACAAACTTGGGGAAGGAACAACTTCAGTGACCGTGACCCATCGCAGGAGGCGCCCAGGTTTAGAGATCTTGCTTATTCTGACAAGTTTTTCGAAAATGTAACTGGATCTGCTATTCATTTCTGAAATGTGATATCTTTCGGGAGCTCTCTAAGCTTCTAAAACCAAACTCTAACCAGCTCTGCTAATTAATTATAACAGTAAAATGAATGACTCAGCACTGTTCCCATAACCCCATTATCCAAGACTGACTAGTTCAAGGCGGTTAAGATGGTGCATGCAGATAGCCCAAGCTGTGCCTGCAATCAACACCCAAGTTTTAAGAAAGAAGGCGTGTGTAAGGCTTTTGTGCTTGACTTACCAACTAGCTCTGTGATCCTAAGCACTCACTAAATTGGAGCCTCAACTTTCAAATCTATAAAATGGGGATCATACTGTGTCACTGTCACAGGGTTGCTCATGTAAGATGCTTATACAGTGTTTTGGCTTGACAAGTCAACAAGCATTTGTTAAGTACTTATTATATGCCTATATTGCAGATACAAAAGAGGGGGGAAAACCCTTGCTTGCAAGGGGCTCATAGTATAATCGGGGAGGAAACATGCAAACAAGACATAGCTAAAATAAAATGGAGATAATCCATGGAGGTAAGGCAATGGTATTCAAGGGGATGGAGAAAGGCTTCTTGTGGAAAATGGGATTTAGCTGAGATTTGAGGAGAGCCAGGGAATCCAGAAGATGTCGATGAGGAAGACATAAAGGACAGATGGCCAGGGAAAACACCAGGAGTTTGGAGATGGAGTATCTTGCAAAGAATAGCTAAGAAGCCAATCCCACCGTATTGCTAAGTACCTGAAAGCTGTAGGAAGACTGAGAAGGTAGGATGGGGCAATTTTATGCAGGGCTTTGAATAGCAAGGCTTTGAGCCTGGAAGTGACAGGAAACCACTGAAGTTTATTGAATAGAAGGGTGACACAATCAGAAGATCAATTTGACAACTAACTGGAGAATGGACTAGAATGGGGAGAGAAGTGAGGCAGGGAGACCAAGCCTTCACTTTCTGTATGTTCTAAATGGTCAGCATGGTATACAATAGCCATGTGGCTCTTTTCATAAATGGTGATTTCAAACGTGACTCTGGGGGCCTCTAATTCTAATCACTCATTTAAAGTTAGATCTTTGTCTGCTCCAATGAGAGTTGGGGGAGATGGGGGTGGGGGTGGGAGAACATTATTTCATAAAGTATATTAAAGTCAAGAAATGACATTGAAGTGTCTTATGTGACTTAAATCTCAAGGTGGTAAAGTTAGATACAAAGGAAAGGAATTCTATGTGATTCACCTGGAGGTGTGGAACAAATTGGTATGTTCTGCAGTGCCAACAAGAGGCAGATAAAACCAAACATACAATAACCAGCACACACCCAACCATCCTCCTCCAATCTCTATGCCTTGGTAGCCAATGTCGTCTTCATAGAACTACAAGGTTCTGGATGCTTTCCCTATGATTGAACAGAGGTCACAATTTTCAGGAATCTATAAACCCAAAATGTAGGTATGTCCAAAAACAAAGGAAAACAATAATAATAATATAAATAATAAACAAAAATAAAGAACAGGAGTTTCTGGTCAAATGTGATCTGAATGACGGCTCAAAGGGTCTGATAATAAATAACCAAGATACCCCCAGAGCACTAAAGATATCTAGGAGGTGGTAATTCCCAAATAGGCCAACCAAAGGTCAGCTCTTCACAGCAAAGAAAATCAATTTCAGTATGGAGTCCATACTTCAAGCAGCATCACATATCCACCATGACCATTTTGGTCAACACAACGTCTAAGGTTTGGGGGTTCTATGCTAAAAACTGGATAACTGGAAACTAGATCACTGAACACAGACTGTCAGAGAAGAAAGGTGCCTTCCAGATAGATTAGTGGGTCCAAGCCTCACATTTTATACGTAAGTAATCCCAGAGAGAAAGTGACTTGCCCAATGTCACACAGCAAGTTAGGGGCAGATAGCAAACAAAATCATGTTTGAATAGCAAGTTATACATAATAGATTTGCAGTTTCACGTGCAATCATCTTTTTTATTATACTATGTTATGGAAATATTTGTTTTATTCCATAAATTAAAAGGAAAAAAAAGAAAAACAAAATCATGTTTGACTCCCCACTTAGGAGTCTTTCAATAACACCATACTCCCTTTGCTTTCTACTCTGATGGTATTTTTAGAAGCCATTCTTCTTACTCCCGTGTATATGTCTGCTCCATCATAGACCGCACCCACAATGGTGTTGCCCTTCAAAGGCACTGTCCTGGTACAAAATGTATCAAGAGTACTTTCCTCTACAACCCCATAACAAACACTTAGGCAGAGGTAAAGATTTAGCTTCTGCCAAACTACACAAATTGCATCATAAGGAACTTGAAACTTGGATACTCCTAGCTGTTACAGAGGGAAGCAAGCCCTGGACACCTGTGAATTACAAATATTGTTTTGGCGGAATATTTATTTTCAAGCACAACTCCAGGGGTTAACTTTACGTTAAGCATCACCTTTCTCTTCCCACAAGACACTAAACTCACTCTGGGGATAATAAAAAGATAAGCAATTCAAGCAAAAACTTCTGGTTAGGACTTCAAAAAACCCAAAGCAAACAATTTCCAAACTAGAGGATGTCCTTTCCTTGAGAAATCTCTATTTCCCCCTTCTCTTCTAAGGATCTGAAACATTACAGCCTGGGTTAATCCAGGCCAAATCAAGAACACTGAACAAAAAGCAAAGGAATCATGATCAGGTTACTAGACCCAGGTCAGAAACACAGAGATCAGGATCTGGGGTAAAACAGGGGCAGTAAACAGAAATGGAGGTCAGAAACAAAGAGATCTCCAGTCTGCCTGGCAAGGAACTATCTAAGAACTCAAGTTATCAGAGTCTGGGGAAGCTGGGAAATCATGGAAGGTTAATTGAGTTCGAAGGCTGGTGCTAGGATAGGGACGACAAAGCAAATCACTGCAGAATGAGGGTGTAAGAAGCTTTGGATTATCCCAACCCTTGTGGGAACCAACTTGGAAGTGCTTAAGAAAAGTGGTCATACCCTCTGATCCAATAATCCTACTTGTGCAGGTGTGTACTCCCAACAGAAATCAAAGACAAAAAGGTCCTACAGACTGATAGCAATGTTTTTTGTGATAGCCAAACATAAAAGGAGACAGTGGAAAAATGGTTGAACAAATCAAAGTGTGTTCAGGTAATGGGATAGTATTGTGCAAAAAAGAAAAAATGAATATGAGGAATTTAAAGAAACATGTGAAGGTATATATGTGAGCCAATGGAAATCAAAGTACAGAAGCAGAATCAAGAGAATGTATGCAAAAACTCAATAAGCATTTATTAAGTGCTGGCTATAGGTCAGGCACTGTAAAGCAGGAAGGAAGGAAGGAAGGAAGAAGGAAAGAAAAACAATACTAACCCTTCCCTAAAGGAACTCACATTGAAAACATGTACACATATTCGTAAAATTAAAATGCATATGGTGTAAACCCACAAAAAGGGTACTAGTAGCTGGGGACGAGAGAGTCAGGAAAAGCCTGACGTAGGAAGGTGGCCTTAAGCTGAGCTTGAAAAACAGATTAAAGCAAGGCAGCTAGGTGGTGCAGTGGATAGAGTGCCAGGTCTGGAGTCAGGAAAACTTTTCTTCCCAAGTTCAAATCCAGCCTTAGACACTAACTAGCTGTGTGACCCTGGGCAAGTCACTTAACCCTGTTTGTCCGAGTTTCCTCAGCTGTTAAATAAGCTAGAGAAGGAAATGCGAACCACTCCAGTATCTTTGCCAAGAAAACCTCAAACGGGGTCACAAAGAATCAGACATGACTGAAACGACTGATTTGAACTGGTTCATCTCCTCTGATTCTTCTTTCTTCACCACCAACCCCCAGAGACAGAAGAAGGTTTTTGGTACCTGTCTAAATGCCAATTTCAATTCAACATTCTCTATAAGTATTTCCTATATAGTTAACATCACAGTAGTTACTGTGGGAGATATGGAAAATAGCTCCAGACCCTGTCCCTTGCCCTCACATGAGGGACTTTCTATAGCCTAGTGGGGAAACAAGCAAACACAAAAAAGTTAAAATAGCAATTCAAGATGCAATGTGACTAAAAGTCAGCTTTAATGGAAAAAACAATAATATCCCATTCTGGTACTTTTGAATCCAACCAAGCTGCCTTCCCTCCCCACAAAGAATCTGCTTAAGCAGTTACTTAGGAAAAACTGAATCATTAATCCTCCTGATCTTTATTTACAATTAAAGGTCAAAACAGGAACTGCCATACAGTCTGAAGTTTGCAAGGTTGTCAGCTTAAAGAAACCGACTAGCCTGATATAAACACAAACTCACAAACATTCTCCATAGCTAGAAACAGTTAAGGTCCTGCCCATGCTAGGTACTTTAATAAATGCTCGTTGATTGCCTAGATACTGAAGTTAAAAAAGAAAGTGGATTTTTATAACATTATGAATAAGGATAAGGGGCAGCAGGGTGTAATTCAACAGCTTTGGAATCAGACAGGCCTAAATTAGGTGCCTCTAACACATTCTGGCTGCATGACCTTGGACAAATACCTTAACAAACAGTCCCAGGCAACTTCCTCAGTCTATAAGTTACAGACTGGATGCCCAGATCTACCCTGGGCCTCCACAGGTCTGACTGGTGAGTCCCCCTTGGGGCCCAATACTGAAGACTGGCTCTGGCTGTCATAGCTGCCTTGCTGCTGTGTTGAAAGGGCAGGTTCCTTCTAGGCACACCCCCCTTCTGAAGCCATAATCTGATTAATGCACTTATTACACCTGGAGCATGTCAATATGCCCCCACTAACCATAACTACTTTTACGAGTCAAAATATCCACTCCTTAGCCATTGATAATTCCCTATATATTGTCTCTGCCTAGTAGAGTATGGTGGCTGTTAAATTTGTATCCCTAATGCTTATCATAGCACTTAATAAATGCTTTTTAAAATTTCATTCATTCATCTTGCTGGAGATTTCTTATACTGAGGATATCAGAAGTTTAGGCCAAGAAATAAAATTCTGTTGTTCAGTTTTTTTTTTTTTTTCAGTTGTGAGTCCATTTGGGGTTTTCTTGGTAGAGATACTGGAATGGTTTGCCATTTCCTTTTCCAGCTCATTTTACAAATAAGGAAACTGAGGCAAACAGGGTTAAATGACTTGCCAGGGTCACACAGCCATTAGGAAGCATCTGAGGCTAGATTTGAAATCAGGAAGATGAGCCTTCCTGGCTTCGAGCCCAGCGCTCGAAGCTTGTGCCACCTAGCTGGTCTAGAAATAAAATTAAATGAGACAAATGGATAGGAATGCTGGTCGGGCCATAATCCGCTCCCGAGGAAATAAGGACGTTCAAAGATCAGTAAACAGATTTTGAACACAACGATCTTGATATGACTGCTGCAATGGTCAGTCTACTCTTCCTCCCTCAAAATGGTTCTTCAGCACTTCTAAAAAGTAGCTTAACACCCCCACAGACCCCACAGAAGCTTTAGGAACAGAAAACTAAATCTAAGACAATTTAAAGGATCCGTTGCTTTCCTGATAGGATAACATCCCCTAATGGGGGAACATTGTAATACAGAAAAGGTACATGACGAAAAGAGAATTGTCAACCTCAGCAAAAACTAATAAACTAGAGAAGAGCCTGGTATAGTGGTGGGGGAAGGATCTGGAGTCTGGGGAGCTGGGGTAGAATCCTGGCTATTACTACTGGTCTAAGAAAGCTGACAGAATCAGAGTATTGTGTTTCACTTCACTGTTTTCTTTTGTAGGAGGAAGGGGTTCAATTCCTGTAGGGAAAGAGAGGGACAGTGGAAGGGGCAGTGTGTCCAGAAAAACATCGATAATTTTTTTAAAAGCATAATTAGGGCACGAGTTAGCCTGCAAGCTGTGTCGGAACCTTAGGAAGGCGTTTTACAAGGTGTAGTTTGCTACTCTGGGGAAGAAGGGAGGGATCACGACTGGCAAAGTGACGGCAGAAATTTAAAAAGAGAGAAATTGCTTTGAGAGGATGAAGTCCACAAACATTTATTAAGTGCCTACTATGTGCTGTGCACTGGAGATACAAATAAGGCAGAAACATGGTCCCTGCACTTAGGGAGCTTACAGTCTAATAGGCAGAAATAACATGCAAACAACTATGTATACAGGATGATTTGAGGCTAACCCCAAAGGTAAGGCATTAGTGTTAAAAAGAACCGTGAAGGTTTCTTGCAGAAAGTGAGATTTTAGTTGGACCTTAAAAGGAAGCCAGAAAAGCTAGGAGGAAGAGAATTGCAGTCATGGAGGACAGCCAGTGAAAATCAATCAACATTCATTAAGCACCTATTATGTGCCAGGAACTGTGCACATATTAGGGATACAAAAAGAGGCAAAAAAACAGTCCCTGCCCTCAAGGAGTTTACAATCTAATGGGGGAGACAACACGCAAACAAATACATACAAAGCAAACTATATACAGGATAAACAGGAAAAAATTATAGAAGGAAGGCACTAGAATTAAGAGGGGCTGGCAAAGCCTTCCTATAGAAGATGGGGATTTTGTTGGGACTTAAAGGAAACCAGGGAGATCAGTAGTAGGAGTAGAGGGAAGGGAGTTCCAGGCATGGGGAACAACAAGAGAAAATGCCAAGAGACAAAAGATGGAGTGTCCTGTTCATGAAACAGCCAGGATGCCGCATCGCTGAAAATGTATGAAGTAAAGAGGCATGTCTTGTAGTAGGAACAGAAAGGAGGCCGCTATTACTGAGGAATGTCTTTGTACAAGGAATTTTAGCAAGTCCCTGGATCACAGAGGACATGGGGGTAAGGAAAGAGAAGACTGGAAAGGTAGAAAAGAACTAGGTCATGAAGGACTTTAAAAGACAGAGTATTTGACCCTGGAGGTAATAGGGAGTCACTGGAGTTTACTGAAATGAGGGAGGGGACGAGGGTGACGTGGGGCAGAAATCCGAGGGCAGAGATGTACCAGGGCAATCACGTGCTATGGTGATGGGAACTGGGGACTGGCTTCAATGAACCTCAGTTCCCACTTTATCGACAAAAAGAACTCTGATCTATCTCAGGGAGGCGTCAGGGAGGAAACTCTGGGAAGGTTTATTGTTTTGTTTTGTTTGTCCCCTCCCTCCCCTCCGGCCATGATGACCAGGTGGCATCCATTTAGGACTAGTTTCTTTGATATGCTTTATTGTTCCTTTATATTTTTCCTGTTTTTTTTTTATTTTATATTTTATATTTTTCCCTGTTTCCTGTTTTTCCTTTATATTTATGTTTATTCTTCCTTTATATCCTCCCCAACTTTGTATAAAATCTATGACAGATCCTGAATGCTGTGTCTTGTCTGTTTATACAGTGGGGGTCCCCCTCCCCTCCCAGCTGGAGGTGTAAGGGAAATTAAGGAGAAAGCCACCCGCTCTTCTTCGATTAATTTAAGCAGAATTTAAGCAGCTGGGAAGTTTCTTTTCCAGTCTGAAAGAGAAAGGCCATCTGGGGGCTTAACGAGCTGTTATGATTTTATTCATGATTTTATTAACATTTCCTACATTTGAATAAATCCCTCAACAGGCAGAATTTTTAGCTGCATTTAGGGTTTCCTTTTTAGTGAGTCTCTTGTTATAACAGGGTGTGGCTATGTGCACCTTCCTCAGTCCAGATTCCAGATACAGAGAGGTAGCGGAGGACAAGGGGTCCATTGGTCAAGGACTAGGCCCTGAGGAACTGCGGAGAGGGGTAAGAGAAAGGGCAGGTACCAGCAGGGAAGGTCCCACCTTGCAGCCAACACACAGGTGTGGTTTGGGAGGGTTCAGCCCCTCCTTCTCCCAGATGGGAAGGAAGCAAAGTACTCTTAGCTCTCTGTCTTGTAGGCTACAAGTGAAAAAGAGTTGCAGATCTGTGCGACCCTGGGCAAGTCACAGTCACCCACCTTGGATCTGTTTCTTCCTCTAATAAATGAGGGAGGGGTTTACCTTTAACATCCTTTTTCAGTTGTACAATTATGATCTTAAGAACTTGGCTGACAGCGGAGAACCATTTGCACTCATAGATACTAGGACTCTAAGCACGGTAATATCTGAGATAGATCAAAGAGATGAAAATATGGTAAAAACAAGTATGAATCTCTCTTCTCCACCCCTGAAAATAAAACAGTACTATCACTCAAAACATGTGAAAACGAGAAAAAACAAACAACCAAGAATCACGTATTCTGTTGACAAATTTCTAAGTGTGGAAAACTCTCCTAGAATCTAGAAACTCTCCTAGCCCTAGAAACTAAGGTAACAGAATTTTTATTTATTTTTAAATTAATTATAATTTAAAATAGTATTCCTTTTGGAAGTGAAAGTTCAAATATTTCTTGGGTTCTTTTCAAAACAGTCCTTTTCCTCCTCTGTATACACAGGAAAGGGCCAGCCACAAGGAAGTGCTGCTAGGACTCCACCTTTCCTTAGATCAACTCCTGTTCTGACGGTAGAGCAGCTCTGGGCACCATGTATCAGAGGAAAGACTAGCATTCTCTAGCCAGGGCAGGAGGCCTTATCGAACAAGGCATACAAGCCCAGGCAAGTATAATTTCCAGGCTAGAAAGGGGCTAAACGCAAGGACTTATTTGAATCTCACAACAACCTTGCAAGATAGGTACTATAATTATCATTATTTTACAGCTGAAGAAACTTGAGGCAGACAGCACTTAAAGGACTTGCCCAAGGTCACATGGCTGATAAGCGTCTGAAGCTGGATTTGAACTCAGGTCTCAGTCTTCCTGCTTCCAGGCAGCACTCTATCTACTGTGTCACTGTAAAAGATTATCTAGTCCAATTCCTAATTAAAAATAATAAAATTTGATGATTTTTGTTTTTTATATCCCAGTCATCTCTGGATATACCACCCACACTGAGATTAAACCCTTACTTGTAACAAATAAAAACAGCTAAACAAAATCCAACACATCACTGAATACACACACCTGTATATGTATACCCATCCATCCATCCATCCATCCAACTTCCTACCTACTCCTACATACTTACCTACCTACCTAAATATAACACATGGCACCCTATTTCTCTGCTGATGGCTTCACAGAACCATAAATTCAGAGCTAAAAATACAGATACACTCAATTAACTCTTCTTTGGGACAATATTCCAAGTGCCTCATTTTACAGAAGAAGAAACTGTAGCTCTCTCCCTTAGCACCAAACTTTGACTAATACAGAAGTACTCAAAGAATGTCTTGGCCAGAGTGAGAAATTTTGGAATTTTAAAAGCATTCTGAACTGCCACTACCTACTACCAAGGAGTGAAAAAAAACCCTTACATGGATGATTCCAAGATTTCCAATCATTCTCCAAGTAGCTATTTCAAAGTAAGCTTAATGGAGACATGCTTTTGATTCAGATCTTCCTTCCATTTTCTTCAGAGCCATCTCTCCTCCTCAAATGTTATCCTAAATTTCAGCAATAGCTGAATCATACTTTTCTGAAGCCTTAAGATTTTTGAAGTTCCAGAAAGGGACATCTGCTAATGGAAGAATTCCTTGTGGAGCCGCCAACAAAATGTAAACAGCCCAGACTATATGAAAGACAAGATACAGGCCTAGGGCTGGATATCGAAGGAAGAAGCAGCTGCATGGTCTGTGAATAAAAGACTAAGCATGAATTTGGGAGACTGGACCCTATTCGCAAGCCACTAGAGGAAAGAGCCCTGGATAAGGCATCTGCTTTACTACCTGCCACCTGGGGAACCATGTACAGGTGACTCAACCTCTCTGGGTCTCACTTTTCTCACCTGTAAAAATGAAGGCAATATGATCTAATATCAGGATCATACACCTAGAATCGGATGGGATCTCAGAGACCATCTTTGTTGTTTTTCAGTCGTGTCTGACTCTTCATGACCCCATTTTGAGATTTTCTTGGTAGAGATATTGGAGTGGTTTGCCATTTCCTTCCCAACTCCTTTTACAGATGAGAAAACTGAGGCAAACAGGGTGAAAAGACTTACCCAGGGTCACATGGCTAGGAAGTGTCTGAGACCAAATTTTAATTCAGGATGATAAGTCTTCCTGACTCCAGAAAAAATATTATTTCTATTGCTTTCAAATCGTACAGGGCAGCTAAGTGGCTCAGCGGATAGAGCACCAGTCCCAGAGTCAGGAAGACCTATGTTCCAATCCAGCCTCAGACACCAGCTGTCCAACCTTAAGCAAGTCACTTACCTCAGTTTGCCTCAGTTTCCTCATGTGTAAAATGAGCTGGAGAAGGAAATGACAAACTACTCCAGTATCTTTGCCAAGAAAACCCCAAATGGGGTCACAAAGAGTTGCACACAACTGAAAACAATCGAACAACACCATCCTCACAATAAACCCATTAAGTTAGTATAATTATTATCCCCATTTTTACAGATAAAGAAACTAAGACCAGTAGGGGAGGTGGGAAGTGGAAGGTGACTCGCCCAAAGTCACTTGGGTTCCTTATATGTGATTAGGTCTTCCAGTGCTAAGCCATAGCACCATTGCAACTCTTAACTCCTATGATACCACCATACTACATCAGGAATGCCATTATAGAAACTGGTACTCTATCTTTACACAAAGACTATGGAATCTCAAAAGACTCAAAATTTAATTCATCTGGAAAGCCTTAACAGTAATGGCTGGACATTCTGGAAATCAACTTGGAACAACGATCAAAAAGTCACAAAACTATGCAAAATCCACCAAAATCAACGAAAGAGGAAAAGGATCAAACCATGCAAAAATATTTATAGATGTTCTTTGTTAAAGCAAAGGACTGGAAACTCAAGGGTTCTCATCAAATGAGGGATAACTGAAGAAATTCTTATATATGAACATAATGGAAAACTACTGTGCTGTAAGGAATGATGAGAGGGACAGTTTCAGAGAAACATGAAAAGATTTATATGAACTGATCCAGAGTGAACTGAGTAGAAACAGAAAAACAATTTAAATAATAACGATGCTTTAAAAAAAAAAAACCCAGCTTTGAAAGACTTAAGAAATCCGACCAACTACAATTCTGGAGGAATTTATCATAATTGTCATTGCGTTAATATATTGGTTACAATGTAAGTAAACTGTCTATCAAGTAACTTTGAAATTTACTTAAGTTATCTTTGCCAAATGCTGTTGTTAGAGTATTTTTAGAGTGTTCTTGAAGAATTTGCTACTGTTAACCAATTTGAACTCTATTCAACAGTTTCTCCAAAAAAAAGGTGTTTTCACTTTTGAACAAAGTTGATATTCATAGAGATGAAAAGAAGAGAAAAGAGGTTTCTTACAGAAAAAGAGGTTCTTCCAGTTTATTATATAATATTTAATAAATGGTGGTGATGGCTCAGAGCCAATTATTTATTTCATGATAAAATGTGGCAATTTTAGTGACTGAGAAGGAAATATCCTAACATACCCTTGGATAACCTTAAAATGGGGGTATGCTCAAGTCAGCCTGAACCAGCTAGAACTGATTGTTAAATTTTTAGCATATGCATTTATGTCTAGGAAATTGGCAAAAATTACAAATCACGGGTTGATTTAGGGTTTTGTTGATTGTCTCGACTTAGGAAAGTAATGGAAAAAACAGTAATAACACAGATTAAACATGAAAGTGTGTCATGCATACACTTCTTGAGTCAGAAGCTAAACATTTACCAGCACACCCCTGCTTTGAACTCAAGATGAGAACAATAAATATTATAACCAGTCAAATAACAGGAGGAGAGGTGATCACCTCCCCTGCCTAGGACACATGTGAGAACGATTGACTCCAAAACCTGTTCCAGAAAATAATAGCTTCAGTTAATGTCAGAGGTTGGAAAAAATCCACTTTTCTTATTCACTTATACACTGCCTTTTCTGCTCTGGCCTGCGGCTTCTCAATGTAGTCAAAACATTTACTAACCCCATAACGTTTTGAAAATTGTTCAGTTTTGTGCATGTGTATTTCTTCAAATGTAAAATAATAAGGAATAAACAATCTCTAAGACCCCTTCCCTGTGCTATAGGATTGTTTTCTCATCACTGGTCTTTATCCTAAAAGTAGGCACATTAACGTATAGTTCTGGTGAAACTATGATTTGGTCCAGCCAATCTGGAAGGTAATTTGGAAGCATGCCCCAAAAGTTAAACTATACATTCCTTCTGACCTAGAGTTAACTTTAAGCCTACTCCCCAAAGAGATCAAACAAAGAAGAAAAGGATACATATGAATGAAAATATTTATAGCAGTTCTTTTTTGAGGTGGCAAAACAATGGGAACTATGGGGATGCCCATCACCTGGTGAATAGCTGAGCTACTGTGCTGTAAGTAATGATGAAAGGGACAACTTCAGAGAAGGCTGAGAAGACTTGTATAAACTGATTCAGAGTGAAGCCAGCAGAAACAGAACCATCTATAGTATAACAATTTGGTAAAAACAAACAATTCTGGAAGATTTAACAAGTCTGATTGATACAATGACCAACTATGATGCCCTTGAGGAAGCATGGTACCCACAGTCCTGATAGAGAAGTCAATGACTCAGGGTGCAGAATGAGACACATTTTTGGGATATCTGGTTGACCCTGGAATTTGTTTTGCTTGCCTATGCATATTTATTACAAGACATTCCCCTCTCCACTACCTCCCATGGAGATAGAGGTGAGAAGGAAAGAAAATAAGTTTTGTTTGTTAATTGAAAAAAGATAAAAATAAAGCTTACAATGCTTTATACTGTAAACTCTTTGAGAACAGAGACTGTCTTTCTTTTTATTAGTTGTATCCTCACTGTATCCACAGTGCCTGGCACACAGTAGGCACTTATTAAATGTTTACTGGATTGGAATGGTGCAATGAGGGAAAGCTCACGTGGCAGCTAGGTGGCACAGTGGACAGAGTGCTGGGCCTGGAGTCAGGAAGACTCATCTTCCTGAGTTCAAATCTGGCTTCAGACACATACTAGCTGTGTGACCCTGGCCAAGTCACTTCACCCCGTTTGCCTCAGTTTCCTCATCTGTAAAATGAGCTGGAGAAGGAAACGGCAAACCATTCCAGTATCTTTACCAAGACATCCAAATGGGGTCACAAAGAGTTGGACATGACTGAAAATGACTGAACGACAACAAATGAGGGAAAGTAACTGGGCTTTGGTTTGTCAGGTCTCACTGCATTCAGTTTACTTAAAACAAGGTAAAACGCTAATGCTGAAAGAACACCAGAGTACTAAGCAATCAGAGGATCACAAATTTTAGTGCTAGAAGAAACTCTGGGGCTACCTCATCCAAGCCCTTCCTTTTATAGCTGAGAAAACAGAAGCAGAAAACGTGAATTGATCACACAGGTAGTACGCAGCAGAGCTAAGGTTAGACTCTAGGTCCTCTAAATCCAAACCCAGGGCTCAGGTGGGACAAACCCTAACTTTCCAGAAGAACATCACCTTTGAACCAGGTTCTGAAGGAGACCTGGCTTCTACAATGGCAGACAGGACCCACATCTCAACCAACCGCCTGTGAGGCAGGAAAGCAGCATCTCATTAAATGATCAACCTAAAATGGATATGCTAATCGAGGTTCAAATCTCAATACAGTTCTCTGTCGTAAAGGAGCTAGAATACCGCTCACAATTTTTTTAAAAAGCCTTTCATGGAGTAGCTAGGTGGTGCAGTGGATACAGCACCGGCCCTGGAGTCAGGAGGACCTGAGTTCAAATCTGGCCTCAGACACCTGACACTTACTAGCTGTGTGACTACGGACAAGTCACTTAACCTCAATCGCCTCATACATATATACACATACATACACACATACATAAATGGCTCTCAAAATTCCTTTATAAATGTTACAGGTCCATTTGGTTTTCTAATAAGTCTAGATGGAGTGAATGCATGAGCACATCACCACCAAAACAAGCCAAGTGGCCGGTGGCTAGAGCAGCCAGTAGAAAGCTTCAGAAAATCAGCAAAGAGAATTCAAATCCACTCATTTTAGCCGTGTAGGCCCTTCAGTGACGACTGCTACTTTGAAGGTATTTTTAGAGTTGGCTTCAAGACCTTTTTGCCGTTAACCACGCTCTGAAGTCTATAGCAAATCCCTCTGAAAAAGAAGCTTTAATACTGTTAAGCCAAAGTTTCAAAATCTTTTTTAATAAGTCAGGTGCTCCTGCTAGGAACATTTTTCACTATGCTTCTAATTTATTTATTAACAAGCATGCAAACCATAGGACAGGGGTGGGGAATCTGCAGTCTCGAGGCCACATGTGGCCTTCTAAGTCCTTGGATGCTGCCTTTTGACCGAGTCCAAGTTTTACAGAACAAATTCCTTTATTAAGGGGATCTGTTCTTTGAAGTTTGGATTCAGTCAAAGGGCCACATGTGGCCTTGAGGCCGCAGGTTTCCCACCCCTGCCACAGGGTGATGGACCTAGGGCTAGAAGACAAGACATGTATCTAATCCAACCCCTTAATTTTGTAGCCTAAAGTGCTTAAGTGATTTGCCAAAGATCACACAGGTTGAAGATTTGAATCCAGGGCCTCTGACCCCAAGGTTAGTCTTCCAAACACTCTAATACAGTGCCTCCCAAAAGAGGAAGCTACATAGGCCTAAGTCCATTTTCAATAAAGTACTTACCATATGCTTAGCACTATAAACATAATAGGATGAAAGTTCTCCACACTTTGAGAAAATGGATCCCCTTAACCCATAATAACAATTAGGGGCTGAAGGGAGGGAGAGTATGAGGACAGACAAGGAATGGACAATTGACTTTTTAAAAAATAGTGCTTATTCCCTTCAATGCATCTCATTAAATGTACTGAAGTATTCCGGTAACCCTTTGAGAAGATCCAAAGTCTACTCTGGCCTCACAAAACTCCCCTAACTGGGCAAGCCTGGGCCTAGATCAAATTCTGAATCCCCAAATGGTTAGGGTAGGAACACTGTGAGTATATCCAAATGATTTTCAACACACCACTGCTACACCCATTTCTTTTCAGTAAAAATATTATGATGCCTCTGAGAATTAGGCCAGAGTACACCAAGTCACATCACTCCTTGTTCAGATGTTCTAAGTTAGCCCTTCTCATTTACTGGAAACCCTGGAGCATGAATAACCTCAGACATATTCCCTACCCTAGAATACCTGATGGTATCAATTACCTATTTTGTAAATAATCTCTCTGAAAGCTTTTTTTTAAAAAACTGCTTAATTCAAGGGTTGACCACATTGACTAATCTGCACTCTGTACCCCAGAGTTTGGAGTGATCTGCCCCAGTGGGGTGAATCTCAAGCTATTTACTAACAAACTCCAGCTTATGTTCAAGTCATCTCTAGGAGCTTCCTAAAGAAAGTGTACCTCAATCTTCCATATGACAAGTGAGCCTTGAGAAGTGAAATCAACTTTTCAGAAGAATATTCATTCAAAAAACTAAGGTCACCTTGACAACAAAAACCAATCCCATTCCAAAGAATCAGAAACTGAGGGGAAGCCCATCAATTGAGGAATGGCCAAACAAGTTGTGGTATAGAATTGTGATGGAATACTATTGTGATGGACAGCTAGGTGGGCACAGTGGATAGAGTGCTGGGCCTGGAGTCATGGAAGACTCCTCTTCCTGACTTCAAATCTGGCCTCAGACACCCTCGGCAAGTCACTTAACCCTCTCTGCCTCAGTTCCTTATCTGTTAAATGAACTGGAGAACCCCCAAATTGGGTCACAAAGAGTCAGACACGACTGAAAAACAACTGAAGCTACTATTGTGCTAGAAGAAATGATGATGCTTTCAGAAAAACCTGGGAAGATTTATATGAACTGATGCAAAGTGACGTGAGTAGAACCAGGAAAATATTGTACGCAGTAAGAGCAATGCTGTATGGCCTGAGTCCCAGGGCAGTGCATCTGAAACAGCCCACAAAGCAGGACTTTGGAAAATCAAAAGGTACCCCTACATGATGTTAACTTGTGGCAGTTACTAACTTGCTACAGTTTTGTTTATCAAAAGTGATCTCGGCTCACATGAAACAGACAAGAAAAGGCTTTTACAACAGAGGGGAAATGGGGGAAGGTGAGAGGGAATGAGTGAATCTTATTCTCATAGGATTTGGCTTAAGGAAAGAATAACATACACAATGGGGTATGGAAATCTATCTTACCCTACAGGAAAATAAGGGGGGAAGGGGACAAGAAAGCAGGGGGTTGATAGAGGGGAGGGCAGATTGGGGGAGGGATAATCAAAAGCAAACACTTCTGAGGAGGGACAGGGTCAAAAAAGAGAATAGAATAAATGGGGGGTAGGATAGGAGGAAGGGAAATATACTTAGTTTTTCACAACAGGACTACTATGGAAGTGTTTTGCATGACTACACATGTATAACCTGTACTGAGATGCTTGCCTTTTCAATGAGGGTGGGTGCGGAGGGAGGAAGGGAGAAAATTTGTAACCCAAAAGTTTTAAAAACACATGTTAAAAATAAAAAAATTAAAAATAAAAAAAAGTGATGTAGGTAAATCTATAAAGAAAGAATCAAAATTTTAAGTGGTTCTTGTCCTTTTCTTTCTTTGTTTTAAAAATCATTACTTTGATCTTAAAAAAAAGAAAATGTATATTAGTCAAAATATAACTTTTCCCTCTGTGATAATAATAATGCTCGCATTGTAAGGTTTGAAAAATACTTATAAGTACACACACACACACACACACACACAAATAAAATTCAATCCTGTTCATAATCCTGTTAGGCAGGTGCTACAATATATCACTGTTCCCATTTTAGAGATAAAGAAGAAGCTCGGGGAGTTCAAGGGATTTGCCCCCCAAACCCTCCTTTCTTCCTAACTTCTCTGTTACAGTTGAAGGTAGCACCATCCTCCCAGTCTCTCAGGGTCATTACGTAGGTGTTATCCTCGACTCCTCCTTCTCCCTCATCTCCATAGCCAATCAGTTGCCATGCCCTGCTAATTCTAGCTTCCCTACATGTCTCTTATATGTCTTTCTCCCTCCCACACACTGTCACCACTCTAGTGCAGGCGCTCATCTAGGTGGGAGGACACCTTGACTATTCCAATAGTCTGCTAGTGGGTCTCCTTGCCTCAATTCATTCCCCTGTAATCCATCCTCCACTCAGCTGACAAATTAATCATCCTTAAGGACAGATCAGACCACATCACCTTCCTTTTTAATTTAACTTCTATTACCTCCAGGGACAAATATAAAATTTTGTTTGGATTTTAAATGCCCTTTATAACCCTGCTTCTTCCTACCTTTTCAGTCTTCTTGTATCTCACTCCTCCCACAGGTACTCTGCAATCCAGTGAGACTGACCTCCTTACTGTTCTTTTGAGATATCTATGTGGCATGGTAGATAGAGTGCTGGGCCTGGAGTCAGGAAAACCCAAGTTCAAATCCAGCCTCAGACACTTACTAGCTGTGAGACCCTGGGCAAGTCACTTAACCTTGTTTGCCTCAGTTTCCTCATCTGTAAAATGAGCCGGAGAAAGAAATGACAAACCACTCCAGTACCTCTGCCAAGAAAACCCCAAAATGAGGTCACAGAGAGTCAAACACGACTGAACAAATAAGACTCTAAGAGATCCTTGCTGACTGACTGACTGGCTTGTCGGAGGTCACTAGTATTACAGAAATCGTTCACACGAGTCTTGATTCCAACACGTTTTTCACTGTAAGATGCTAATTCTCCCCAAAGAAACTGTATTTGTAATTGGTGTCTCTATCAGTAAAAAGGAAAAAGTTAAAAATATAAAAAATAGCTCACGATTAGCAATATGGTAGGAAAATTCTTTCCAACAAACCCCTCCAACCGCGCGCACACACACAAAAAGTCAAGGAAATATACAAGCCAGTCAAGAGTGATTAAAGCTCAATCCACAAGATAAAAAGAGAAAGTGCACAAGATAAAAGTCCCCTAAAATGACATGAAACAAGTGCAATATATGGTGCTCCCCACCAGCATCCCCACCCCAATCCACCCTGTACACCAGGCACTTCCGATGGAAACAACCCTCCAGGCTTCTTCTTGGAGAACAGATGTCAGATTTATTCCTGGTCTTCCCATGGCAGTCACTCAGTTTGAAATCACACTCCCAACCCACAAAAAGCAGAATGAAGAAGATACCGAGTTTTTGTCCAGCCAGGAGAAGTAAAGAAAATGCACCTGGGATGATGGTAGGGAAGGAAGGTGTGCCTAAAAGTTAGCAATGCAAAGCTGGCTAAAGAGAAAACCACGGGGGCTCCTATAACCAAGGGGAAAGGAAGCTGGAAATACTGCTAAGATCCCCACTGAGTTTACCCTGGAGAAGAAGCCAGCCAGACCTCCATACTCCCCCCACAAAGTGAGAAGGCTAAAGATAGAGGATCAGTAATGCAAAGGTGGAGGAGGTGGGGTGGAAAGAAAAACACATTAGAGAGGAGAGTTGCCAGGGACAAGGAAAAACAGAAGAGGTCTATAAAACCAGAGAATTACAGAATAAAATAAAACGTAGGAAAATGGCTTAGATTCAACCAATTCTAAACTGGGAGAAATCCATGTTTCGTGTTTATATCTATTAGGCTTCCACATGTTCCCAAAACTTAAAGCAAGCATTCCATTAAAAAGAAACAATATTGGAGCGACCCTCACTATAAATGTCTTGCTACTTGGTAAGGAGTAAAATTCCACATAAGCCTGGTCTGTCTGGGAGTTGATCCAAGTGGGGAGTGGGGAGGGGGGAAAGGAATCTATTATTAGAAATAGCAGAAGAATCTCTTTATAAACACAGTTTCCATCAGTAATGTGGTTCTGTAATTTGAACATGATATTTAGACTGTAAGCCAACACATTTCCATAGAAATCATAGGATTTGAAGGCCCAGGATAAACTAATTAATGACAAAGGGTATTTCCTTCACAGGTAGTCAACTGTCCCATCTCTCTCTGTCTCTCTCTCTCTCTCTCTTTCTTTCTTTCTTCTTTCTAGTAGCAAGATCTAAAATCACCCTGATGGTTCCCCAAAATAGAAGAAGTCAAAGACCACCACCCAGCCACAAAACCAAGGAGACAAAACAATGCATAGTTCCTAAAGCAGAGAGTTCTTGGTAAGCTAGGTTAGTTTCCTAAGGCTGAAAATTCTCAACCTCCTAGCCAACTGGAACAGAGAGCGCTAGCATTTATCAAGTGCTTTAAAGAGAGGACTTCTCTTTGTAAGATCTACAGTTGACCACCTGTAAAGGAGATACTCTTGGTCACTTCTTGGTTTATACTAGAATATATGTGTGTGTGTGTGTGTATATGTATATGTGTATATATGTATACGTGTGTAGGCATACACATATACACAGGTACAAGTATGTGTACATATGCATACATATGTGTGTTACATATTATATAATGTGTAGTTATATACAAATATATAATACATTTATTAAATATATCATATAATATATTATGTGATATATTACATGTATTATATAAAATTGTATAATACATAATATATAATATGTATGTAATACGTAATTATATGTGGAATTTTGTTCCTTTATACATTTTTATATATTTACACACATATATACACACACACATAGGGTGTTCCAAAAGTCTTAGTGCTGTTTTAACTATTAAAGCTTGAATATATATTTGTAAACAGATACACACACAAAATATATATTTTATGTATACATTCATATACACACATACACATATGTATGTACATGACACATTTAAAGTCCTCAAGCCAGCTTTCTGACTCCAGCTTCCTATTTGATAATTTCATCTCATTTGGGCAGAAGTTTCTTTATGCACTATAGAAAAAGGATTTGTTTACCAAATGATTATGTTGGTAGATCCCCAAATCCACTCACACCTGCATTGTCAGCCTGTACAACTCAATATGTACAAAATTGCTGACAAAATGTTTAACCTACTTAAGATGACTGCTTTTAGGGGAGTTCAAATGAGCATGCTCGTGGCAAATTATTTAGCTATCCATTAAAGTAGGCCTGAGAATTGTTCTAGAAACTATGCTAGCTTCTGGATGATCCTAGAATTTCTAGACTTAAGAATTATAGCCTGTTAGAATTGTAAATGACCTTGAGAACATTCTATACATAAACCAGGTCATGGATTTGGAATTACAGGTCCTGGAGTCCTGACCCCGCCACGCCAGTGTCACCATGGTCAGGTCATTCAACCTCCCTGGGCTTCAATTTCCTCAACTGTAAAATAGACCTAGATCACCTCTGAGGTCCCTTCTAACTAAATCTAACATCCCATGACAGTGAGGTCAGCGCAGTCATTTTGCAGGCAGAAAAGAAGATCCAGCCGTCAAGGTCAATGCCCCAGGATACCAGTACTAGATAGTGGAAATTAACATTAGACAGCTGGTCTGACTCTCAAGTCCAGAGCTTTTTCATTCTGTTAGCAGTTAATTCAAGTGACTGTAGGTACCTGAAATGATTCCTGATTGACATTCCACTCAAAGTTCCAAATGACTGAGGGTTCTTAAACTTTTTTGTGACATGAACCCTTTGGCAGGCTGGTAAAGTTTGCAAAAAAAAAATTATGAGAATAATGTTTTTAAATGAGCAAAACGAAATTAATTAGATTACAAAAAGAAAGCAATTATACTGAACCACAGTTATCCAACAATTTTCAAAAACCAAGTTCATGGACCACAAGTTAAGCACCTCTGTGAGATGACCTCTCAAGTCCTACTCATGATCCTTTACGGTGACTTTTATATTCACTAAAATGTCAACATTCAGGGAAAGAGAAAACCAGCTCAGAAAGAGATTTATGTAGGCAAATTAATAATCTAATGCAGTCTAGGGTTTATCACTTTCATTTTCCTAGCAACATAAGGAATTTCGCAAAGAAGCAGGATACACAGCTCAAATCCCTAGGCTATCATGGCCTGCATGATATTCCCCAAATAAGCTTCCTTAGCTTCTCATGAATTTTCACACTGGCCTATGGGAACCAGAAATTTATAATCATCCAGCTGTTGATTAAGTGAGCAGATCAACTGGTCACAAATAATTGAGATGCTGGGAAGGGAACTGACCAGAATTTCCAAAGGAAATCTCTCTGGTATACATTTTTGGATGCAATCAATGTGGGAATTTGCTTTGCTTTACCATATGTATTTGTTAAACTTTTCTTTTTCTTTTTTCCAATTACGGATGGGTAGGGAAAAGATGAGGTGCAGGGATAGGGATAGGGTTCCCCATGATACCCCCAAAAATGTGAAAGGAGAACAAAAGGCCCAGAAGTAATTACAGACAAGCATGACAGCTTTGAAAGTTACATATTTAACTTTCTACATACTTTAAACGATTTAGTTTCATGTACTATCTTCTATTCTACAAAGTATAATGAAAATGCTTATTTTCTTTAATGTTTAAGTTCAAGACAAAAAAATGAAAACAGAAATTTCAAAAAAGAAGAAAGCTTTCTGGGTACATTATTGTTGTTCATTTTCGAAGAGGACCAGTAAGATCACCAGTGGGATACCTTGACTTGCTCATGAATTGGATTTGAGAGAGGCAAAGCTGCCTCATTTCCTCCAGCCATTGAAGTCCAGTGGCAATTTGGCAACATAACAAATTTCTGAAAAGATTTCCCTATGGATTTTTCAGCTCGCTACCTTTCTGTCAACAGTAAGCCATCTTTTAAAAATAAAATGGCCTTCCATAATTTTCAACATGGCGACCTGGAGAACGTTACGTACTTGCTCAATGAGGCAATCTGCTTGGAGCTCCCTCAGAACAACTTGTGTTTAATAAGATTAAGCTTGTGAAACAACAAATGTTTTAGGAACCTGGAGATCATTCTTTCAGATTTAGCGGATGACGTCACTCTCAATCACCATGACATCCATTAACCCTAAACAAATGTGAACTAAAGAAAAAATACGTAAGTCCAGTGCAATACCAATGACTCACCACATTAAGCACACTTAAAACTACCAGGGCAGATTACAAATAGAGAGCAATTTAAATTGCCACCAAAGGTCACTAAGTAAGTTACCTGAGAATAGTGTCCACAGTCCCTAAACTAATAAGATACCTTAAAAAAGTACTCAGAAATTATGGGGATAAGCATCTTCTACTGGACATACCTGAACAGACTCCCACATTCCTCATCCTACAACTCAAATCGATCAGCGGGGAAGACATGCATACCACCCATTCATACGACACGTTGAATTATCATCATGTACTCTCCTTTTTTTTACCAGTCTATTTGCTTTGAAACCTGATACTTCTCTCTCAAGAATTTGTTTCCCTCTATTCCTTGTTGGCTGTGAGAGATAAGAGCACAAAGAAAGTTTTTATACGCATCAAAAAAAGGTTACTGACTATATATAAATATATATATATACACACATATAATCCTTAAACAAATATATACCATATATTAATAAACATTGTATATAATATATGAATATGCATGTTTTATAATCATTGTAAGTATATTATACAAATATATATTATGTTATAATGTATATATGTGTATATATAATTTTCCAGAATCAAATATATATATATATAGTCAATAACCCTATTTGATATGTAATTAAGAAATATATATACATGTGTATAAATATATATGTTTTGAAATCAAATTCTTGTTTTGAGGAATGCACACACACACACACACACACACACACTCTCTCTCTCTCTCTCTCTCTCTCTCTCTTCCCTGTAGAACTGAGAGGACAGGAAAAACAGGGAGAGAAAAACAATTTTCTAAAGAGAGATTTGGCAGGTATATGGTCTATACTTGGCAAGATCGCATAACTATGCTGGGAGTATATTCTCATTCTCCAATAATCTCCTCCCAGTATTATTTATTGCTTCAATTTTATAGCAGTCAAGGCAGCAGATCACTGCCAAATCCTGAGCTTCTACCCCGACAACAGGCCTTTTATCTTTCCCTCCACCCTTTTAGGGTCCCCCTAATCTTTAGCAGCCTTATCACCTATCACTCAGCCTATTGTTAGAGCCTCCTAACTGGTCTCTCTGCTCCAATTCTCACCCTATCCCTTCCACCCACTTTTCCAATGCATCCTTCCATACATAGCAGAGCGAAAATAATCTTCTTACAGCATAGGTATGATCACGTTACTACTTCCTCCCTTGCTCCAAAACAGACTCTTCACAAATTCCAGGATAACTAAAGCACAAATATGGTATACAAGATGCCACATTTTAGGTAAAGTGCAGACAAAATGGAATATACCCAGAGAAGGCCACTAGGTTGGTCAAAGGACTAGAAATCAGTTCATACAAGCATCAGTTGACAAATGAGTTGGACAAAATGATTTCTAAGGGCCCTTCAACTTCTAGAACCTAGGGAGCACAGTAAATACAGTGCCAGGCCTAGAATCAGGAAGACCTTAGCTCAAATCCAGCTTCAGATATATCCTAGCTGTGTGACCCCAGGCAAGTCATTTAACCTGTATGCCTCAGTTTCTCCATCTGTAAAATGGGGGTAATAACAGCATTTCCCATCAAATTGTGCATATCCTTTGATCTAGCAATACCACTACTAGATCCGTATCCCAAAGAGATCACAAAAAAAGGGAGAAGGACCTACATGTACAAAAATATTAGTAGCTCTTTTTGTAGTGGCAAAGAATTGGAAATTGGATACTCACAACTGGAGAACAGCTAAACAAGTTATGGTACGTGAATGCAGTGGAATACTATTGTGCTAAACATAAGAAATGACAATTAGGCAGATTTCAGGAAAACCTTGAAAGATTTACATGAACTGATACAAAGTGAAATGAGCAGAAACAGGAAAACATTGTACACAGTAACAGCAACACTGTGTGATGATCAACTATGACTGACTTAGCTCTTCTCAACAATACAATGATCAGAGACAATTCCAACAGACTCATGATGCTATCTATATCCAGAGAAAGAACTGATGGGGAGTCTGAATGCAGATAGAAACATACTATTTTCACTTTATTTTTTTTTATTTTTTTTTTCCCTTTTGCAAACTGTTTCTTCTTTCACAACATGACTGATATGGAAATAGGTTTTACATGATTGCACATACATAACCTATATCAAATTGCTTACCTTCTTGGAGGGGGATAAAATGTGGAACTTGAGATTTTATAAAACATTAATGTTAAAAATTGTCTTTATGTGTAATTGGAAAAAAATTAAATACTATGAATTTTTTAATGGTACTTACCTCCCAGGATTGTTAGGAGGCTCAAAGGAGATAATTGTAAAGAACTTAGCATAGTGCCTGGCACATAGCAAGTGATATGTAATTGTTAGCTATTATTATTATTATTATTATTATTATTATTATTATTATTATTATTAACAGGGGATGTTTAGCCAGGAGTTAAAAGAAGGTTGGGGGCATGTGGCATCCATCTTCTAGTATTTGAAAAGCTATTATGCAGAAGACTTAAGACTTGTTCTACTTGGCATCAGAGGGCAGAATTAGGTTCATTCGATGGACAAATGTGGCTGATTAGAAGAATGATGGTGCTCTCAGAGGACATAGGAAAGTCTGGAACAGGGGTGGGTTTAAGAATAAAGTTGGGATCTAATGTAAAAATGAGGGGGTGGCACTAGAAAGTCTCTGAAGTCCCTTTCAGTCCTGGATCTATGATCCTATGAAGGTACAAAGGGGCAAATATCAGGTCAATCTAAAACCTCTGAACCAGTAGAGAGGCCCCAAAGTGATATGGCCTAGCTCAAGAGGCAGTAAATGCAGCACAACTAGAGGTCTCAAACAGAAGCAGGATGACTACTAGCTGGGCCTTGGAGGAGAATCCTGTTCTGAAATAGGTGGAACTCCATGGTCCCTCAAGTTCCTTCCAGTCTGAAATCCTCGGAACCTTTCCAACTCTGGGGTTCCAAAATCCTAGCATTCTAGGCTCTCTACAACTTAACTTCTCTGGTTCTATCTCCTACTATTCTCCTTCATATATTTCACAAACACACTGACATTCTTCTATCTTGCCCAGCCCTCTCCTACCTCATGCATTTCTCCATACTATATACTTCATCCCTAGGCCTATAATGAGCAGCTAGGAGGCGCTATAGTGCATAGTACACCAGGCCTGGAGTCAGAAAGACTCATCTTCATGAGTTCAAATCCAACCTCAGACAGTTACTAGCTATGTGACCCTGGGCAAGTCACTTAACCCTGTTAGCCTCAGTTTCCTCAGCTGGAAAATGAGCTGGAGAAGGAAATGGCAAACCACTCCAGTACCTCTGCCAAGAAAACCCCAAATAGGGTCACAGAGAGTTGGACACAGACACAACTGAAAAATAACTGAATAACAACAACAAAGCAAGCCTTGGTTTCCTTATCTGTAAAATGGGAATAACACCTGTTCACCATGTGATCAGCCCACCTTCTTTTCTAATCATTCATGTTTTATGATATCCTTTACTTCTTCCTCATAACTCCTTATGTGTTAGATGCTACTGCCATCTCACACTCACCAAACACAGTTCTCATTGCCTGCTCGGTGATACTCCTTTTTAATTCTTTGCAGCCAATGGTATCACATAGCTTGGAGCCACACATCCACTCACGTTGGCACCTTCTCTGTCTTAAAAAGTTGTCTGGGGTACTGAGAATTTAAGTACCATACACAAAGTCACACAGCCTTAACCCTGTTTGCCTCAGTTTCCTCATCTATAAAATGAGCTGGAGAAAAGAGCTGTGTCAGAGGGGGGAGTGTGAGAACACAGGTCATCCTGACTCCAGGGCCAGCTCTCTTAACCTCATAACTGAGGTTTATATAAAGCCTCAACATTTGCAAAGCCCATTTTCACACAGGATCTCAACTGGGCTTAAGTGAAGGGCAGGTGATAGAGATCTAATCACTTTTAGTTGAACCACACCTAAAACAGAAACTGGAAATGTTAGTGTTCCGGACACTCCATCCCATTGCCCTTAGTATCTGATTCGGCTGGGGGGGAAAAAGACAAGAGAATGCTTCTGGAATTTTAGGAAGCCAAGAAACTATTTCCTCTGTCTTCACATGCCTCTTTGAAGACCAAAGGACTCAAATACTGCCAAGAATTTTTCCAAGGTAAAAGTTAAGCCCTGATTTTTAATCAGTACCAGCAGGAGAAGGGCTCAATAAATTAGATTAAGGGCAGCATGAGCTGTGTTTATGGAATGTAAGCTTAAAGTTACTCATGATTTGAAAAAACAAAACAACAAAACAAAACCAGATTGGGGCAGTTGATTTCCCTGGGTGGTTATCTCATACCAATGGGTGAAAGCATTCCTTAGTCCTGTATACATTCTCTGTATACATGCTCTGAGCAAGGAGCAAGTGAGGAGCAAGGTTTTTTCTTTCTTTCTTTTTTTTTTTTTTACAATGCATATTACAAGTAACTCCCAAAAGTAGTTTTGAGGGGGAGTGAAGCCAAAGCATATGGAAACAAACAGTGGTTTAATTTCTGGGTTGGCTCCCCCCCCCTTTTTTCTTTCTCTTGAAAGAGGTAGAAAAGATCTGTATCCTGTAAATCATGATAAGTTAATCATTCTTAACATTTTAATTTTCCTAAAACTTCCTCTCTACGGAGGGTGATTTTCATGACCTGCGCTAAGAGCACAGAACAAATCAGAAAATAACAAGACCTGGGTTTCTTCTCATTGTACGATGTCCATTAAGCCTCTGGTAGCGAAGGAAGTAATCTACAGCTGTAGCAGCCTTTCTGAACTTAAATCAGTTTTTTTTTACATGTGTAAGAGACCCACGTTCATACAGAGCTTAAATTAAAAGTATGAAATCCGACCAGCAGATGTTCAACCATAATGAACTTTGAGCCTTCTTTACCTTGCTCAACTTCCGTCGTAAGCAAATGACCATAATCCATTTTTAGTTTATATGGTAAATAATCTAATAGGGAAAGTTTTATTTCTCTTAAATTATTATACATTTGCCATAGCCTTACCCACCATCTCTTTGTCCCACTTTATCTAATTCCCCTTCTTCCCTTCCCCTCCCCAAAATAAGGTTTAACCAAAAAATGTTTCTGGGAATAATAACCCCCTTTGAACAGCATTAACAGCTGTCTGAAAATTCTCTTCTTTCAAACTTCAGCTTTCCAGGTCTTCATTCATTGACCCATGCACTTATAGCAACCACACATCCTGGAAACAGTTCCAAAAGGACACAGACTTTAAAAGGTGCATCCTTCCTCAGACATACATCAGGTGTCCCAATATGGGGCTCAGAAAATAGTATATGGAGCAAACAGTTTTTTTGGTCCACGTCTGTGATTCCATTGGCATGGAGAACTCCTCCTTAACAGTCCAGTTCCCTGAGGGCATTGAAAGGCTATGACTTGACTGGAGTTCCCCAGCTAGAATGTCAGAAGCTTGACTTCACTGCTAGTCTTCCTGACTCCAAGGCCCACCCTCTATTCCAACTCACCATGCTGACTCTCGTGTCCTGTTTATACACATTTATTCACAAGATCCCCATATTTTGGAGAAGTAGGGGATCCCAATGATCTTCTAGAACAAGGATTCTTAACCTAGGGCTCACAGACATCTCAGGAGGCCATGGACAGATTTCAGAGGGTCCATGAATTTGGTTGGGGGAAAATACACTAACTTTATTTTCACCAATCTTTGGTTTCCTTTGTAATCCTATATATTTTATCTGCTGCGTTTAAAGGCATGCTATCGAAAAGAAGTCTGTAGGTTTCATCAGACTGCCAAAGGGGTCCAGGACACAAGATAAGGTTAAGAAACCTTGGTATGGGACAATTTGTACAATGTCCTCTGCAAAATACTGAATAAATGGTCATCTATCCTCTGCTTAGACCTCCATGGAAAAAGAACTCATTACCTCTAGAAACAACATGTTCCACTTTGGGACAAAGATAGGAACTATCTCATTGGGTCATCTAGTTTAACCAACAATGGCCATAATAAGCTACCTGACATACAGTTAAACATCCTATTTGAAGACCTCTAAGGAAGGGGTACCCTATTCTTTTTAAGATAACCCATTCAACCCTTGGACAGCTGAAATCACTAGGAAGTTTTTTCCTAATATCAATCAAACCCGAATATGGCTCTTCCCAATTTTCCAGCCATTGGGGCCAACGGAACAAATCTAATCTCTCTCACATGACAGCCCTTCAAACACTCGAGTACAGCTATTATATCTCCCCCAACTATTCTTTTCATGTCACATTATGGACTATAAGCTCATTAAGATAAACATGTCTCTGATTTCTTTACCCTCCCAAAACAGTAAATGTTTTTTTCCATGTTCAGATAACAAATGTCAATAGACCTCAACTGACATCATCCATAGAATATTAATCATTACCAAAATCTGGTCCCTATACTAAGGTAATTCCCAACTCCACTACCACCATGAGGGGATTTTCCAATACAGTCAATTCTAATTTTCTGTTAAAGGTCTTCTAAACTATGTCCAAAAGCGATTCCCAAAAAGGGAATTTCAATCATGTTTTGTTTACATTTTTTAGTTCTACTTTCCTCAAAACAATCTCTGGAAAGATTAAAAAGAAACATGAAGTGAAAAGTCAGGTTTTAAAGTGGTAGAAGCAAAATCTCAAGGACCCTCTGGGAAAGTTACGCAGATTTGACCTGTGCCCCTAGATAAATATGGTTCCACACCATTGGCACTGTCAGAGACAGATAAAGGCAGAAGATGTGGAACTGAGAGCCTGGCTGCACCCTAAGCGATGCTGACATGGTCTGCGAAAGCCTACTTCTTACCTGACAAGGCTCCCATGTAACAGTGTTTTAATGGGCTGCCGTCTTTGGAATTAATCCAGTCTCTATCCCATCTTTCTAACTTAAGTTTCTCTTTGGCTTTAACCAGGGAATCCTAGAAATTATAAACCACCAATGGAACAAAAAAGGAGGGTTAGCACAGAAAATAAGAGACAAGCTTACTTCACTCCATTACTCTAGGAATAACATTCCCAATGTTGAGATCTAGTTCAATGTGGCATAGAAAAAAAGCATAAGCATAGAGTCAAGGGACCTGCATTGAATGCTACCTCTGACACTTTACTAGCTGTTGAACAGAAGCAAATCATGTAATGCTCCAAGTCTCAGTTTCATCATCTGTAAAATGGGAATAAGAACCTCACAGGGTGGTTGTGAGGAAAGCACTTTACCAAATTTAAAACACTATACATGAAATATTAGCGTAATTCACATAATAATACATTTATTAAGGTACTTCATCCATCAAAATCCAACTTTACAGAGAGAATACCCTTCCTAATGAAGTTACAGATCCCTAAAGTAAAGATGGATCACTTACTGAACAAGTCACGACTCCAGGCAAAAGTCTCCAAGACGAAGTTTCAGAAAAGTTATGGATGTGCGTAAGAAATGGGAATTTCTCACTCAGAGTTTCCTACACAGATGAAATCACAGATCCCATCTTCCCTACCAAAAAACAAAAACCCTACATGTCACTTAATTTGTCTGGAACTCAGTTTCCTTATGTGTAAAATGAAGGAGTTCGACTAAATGGTCTGTAAATTCCTTTCCAAGTCTGTGATTTATAATTTATTTATTCTATTTGTTTACATTTCATAGTTTTATTATAAGTGTCTACCACAAAGTCTTGTCCTACCATAATACAAGAGCAGTACAGGTTAAGGTCATACATGAAAATCTACCAAGACAGCTTTGCTTATGCTTTTCCGTGGCGTTTTGAATGTGATTTTTCATTCTTTTTCAAGCTCCAGATGACCAACAAGTTTTTATTGAGGATAACAGGTGTGCTTTAATGGGGAAGTCCCCAAGCACGCGCAGCCAATCTTCAAACTGAAGTAAGCCAACTTTTTATCTTGGGGCTGCCCCTGCCAACACTGGCCCTCTCCACTGTGGCACACTCACAATTCTGTGGCCCTTGGGAGGGTGGCTCATGGAACACTCTTCCCTTTTCTCTGTGGAAAGACAGTAGCATATAAGTAGTGAGGAATACGGCCAAACCTGGTTATTCACTTTGCTCATCTGTTTTCCATTGCTACAAGAGGGAGGGAGGAGATATTGGGAAGTGACAGTGTTGTCACTTTTTATTTTAAAAAATGCCAATAAATATATTTGGTAAATTCTTTTAGACTGGTAAAGCAAATGTGAAGTACTATTATTTGTAATTGGGGGGGGCGGCCTCAGCAATCGGGGTTAAGTGACTTGCTCAGGGTCACCCACAGCTGGTAAGCGCTGTGTGTTATGTGTCTGAGACCGGATTTGAACTCAAGTCCTCCTGACTCCAAGGCCGGAGCTCTATCTACTGCGCCACTTCGCTGACCCGAAGTACTGTTATTTGAATGTATATATTACAACACAAATAATAGAGTAAGTGCAACAATGATCATACAATGAACAATAAACGTGACCATTTTTTAAAAATGCCAATAAAATATTTAAAAAACAGAGAAGGACTTGTCTCAGGGTAGCAGAACAAATTAGTACTTCCCTCCCCACGCAAACCCCAAGTAGATTTTTGGGGAAAAGTTATGGGCCCTGGCTCTATTTCCTTTGTGAGATCAATTTTCTAAACTTGGAAAGCTCTAGATAAGCCCATGTTTCCAGCTACCTTTAATTCTCTCATCCATGTGTACCACAAATAATTTAAAACAAAAATTTTTTTTTGAAAGGGATGGGCACTAAAACCTAGAATTCCCACTTGGCAATAGTTCACAGGCCAATGTCCCTCTCCTCCATTTCCACTTGAATGACTCCTGGTCATTCTCTCTTTGATTACTTTCATCAACTTCTGAGGCTGCTCCAGACAAATTATTTCTACACCAGGAGTTGCCAACAACCAGTAACCAATTATTCTTACAGCTGAGCAGGGAGAAATCATCTCCCAACTGATGTGAAATTAAGAAGAGATATTTAATTCATGATTCATTTCCACATATACAGCTCTTTTAAAAAAGGGGGAGGAGGGGATGCTTAAATGTAAATAAAAGACCAAAATAACTGTAGTTATCTATGTGGCTTCAGTTTACTTATTAAGTTACTTATTTATTCATTTATTTAGTCAGTTAGCTAGTTAGGCTCGGAATGCTTGATCTAAATGTTACTCTGCCTAACAAGATGAGGACTCATCCATCACTCACTGGAATGCTTTAATCACGTTTCATCAGTAAAGTATTGGTCAAGAGTTCACTAAGAAGATATGAAAAGGAACTTATGTGTCATTTCCTAGGAGAAAAGACTGAGCAAAATGCTAGTCATGGAATGCATCACGTATCACTCCTGACTGCCCTGGTTAAGGAATTTCTGTGGCAAATTTCCAATACCAGGCTGGCTTTCCTCTGCCACCTGAGATGTCCCCCCCAACCATCAGTTGTTCATAATGACACAGACCTAAAGTAGGAGAGGTAGTATCTTCCTAAGAGGGGTAGAGGAATCCTGAATTTTCCAAAAATTTAAAGAAATCATTTTTAAAATATCTCCCCTAGGCCTTTCACTTAAAATAGATAGCTGCCAAATTAACCATAGAGACGGAGATTGGATCTGGGATTTCATTAGCACAGTCTTCTACCAATGGAGGTCACTACCTTCTCTTAGTTTCTAATTTTAGAGAGTTGCCTGGGATGCTGAGAGATTGAAGTGATTTGTCCAGGGTTACCCAGCCAATCTATGTCAGAGGCAGCATCTAAGCTCAAGTTTTCCTGACTTTAAGGTGAGCTCTCTCTCTCTCTCTCTCTCTCTCTCTCTCT